>NC_068378.1:10101611-10410611 GCF_023724105.1 Carassius gibelio
GAAGCTCTGGATTAATCTGAAAATACTGGTAATCCTAAGGAACACAAAGGAATGTGAACCCACAAGTATCATTTTCTTTATTTTTCTATTGATGCATGAGCATTACTTTCAGCCATAATAGGATGAATCAGCATGTGATCACCCAATTGTTTTCTTTAGCAGTTAAGCCAAGTCAACAAGCTAGATAAAAAGTAGGCAGAAAATCTTGAATGTTCTGATCAGACATTAAGAGACAGCATTACCTTGACTGGGAACTCGATGACTATATTTGTTGATATAGACTGTAGATAATTAATTTTACATTTAAATCATAACAACACCTGTAATGTAGAAATAAATTACTGTAAATAGTAGCCTGTTATCATCACTCACCCGCAGGTCCTCTTCCTTGTGTTTCCATAATTATTCATAGGCTATATGGAATAAAGTGGCACTGAGATTGAGGCAAACTGTTTAATTTTTCTTGTGTGTGATGTTTGTCTTGTCTGCAAGTTCATTTTCAAAGACAGAAGAAGGCCACAAGTAGCACAGAAACTACTCACCCTCCCAAAGCCACTGCCACTGAGACCAACGTCACTCCAGAAGCCACTGAGACCAACGTCACTCCAGAAGCCACTGAGACCAACGTCACTCCAGAAGCCACTGAGACCAACGTCACTCCAGAAGCCACTGAGACCAACGTCACTCCAGAAGCCACTGAGACCAACGTCACTCCAGAAGCCACTGAGACCACCGTCATTCCAGAAGCCACTGAGACCACCGTCATTCCAGAAGCCACTGAGACCACCGTCATTCCAGAAGCCACTGAGACCAATGTCACTCCAGAAGCCACTGAGACCAATGTCACTCCAGAAGCCACTGAGACCACCGTCATTCCAGAAGCCACTGAGACCAACGTCACTCCAGAAGCCACTGAGACCACCGTCATTCCAGAAGCCACTGAGACCAACGTCACTCCAGAAGCCACTGAGACCACCGTCACTCCAGAAGCCACTGAGACCACCGTCACTCCAGAAGCCACTGAGACCACCGTCACTCCAGAAGCCACTGAGACCACCGTCATTCCAGAAGCCACTGAGACCACCGTCATTCCAGAAGCCACTGAGACCAACGTCACTCCAGATGCCACTGAGACCAACGTCATTCCAGAAGCCACTGAGACCAACGTCACTCCAGATGCCACTGAGACCACCGTCATTCCAGAAGCCACTGAGACCACAGGCTCATCAAAAGCCACAAGACCCCGGGGCCAGAAGGCAAAAAAAAGACAAAGTGAAGTATATTTCTTTAATAGTCAGTAATGTGTTATTAGAACTATGTTAATACGTATGTAAGAACTATGTTTTTTAATACACTACCAGTCAAAATTTTGAACCCACCTACTCATCCAAGAGAATGGGAAAGCGTTGCCAAACCTTTGACAGATATTGTACATTCTAAATTAGTAATAACTTACTGTATTTATATATTAAGCATAGCATCAGTTCTGGCAGGTCACATTAGTCAGGCTCGAATCAGCTGATCTACGTCTACCTATAGGAATACGACGCCCATTACTGTATACAGTACATATATAAGCTCCTTCAGTATTATCAGCAGCTGTCACGTTTCTCAGGAGCGAATTACCCTGCTCCATCCCCAGCTCCACCTCTCGTCAGTCATTATAGCATTCAGATTACCCCTGAATCAGACTTAAATTCTCTTAAATATATTGTACATTAAAATAAATTACTGATATCTGCAATACATTTATTTTGGTTCTGTTTTGTTTACCCTACGCTGGGTTATCACTGCTTTTATGATTGTATGCTAGGCTGCATGGATGCGTAGGGAGTTCTTGTCCAGAACAGAACCATACCACCAATCAAAACTATATGCTAACTGTCAATCATATTTGATGATAGTGCTCTTGACAGAAATAGTGTTTAATAAAATTTGATATCTTGTATATTTTTAATACAGATCCAGTCCAACAGAGGGTAGCCAGCAATATGAAGCCAAAAAAAAAGTGTTAAGTACATTTTCTTTATTTAAAATGATATGATGTATCAACTACACATTGATTCTGCCATCACAGTTAGGTATTGTCTATACTGGTATATTGGTATACTTATTTCAATGTTATATTGACTATCTTTCAGATGAGTGTCCAGAATGCTGTTGGAGAGTGAGGCAAAACAACTTTGACTACTCCAAGGTTTTGAAAAGAAGAGTGAGAGAGGTTTGTCTTTCTAAAGTATTTAAAACGCTCTTGCTTTATATCAATGTACTCGCACTCACTCATTATTAATATTTAAATTATTTTTGATTCTACAATGAATGAACAATGAACCTGTGTCCACAAAAGCATTTTTTCACGCGACTGGCATATTTGCACACGCCGCTGAGTTTCTTTTTCACGCTGATGCAAAGAGCATTCGTGGTTTTTTACCAGTCGCCAAGAGTTGAAGAATGTTCAATTTTGGGTCAAATGCAGTGCTCATCACTGTAACTTTTTACCCAGCTGTCCAATCACAGTTGAGGAGGCGCGGGACTAATAACACACAACCACCACACTCTGCTCGTACAAAGTCAACAGATGACAGCAACAAGCATAATAATGGAACAAAATAATTTTAAACTAGAGCCAGAGCAAATACTTTATAATTTATCGACAATTTTGTATAGAAACAACACAGAAACAAACAATCTGTGAAATGAGATAACTAGTAACACTTTCGCGGATTTTTAACATAATAACAACAAGCAAAGCACTGCCAAAACACTCTCAAGCACTCACACTCACGCACTTATCAGCTGGCTAAATGGTTTGGTGGACACACAGCCTAAGACTAAAAATATCTGCAGTGTTTGAGCACTTGATTCGACAACTAGATGTTTTGAAGACTGGATTTAGTGTTCATGGAGTGAGCACTAATGTCACCATTTTTACAAACAAGATGCATACAAAGTTTACTTTACAATAACAGAAAATAATTTGGCTGTATGTATTGCTCACATGATGTAGAACGCTATCCGAACAATACTTTGGTTAACATCAAATATGTAGAAAAAGTCTTAAATAAATCAAGGTATTATGTAGTAGGTTTTAAATGTTTAGGTAGGTCTTATTTATGTTGAAATTTATTTCATGGTATTTTTTGTAGTTCTTTGTTGTCTGTCTGACCAATATAAAACCTACAATTGCACACACAGTTCTGTAAATTAATGTACTTTTCAAGTAATTATTTGACTTTGGTTTTCCTTCAGAGCTTCATACTTTTTTGCAAGTAAATAGGTCTTACATTTCCTTCACAATGGTCTTCAAAAATGTGTTACAAATTTTACATTTTACTTAATGAAACTTGCAGAAACCCTGAAAACATTAATGCATAGATAAATATGGATAACTCTTTGGATATGTTATTAATGTAATGTCAACATGAATAGAAACTGTCACAAGGTTTTCATGTAATTTTCTAGATCCCTCTAGACCCCTAAGACAGTATATGATACTGTACTTTACCACTTTGAAACACAATCTTACAGCAGTAAATGTTATTTTTAAATGTTATTACATGTTAAAGCTACACTGTATAACTTTTTAAGATGATTCTTAGCAAAAAACAGTTTGCATGACTTGTGCCAAGACAAACGTTGCTGGATATTGAGTTGTGATAGATTTTTTTTTTATGTTTATTCTATAGGGAACAGAGGAGGTCCTCATTTGTTGGGTTCCATGCAAGACCTGGTAGGTGTACTAATGTACAGTTTATTAAATACACAACATTTTAAACATTAACAATGTCGACAGTTACTAAAATGTTTGAACATTTTTTTAATAGTTATATTTCATAAAATGATATATCATTTTGCTAGCCTGAATTAAGTTACTCATTAAATCTTTACTCAGAACATTGTCTCTTTACAGTGGGACCAAATGGAAAGACTCCTGGGAGCCCTCCTCCCTTCTTGAATAATGAATTACATTTTTATTTTTATTTTGTATTTTCTTTTATAATGAATAAAATAACTACAAACATAAACAAAGTTATTGACTTGTTATTCATTGCCTAAATTGCATATGCTATATAGAGTACACACAGATCTTTATAAATAACCTAATTAAAAATCCTCTGTTTATTGTCAGTTTTGTTTGAATAACTGTTATATCTACGTCTGTACGTCTGTTATGTTCTCACGTGTTTGTCTGTGTATGTAGTTATATATGTACTGTCTATATATTGGTTGTAAGCAGGATTTCTTGTAACTTGGTGGATGGGTAGGACATGGTACAGGAAGAAACCTATTATATTTTGTGGCTGTTAAAATTTTAGATTAATAAAATTTGATGTAGTTGGAGATATTTGCTCTACTTTATGCCTTTAATGTTCAGGTTTGTGTCCTTCTGTCCAGATGACATTGAGCGGAGAACATCATGATGGTGCTGGTTCCACCCCAGGGCAGGAAGTAGAACAGTAGTTGGCATGCCGTGTAGATGTACTATCGTTATCTGCCTCTGTAATTGGATAGAAGACCAGTAGTAGTTGTCTTTTGATCTATTATTCATTGGCAATGCAATAATTATGCATTCAAAGCATCAAATTGATTTAATATTGGCATATAATTATAAATAGATTTAAATACATTAGAAAGAGAACTGTTTCAATTTCCAAGAAACAAATGTTACTTGTTTTACACAAGCTGAACAGGATTAAACAAAATAACCTGTATTATGAAAATCAGGTGATCAGAGAACAAATATAAAATAATGGTTCATACACTAATAATAATTATCTTGTCTTTTTAGACTTCTAAAGCTATACAGATCCACTTTGGGAACTGGAAACCCTTAAAGCTCACCTTCACCTGGAAATGAGAGAATGGGTATATGGTAAGAAAATTCTGAAAATTATATCTGACACAAAAATAGTTTTGTGTTTATTATAAAGGTTGACCCCTGTGATAATCTTTTTGTCATATGTCATATGTTATTCTGCTGTAGTAATCACAAATTAAATGCTTGTCTATTACAATTTCACAAGCTCTAGCACCAAAATTTTTATAGTCACTTGTATGATATTTTAGAATAATTTTCATGAAGGTGGATTTTCTTTTGACAAGTAACGATAATGATTAAAAGTTTATTTTGATGTTACTAATTCAGCACTGAATAATATTTGTAGATATTTGGAATTGTCATGTTTTTCGGGGCTTTGACTGCTGTGTGATGATGCGTCATCTTTTTCTTTCTGTTTTTCCTTGCAATTCGTCTACAGGTCTCGGTGACTTGACAGAGGATGCTACCTATGGGCTCAACAGTCTCATCAATCGGAGGTCACTCAGAAGTCAACACAGACAGACTGTAAATGCAAACAGCAGTATAGGCGCTTTCGATTACATTGAGGACAGGACCGGTGCACTGAAGATGTGTACTAAATAAACCTGCCTTGCTTTTATATCAAACAGCGCTTTTTATGAAGGGATTTACAGTATAAGGGAATTTTCATCAGAAACCCAACTGTTAGAAAATAGTGCACTTTGATTTTTACATTTCAAACCAAAGCTACTAAGTGTTTTCACCCATAGCTTAGAGATAATAAAGAGCCACATATCTTCAGGAAAGTATTGACAATATAAATAATGGCACTTTGCTAAAAAGTTCAGATTATGTATTGTTATTAGAAACAAGGACAACATACTAACTATGGGTAAAGGTCTTTTCCTTTCCAGCACTTTTATACAATGTCAATTATATCATAAAAGTTTTTAAGATATATTTACCTGCCTTAATTCTTAAATTCAAAACTCAAAAATGAAAGAAGATATCAGCAAAAACTGAAATTGTACTATTCTTATGAATATTTGCATTTATTTGTCTCTTATTTTTCTGACAACAAAAACAGAAAAGCTGCTGTTTCTCCTGACTGACATCACCAAGTAGCGGATTAATAATGTTAAAAGTAATTTTGCATGTTATTACAATGCATTACCGGTATTTTGCTTTAAATAAATCATTGTTATTTTTTGCATGTAAAAA
This sequence comes from Carassius gibelio, assembly GCF_023724105.1. Taxonomy (NCBI): domain Eukaryota; kingdom Metazoa; phylum Chordata; class Actinopteri; order Cypriniformes; family Cyprinidae; genus Carassius; species Carassius gibelio. The sequence goes on from NC_068378.1 coordinate 10,107,631, forward strand.
ATCTGATGAAGTACAATAATTACAATGTACTTTACTTCAATATTTCCATATTATACTTTGTGTATGTATGTAAGCTATGTATGCAATATGTATATACTGTTTGTAGTTTCAGCATACTTGTTAATGAACACCATCAAATCGATATTAAACCATACATGTTTTTCTGTTATGCTTTCCATATCGCATCATCTAAATGTACATCAATATAGTCATAAATCATATCCACTTTAGCTGACATTCTGTAAAACTGTATGGAGAAATATCTTTCTTTGTCTTGATGCATACATATGTGCAATACTGTAATAAAAACAATTATGTTTTTTGCTTGTTGAATGAACTTCCCATTAAAGTACCATTTGGACACATAATTGGTTTATTCTTTAGACAAATGCAGATATTCACAAGTTCAGGACTTGTGTTTTCAAGTGCAAAAACACTTAAATAGTGCATATTTTACTTAGGTGTGGTACATACATATGTGCACTACTGTAATAAACACAACTGTGATAGCATTACCTGTTGTGTGAACTTTCAGTACCATTTGAACACATAATTGGCTGACACATAATTGACTGACTCTAGACGAGTGCAGATGCTCACAAGTTCATGGCTCATGAAAAAACACTTAAATAGTGCATATTTTACTTAGGTGTGGTACATACATATGTGCCCTACTGTAATAAACACAACTGTGATAGCATTACCTGTTGTGTGAACTCCCAGTACCATTTGAACACATAATTGGCTGACACATAATTGACTGACTCTAGACGAATGCAGATGCTCACAAGTTCATGGCTCATGAAAAAACACTTAAATAGTGCATATTTTACTTAGGTGTGGTACATACATATGTGCACTACTGTAATAAACACAACTGTGATAGCATTACCTGTTGTGTGAACTTCCAGTACCATTTGAACACATAATTGGCTGACACATAATTGACTGACTCTAGACGAGTGCAGATGCTCACAAGTTCATGGCTCATGAAAAAACACTTAAATAGTGCATATTTTACTTAGGTGTGGTACATACATATGTGCACTACTGTAATAAACACAACTGTGATAGCATTACCTGTTGTGTGAACTTCCAGTACCATTTGAACACATAATTGGCTGACACATAATTGACTGACTCTAGACGAATGCAGATGCTCACAAGTTCATGGCTCATGAAAAAACACTTAAATAGTGCATATTTTACTTAGGTGTGGTACATACATATGTGCACTACTGTAATAAACACAACTGTGATAGCATTACCTGTTGTGTGAACTTCCAGTACCATTTGAACACATAATTGGCTGACACATACATAATTGACTGACTCTAGACGAGTGCAGATGCTCACAAGTTCATGGCTCATGCAAAAACACTTAATAGTGGATATTTTACTTAGGTGTGGTACATACATACTGTATGTGGACTACTGTAATAAACACAACTGTGATAGCATTACCTGTTGTGTGAACTTCCAGTACCATTTGAACACATAATTGGCTGACACATAATTGACTGACTCTAGATGAATAAAGATGCTCACAAGTTCTTGGCTCATGCAAAAACATTTAAATTGTGCATATTTTACTAGGGCGTGGTACATACATATGTACACTACTGTAATAAATACAATTTTGATGACATTGCCTGTGGGGTTGGAGGTTGGGCCTCCAAATGCCTCACTGAAACTATGGCTGGGTCAGGGCTGTGTCCATGAAATGTTGAAATTAAAGCTTTATGTAGGACTAACCCAAATACATTGTTGAAAATGTCTTGGCCTGGAGAATAATATATGCCAGTATGAAGATGAGAAATGGGTCCTGTTTTGAAATATTGACCTCTGAACTGTGACCTCAGCACATGTTGAAAGCCTTGTCATTCAGGAAGAGAAGGGGCTACAGACATGGGACCAATTGTTGTAAAGAGCCCTTCACTTTAGCTATGTGACTATACTCTTGTGGATAGAGTCACTAAAAGGGGGTGCAGTCAATTATGGTCAAAATTTATTTTCACCTATTCAGCAGTTACATATTTAAAATATTATCACACAAATGCTATTAACATCCACTTATATCCCTAGGTGTACTGTTAATTAATTGTTTATAACTTCTAATTCTAAGTAATAGGTTATATTGATTTAAACTACAATTCCCTATAGCAGCGCAATGCGGCCTGATACAAATTTGCGCCATTTTTGTAGTTCTTCCAGTTAGCAAAGTATTGCTGTAAATAAGGTTGCAAAAAGAAACATCTACGAAATATATCAACCATATAGTACAGACGAAGACGTACTTACACTGTATTTAGATGATCTATGTTAAGAAAAAGTTATATTGTTAGTTTATTTCAGATATTTTGGAGCACCACAGCTCGTCTTGCTGGCAAAATAGGGGTTTAAAGTCAGAATAAAGGTTTTACTGCAGCCGAAGTCTTAAAACGTTTGTTTGGCCATATGGCTTTACTAAACTGACCCCTTTGTGATTAAAAATGTGATGTTAGCATCAATATAAATTAGCATAGCTAAACAATAATGCTTTTTTTGTGCATTTTGTGTTAGCAGCAAGGATTAATGTGCTTCATATGAATGATATTTGGGTAAATATGGCATTGTTTGTTTGCGTATACTCTCGGACGTGAAACAATTTACTATAGTAAATTTTAGTATAGGCTACTGTATTATAGTATGTACTGTACAGATTTGGAAGCTTAGCTAGACTAGGTATTGCATGTGATCTTACCTGTTGTGACAAAAAAAAAAAAAAAAAAAAAAAAAAAAAAAAAAAAAAAAAAAAAAAAAATATATATATATATATATATATATATATATATATATATATATATATATATATTCTATTGTTGATCAATTTGTCAATGTAGAAAATATGTGGTGAACAAATGTGTACAACAACAAATTATAACCAAAACTGAAATAATGATGATAATTATTTTACTAAAGAAATTAAGAATCAGTCAGACAGTGATTGAAAATTCAGATTCAAGGTTTTATTATTTACAATGGGGAGAGCTAACTTGAGCTACTCGGTCAGGAAACCAGTTTGTGCAGTGGAGAAGAGAGAATCTATAATTCATCATCCGTAGAGGCATCTGTGGAGACATTCTCATATGGGTCTTCATCATCTTCTTCAACAACGGATCCACCATTCCCATTTACTACTATTTGGGAGTAGGTTTCTTTCACAGCTACCATGTCCGTTTTGATCTCCTCACATTTTTGGAGGACAGCACTGTGCAGGCCATGGTAAGCTTGACCAGACAGTCCTGAAGGGTAGCCTAAAAATCAAATTGGGATAAAAAACAAAAAAACAAAAAAAAACAATTAACCAAAACATCAATATTGCAGTTTGTATCATCTGCAAGCAGTTAAAAATAACTATATGAAGTAAACAGAATTAAGAAATTAGTACTCACTCTGTGTGGTCAGGTCATCTGCTAGTACATTAGCCTGGTCCTTCAAGGCCCTGCAGGTTCTTGTAAGATGAGTCCAATGTTGTTTCATTTCCTCTAAAAGTATAGCCTCTTCCTCAATCAGTCTCTCCAGCTGCATCACCTTGTCAAAAACCTTCTTCTTCATGCCTAAGGAAGTGTCAGGTTCTATCAAGACAAATGACAAATTGAATTAACCACCATATTAAAATACTACCTCTTATTGCCTTTTTGAGAGTAAAATCCAATAATGGTACAATTCTTTGTCCCTACAACATAGGCAACAAGTGATTGGTGTTGAATCTACAGTGTGAAAAAAAAAAGGGCGAGCCACCTTGACACATTAATCTGAGGAATGGCGAGTTGGCAAAAACAAAACGGTTTAAAAATAAAATGATTATAGTCTGTTCCAAAACAAATAAAAAACACATGTTGGGCCTCTTTCCTTTGAAAGTCGGAGTTTAATGAGTTAATCTTTTAAATGAAGATTCACTAAAACTATTAATGTCAAACTTTACAAACCAGAATCCCAAGGCCAGATAGGGCTTTCTGCTGCCAGAAGGTCTTCAACTGAATCTACAGATTCTGTGGTGGTTGGAAGATCATTGTATTGGGATATGGCATTAAACAGCTTTTTCTTATCCTCTCTAATCCGTCTTCGGATCTTGTGTCGCTGTTTGTTACGGTCTGCAGAAAAAACAAATAATTTTAAGGAGGATATGCATAATGTTTGGTCACTGTGCTAATGGACATCCAAAAGGCTCCTTACAAATTATGTTATAAAGCGCACATATCATCGGCGACTAAAAATACAATTGTACAATATTTTGACTACACCTCTGGTTAATTTAACCATAATAAATAACCTGGAATGTGGCCTGGAATGTTCAAGTAATGGAGGGAGTTGGGTGATGGTAACACTGGACATATAGGAAGGCAGGACTGTTCACTCAATGTAGAAAGGTTATGTAGTGGCTTAAGTGCACAGTGTAGATGGAAGACTTTGTTCATTGTTAAGATATGATCAAATTTAAATTACTTAGATACAGCTATAGATCTCACATTTTAAAATGAACTCCACAAGTACATGAAGGCATGGAGGCTACTTACCGGTTACTCGATACAGATCCCTCTTTTTCTGCTGGATGCCCAAGAATAGGCCTTCAATCAGATGTTGCAACGCCACTGGATCATCTGTTCTGAAGTCATCTGGTGCTGTAAAGTATTTATGAAGGTATTTGATCAGTATCATGCATTTTCTGTGCTATCAAAAATAGAACTATACTATTTCTATAAAACACCTTATACATTAAATATGGTAAAAGGAGGATTCAATAAGAAGAATGTAGTAGGAACACATGTAAAAACAAAAAGGACATCTACAAATGTTCTGCCAAAGAATCTGAAATTTTTTTTTCAGTTTGCTAATTTTTCAAGGGTGAGTAAGTATTATAAATTTGAGGGAGAAAGCTACATCAAGTTCAATTATTAACTTAGCATTTCGAGCCATTTCTTCGTTGATTTTCACTTTTGTTGTTGCATGGTTTCTTAGTGAGGTTCTCCTACTGCTGTGAGGAGTATTTCACAAGTAAAAAAATAAATAAATAAAAATAAACACATTTATCTATCTATAGAAAAAAGTACATACTTACTGTCAACTGCCCACTGTCTCACATCAGTGACCCACTGTTGCAGTTCCTCATCAGACCTTTGCGTGCACTTCTTTATAGCCGCAATGTCTTTCTTGACTTCCTTTGTCTTTTGGATAGTCTCAAAAGAATAATTAATGGAAAGTCACAAAAACCTTCAGGAATACTGAAAGTATTAGATACTTGGTATGTACAACTTATAAGTGGACTTTAGACAAATGAAATTTAACCTTCATTGACGACATCTTTATTTTTTTACTTACCTTCAAGTACCGTGTAGACAAGTACTTGTGCAGGTTTCTTTTTTTGCGCTCATTCCATCCTCTGGCATGCAATGTGATCATATCTACTCGTGCTGTAATGATGAAGGCATAAATGTGCTTTTCAATTAGTGGTTAGTCACGGAGTATGTTGAATAAAAAAAAGAAAAAAAGAAAAGCTGTCTTAACAATACATGAGAACTGTAAAAAAGGACCACTCACCAGCCTTACTCATGTATTTTGTAGTTAGAGCCACACGGGACAAAAAGCTGTTCACTTGTTCAACTTCTTCACCAATTGTTGTGCCTGCCCCTGTTTGATTTTTGCCACCCCACTGCACCTACAGCATGCACACCAAATGTCCAAACTAAAAAATATCCAGTTCATGGATATCAAAATGGTTAAAGGCTTAGTTACCATATTGTTCAAGAATATACATTTACCTCACATTTTGTAGAGTGCCCCTTTGCATGCATAACTGAGAGAAATGGCTTCATCTGAGTCAGGTTTTGCATTTCTGGGAATGCTTGAGCCACCTTTTGAAGATAGGGCCAATATCGACACATGATGTCAGTGCAGAAGAACTTGCAGTTTGTTTTTGTGGCCAGTTCCTTCTGCAGAAACAGAGGGTATGCAAATATCTCGCCCCTAAACATGTTCAACCCTCTAAGCAATATGCTGTGCCTGCAAACTGCCACCTCTAGGCCCTCTTCATCACATTTAGTGTTTGTCTTTTTAGAGGTCTCTCTGGCTGCAGCCCATGTTGATGTTCCACAGATGCCTTTTCCATGTACCTGTAACAGTGTCATATCAAATATATTCACAAACTAGAGCCTGATTCACCGTGTACAATCCCAAATCTTTTGACAAATATCTTACTGGGATGGTCTTCTCACGAACACAATCAACAAATGTTGCTACATCTTTGTCATTAGCCAGAAAAACTCCATCAAAAAATGGTTGTTCCTCTGTCCTACAGGAAGATAAAAAAAATAAAAAAAATAATACATTGCAATGTGTACTGTGCTAGACTAACTGAGACTTGTTACATCACGTGTATATTGTTGCCCTCTTGTTGGTCTGATTGCTTCTATTGTTCTTCGGATGAAAGCGTCTGCTAAATTATTAAATGTAAATGTTATAATATACCCCTTTGTTTTGCTGAATATGTATAGTTTTCTGTTTCCGTCTGCAGACACAGCAACTGTATCTGGGGTGCAAGCTGGGCAAGAGAAGTGATCAATGCCGCAGAGTTTTTCTCTTTTATGACGACAATATGTCCATTCAAGGAAAGCTTTTTGGAACACGTTGCCACAAATGTTACCACTCTGAAATTATAAAAATTTGAATACAGTGACATGCCAGTAAGATTTGCATAAATGCGAATTACTTTCCAAGTCTTACCCTTCCAAATTGTTGTGAGCGCTGTTGTAACATTTTCACAAATGCTTGTCTTGAAAGCCCAGGTGCAGTGATCTTCAGGTCCTCAAACGACGTGAAGAGGTCTACCTTGTATATGGTTTGAAACTCGACAGTGCCTGGCCAGTAACCACTAAACAACAGGTCAACCACCTCAGGTGTCCATGATGCAAGACAAGCTCTGCAATTCATCACTGGCAGGAAGACGTCATAGCGACCTGCAAAGATTTCAAAAGAAAATAAATAAGTAGTAAACACACTTTGGCTGTGTTTACTCTTGGCATTAACATGCGATCACCGTGATTTGCTCAAGCAGATCGGATAATATGCCAATCAGGACACGGTGTGTTTACACCTGTCCACATCAAGTGGCTTTTGTATCTGGATAACAGATTGGATCTCGCATTCCAGAAAAAAAAAGAAAAAAGATTGCTTGTAGGTCTATTCTATTGGGTGCAGAGGCATTTCGGTTGAAACAAGCCCCATAATCAGAGCCTAATGGAGCAATATCAGACTCATATTCTTACTAGAATCTCAATATGATGACGTCAGGTTAGGGTTCTGGAACTTTAGGGTGCGAAAGCAAACATTTCAGTATATTTGCGAATCTATGTATTTTGCACATATCTGTATTGAAAAACCACACAGCTATGTGCACCAATTCCTAGAGAGAGGAGGTGAAATAAAGACAGTGGGTGGGTCTTGTGTGACGTCCACCTGTGAATCCAGAACCGATGGCTGTATTGCGTTTACATTACACTGAGATATGAGTCCTCGACTCCCTCTGAACCTGGACACACTGATCGGATAACATTGCCATCATAAATGCGTTTACACTTGTCTTTTCTATGTGTATGTGGACAACATCCGGATACAGGTCGCATGTTAATGCCAATTGTAAAGACAGCCGTTGATACTTTTCAGACATCAGTTAGCAGGTTAAGCCAATAGACAAATACAATACGAAATATTGCAAGTCATACCATTTATACAGATGAGCACAACAGATCGTCCAGCTACAACAGCCAGGTTTTGAGGGTCACAATCACAAATTTTGTCTGGTCGTGTAATGGGCAGCAGACACACTAGATGAAAGAAAAAATATATGAACTAAAATGAAAACATGTTTTTAAGCTTTCAAGTACTTCTTACCTTGTTCATATATGACATTTTGGCCACTGAGGTCCTGCACAGCAGTTGATGGTGGGAGAGGTTTATAGAATCCATCTATAAGAGTCTCTCGGTTGTGAAAAACAAGATGTTGATGTGTAGAAACGTCACACTGGCCACAGTAACGGGGTTTCGGGAAACAGTCCTTGCACCTGATGACTGCTTGTTTCAAGCTGCAGTGATCACAAGGACCATAATGCACACAGTCTGAAGCAAGCAAACTGTCAAGGAGTTTTGGCCTTGCTTCCTCCCAGCGTTCTTCAGACAAGGTTTGCCTCAATGCCCAATCATGAGATGCTGCTGATCTGGGTTCATCACACTCCATTGCATTTTGGAGTTGCTGTAGTTGTAAATCTTGCAATAAAAAATAAAATTAGATTACAACTCCTTACCTGTTACAAGCTCGTAAACCAAGTGCACAAACTCACAAAACATTAAACAAGTAATATCTCAGATATTTGTACATTTAATATTTATCATAAAATGTTGGCACTTTTGTTCATTCAGAGGGACTTCGTGAAGACAGTGATACAGTTCCGATGGTTAAAAACATTTAAGGTAAACTTACCAATAATCTGTTGTGCATCTACATCTCCAAAATGTTGTTTGGAAGTTGAGGCTTCAGATGTGCTTGCAGTTTCTAGAATTATACAATTTTAATGCAGTATCTTGCATTCAAACAACAGAAAAGATGCAAATCAACATGAAATGGGATTACTTATAGGGAACATAGAGGGGAACTCTTTTCCACTGTAGAGCAGCTCATATGAAAATGTATTTTACAAAATTACCGGTCTGTTAGTATAGACAGACTTCAGGGTATAAAGTCAAAGATATGCACTGTATTAATAGGCAATATTTTTTTAGCAAACAGTATTTGGTTGAACACATTAAATACAATAATCCTACATTAAATCAAAAACAATTGCTTACCGAGCTCAACTTCTTGAGGGTTACTTGAAGAGACAATGGTTGAGGCAACTGGTTTTCCAGATCGGTCTAGAGAGAAGTAAACGGAAAAAATTATTTGATTTACACAATACTTATTGAAAAATCAAAGGATCTAAAACCTCAAACCATACCTTTCTTTGGTTTGCGCTTCTCATAGACCAAGAATCCTTCTTGGTCTCTTTTTTTCCACCTAAGTTTAAGATCAATCTTTTTTCTTTTTTGTTTTTTAGGTGGTGTTTTGACCGCTTCCTCACTCTGTATTACTCAAACATAAGAGGTAGAACAATGACTCCGAACTATATACATTTTTAAGAAATAATAACATGATTCAGAATATCATTTATGGAAGTTGCAAAAAATACAAACAGTGGTATAGTAACAAATTCCAATGATCCATTTTCTTTTCCCACATTAGTGAAATACTGATTGATGCAGAAAGCATGCTACATAGTTTTATACAAAATACCTGCATCTCCTCCAAATCAGCCATTATTTCCTCAAGATCACAGTGTAATTCCTCCTCCATATTTTTCTCTGTAGGCTGATCAGATGACTCTCTCAGTCATTTATTTTTTAATACCTGAGGACCATAAAAAACAAAGTACACATAAAAACAAATGAAAATAAATGGGTAGTGGTTTGCAGAGGATTTCACATCCATGGTTAAGGTGGGAAACAACCTTGATGAGGTTTTCTTTCCCTACCCAGGCAATGCTTAAATAAATGTTTTCTATGCAAGGTAATTGGGTGCCGGTAATGCGTTGGTGATGCAAGTGTTTAAGGTCCGAAGCAGAGCAACCGCCTAGCATTAATCAACTCACCTGTCTGCGTTGTACTGAATGAGGCAGAGCGATAGTGAGATTACAGATGATCTTCAAATCTGTTAAAAAAAAGTTTTGAATTAATTTATGAAAACAATACATTTATAAGAAAATACAGGGTCAGTGACGATCTGAAAAATAAATCAACGCAACTTATTTTAGTAAGAGAACTGTAACCAAATTGCTATATAAAACATAGAAATTCCAGGCAAAGTAGGCTCACAAAGCCAAGAGCAACATTTGTTAGAGGTGGTTGCGCTGTTGCAGGGAAAGTGGAAACATCGAACTACATTAAAGCTGCTACATTAAAATGCATGTACAATATATAAATAAATGTAGTAATACGCATTCATATGCAATTATGGCTATGGCACAAGTTGCTGCTGCATGGAAAGACTAACCTCCTGTTCCTTGATAGGCTAAAAAAAATAAAAAACTTTACTCTTCTTCCTCTTTGATATGACTGGAACCTGCAAGCACATGTTAAATTGTTTGTTAATATAAGGCATTTGGCTACACGGAAATGTAGTTTCTTAGTGTAAGAACAAAAAATATTAACACCATGTTGTGCATAAAAAAAGAAAAGAAAATACACGTTTGTACGCACAGTATTATGGCATCACGTACTTAATTGGTCGACAGCATAGACTGTATAAAAACATGGACGTAGTGTCAGTGACGTCACCCGTAGACACCTGAAGTGTGCAGAGAGGCCCGTCGCGACTCTCCCGGACAATCAAAAATGGGCAGAAAGGCGGGGGCTACTTGCTGAAGCCACGCCCACCCAGCGCGATGGCAGTGTCAACAGCGGCAATCCCCCAGTCACTCAAGTGGACACGCCCTTAATTATGCAGAACTTTACTTCTTAATATAATTTAAACGGATGAGTTATAAAAAAATTCACCCCCTTCACAGTTGTCATGAAGGGCAAAATTAGCTATTTTGGCCAAAATCATTTTTTGAACCAGGCTGTAAACATGTTTTTTTCTGCTGTAAAGTTGGGCATTTTAACATGGGGAGTCTATGGGACTGACTCCCTTTTTGCCGCCAACTCAAGCGGCCAGTCGATGAATTGCAGTTGTAGTCACTTCCTTATTGGCCTCACGAGAAAGAGCGGGAGGTTGGCGCTCGAGCGACAGTTTCATGGGATCTGTAGTTCTATACGACACAGATTAAGCATTCAAAGTAATGCAATATCTCGCATTTATTTGCAAATATGGATGCGCTCCTAACTGGCGATATGATGATAGTGTGCCGGGGTTCTGAGGATGTAACTTATGCGATGGATGTAACTTTATGAACTTCAGCTAACGTTAAATCACCCAGGCATTCGCCTGCATGTCCTACCGACGTCATAAGCACACACATGATTCTAACGTTACATTTACCATTAAAGCAAACATGATTCAGGAAAACAACACATATCACTAACATTTATCACAAAAATAACACCAGTTAACCAGTTTTAGGATAATGGAATATACTAGTGTACATACCTCTGCTCTTACTGTCGATCACAATGTCATGCAGTCCTTCTCTTTAGCGACCCCAGTGGACGTTTGTGTTTCAAAACTGTGGCAATACGTACCAGGTGGTACATATTTGTGGCGCTGCAAAAAAGTGTGCAGAGGTACGTATTTCCCATGAGACCAGGTTGCAACAACATTTTGAATCCTAAACAAGTAACACTACAGTTCTATAGTCTAATCTGAAGGGTGAACTCAAAAGATATAAATCATACAACACGGTCATTTTTGAAGATTAGAATCCACTGTAAAAAAAAAACAACAACAAAAAAAAAACAATCAAAGTGATGTCGCCGTCATAGAGACGACTTGTTCTTCCCTAGTCACATTAAAGATTCGTCGTTCAAGAACGACACATCACAAGACACCAAACAAAGAGCTGGTAGGTAACCTTTATGTATGGTTTAATATGTTTGTATGGTTTTCTCAGATCAATGTTTTTACCCCGTCAGGCTCTGCTCGCGTTGGTCGTGGTTGATTTCAATCGAACGTTCAGTCAACGTTTAATAAAACACAATAAAAGTAAAATACGATGGGGGGCTATCAAACAATAAACATGTCATGTTGATTTGCATATTTTGTATCAGTTTATTTTGTGACAGTGACCACATATAGCAAGATTGCACCAAATGACAATATGCACAGAATGTTCCATAATAATATTTGTCTGGTGACACGTTACTTGTTAATGCATGAGAGTAAGTCAGTTAGAGAGTCAGTTAAATTGTCAGGCCTAACTTAGCCATTTACACATGAAATGTTGTGGATGCATTCTGTGCATTTCATTTACAATTAGAATTTTTTTTTTGAGATTGAGAAAAACAGACACACATAAGTGTTTCTTTTGAAGGCAGGGAAGAGAGCAGTGGCAAGCCATGAAAAGAAGTAAAGATATAGGGAGTTTCTTTCAATGAAAAATTGAAATTGAAAAATATATATGTATTCTCAAATTTAACTTAATGGATATATACAGGGATGACAAAAACTAAAGTAATCAAAAATGTGCTTTATTACTGCATTTGTTTACAAGTAACTTATTCAAGTTAAAAATAATAATAAAATCAATAGGATATACGTAATACACTTTAGAATTTCGCTTTTTTTGGGGGGGGCAGTGGCGGCCACCCCATTAGGAGGCAGTGCCCCAGCATGGCCCCCCCACTGAAAATGCTCTAGACACGCCCCTGGCTAAGAGGGGGGCGGGAACACATTATCTATAATGAGACGATACAGCCCTGCTGAAAAAAACAATAGAAACCATTACAGAATTTGTAATGGTTTTAATGGTTCTTATTGGAATTCTAATGGTTTTAATGGACACTGTAATGGTCTCTGTGGGTCTCTATTGGTAATTTGCTTTCTTCTATTGGTGGCGTGTATTGTCTATTGGATACCATTAAGGACCAATAGAACACCTTTAGAAACTTCTAGTGGTATACTGGACACCAGTAGAAACCATTATGACTCCAATAAATTTAGTGGTTTCTTTGGAAAACTGTAATGGTCTTAGTGGGTAGGCTACTGCTGAAAAAAAATGAACACACAAACAATAGAAACTATTACAAAATGTGTAATGGTTTTAATGGTTATAATGGGAATTATGTTGGTTGTAATGGTCACAGTAATGGTCCCTGTGGGTCTCTATTGGTAAATTGCTTTCTTCTATTGGTGGTATGCATTGTCTTGGATTGCCACCATACGTCATTTGGAAAGGTTATTTTTAATTCATTTAATTTTTTTTTTTTTTTTTTTTTTAAATCAACTCGACTCGTCATGGCCTTCAAAATTGACTTGAAAAGTTGGTCTTTGTTTTGTCTGTCGGATTTGGTCCAAATTTAGCCCAAAAATAGATGTGAAATAACAGTGAAATTCTGCGTGACTTCCACGTGCTGTAATGTGCGCGCGCGCAGAACTGGAGCGGAGGACGTCACCATGGAAACGAGGCGGCAGCCCAACCGTCAAGCAGCTGATCGCTGACACTCAATGTGGTTTCACTTTTTTTTTTAGGTAAGTTTAGTCTATTAAATTACACAAATAGTACATTAAAGTGTTCCCGACACTTTATTTCATGTAAATTATACGCTTTCGTTTAATATTTACTTTATAGAAATGGTTTAGCGTCGTCAGAAAAAGGCCGTTGGCATCTCAAAGGTAAGGCTAAATACAAGAGGTAACGATAGACATGAGCTCTTGTTTATTAAGTTTGGGCTTTTAATGTCATCTTGTGTGTAGATGAGCTTGCTCTCTCTCTCTCTCTCTCTCTCTCTCTCTCTCTCTCTCTCTGTCTCTCTCTCTCTCTCCATATATATCAATGGATGAATGGAAGTAACTTAACCGAATTAATTTAACCCTAAAAGTATGCACTGTTTAATCCTAAAATGTGCACTAACGTAACCGGATAACGTTACATCACTTACATAGAGCGTGAAAATGGACTGAAACCTTCAGGTTTTGATCTTTCATGGTAAACACATAATCACAAACTTGTTCTATGATTTCAGAAGTGCCAGAAAAAAACCTCTATGACGCAGGAGAAGTTCCTGATTTTAACATTTCTGAAGCTGCTGACAGAGAGGATGAAAACACACATTTTGATGTCCACACTGTAGGAGCATTACTAAATAAGTAAAACTAAAATATATATATATTTATTGTAAATGATTATATAAATTATATATTCTGTGAATTATTATTTTTATTTTCTGCATTTCACCTCTGCTATAGTTTATGCCTTATACCTGGCATTGTATAATAAATATTGTTGTCTCTGTAACAGTATGCTTATGTTCCTAGGTTCTTCCATGCTGATGGCTGTGCTCTAGTCATATCTCCTGTCGAATAACATTTTTAGACATTATGAACCATGAATAGTAAGCAATTCCTCAAACATACACCATTCAAAAATGTAAGGGTCAGATTTGTCATGTATTTCAAAGACATCTTTTATGCTCACCACTGCTGCATTTATTTGATTAAAATACAGTTAAATTGTGAAATTACCATTTTTTTAATAACTATTTTCTATTTAAGTTTGTTTTAATAAGTGATCAAAGCTGAATTTTCAGCATCAGTCTCCAGTGTCACACAATCCTTCAGAAATCATGCTTTGTGAAAACAAGAATAAAATTGTACAAAATATTCACATATAAAGCAGTTATTTGAAATTGTACTAATATTTCACAACATTACCATTTTTATTTATGATCAAATAAATGCAGTTTTCTTAGTGTACATGAGACTTATTTCAGAAACATAAAAAAATCTCTATCTCCAAGCTACACACTCTCACACCAAAGTGACTGTTAAAAATCATTTAAACTTTGTGTCAGTACATCATAAATAGGAAAAGGCATCAGATCACCGTCTGTGATTTGTTGTTTCGTGCCGCATCCAGTGTAGAGAACATCACTGATTATAAAAGGCTCTGTTGTATTTTGTTGTGCTGTCCAGTGACGACACAGTGTTAGAACTCTTGTTAAATATCATTACATATGATGTATGTATGATCCCATTCAGCACTGATAGATCTTTTCTATTTCAGAGACTGAAAATCATTGATAAAGCACAAGGTTACTGTAACATATTTAAACAATATTAATAAGAATTAATAAAAATGCATCTGTGACTTAATATTGCTTCTTATTCTTCAGTGGAAAGTTCTCATTAAACACATAGCTTTCTTCTCATCTTTGTGCATTTTCAAACGTTGTGCATATTTCTGAATCATTTTTTTTTTTTTACTTCATAATATTGGTTGTCTTCTCTTGTTTCAGAGTTTAGCTCCAACCCCAGTTAAGCAGACCTGAGCAGCTGATCAAGGATCAGCAGAAACTCTGCAGAACGGTGGTCCTCCAGCCCAGGACTGGACACCAGTGTTGTAAGTCATTCTGTCTCTTTATAGTGCATGCTCAGAACATATTGCAGGAGATCTCAACATTGTCTCTCAAGGTCCACTTACATGCAGAGTTTTGCTCCAACCTGCAGTGCACCTGAACACATTAATCGAGGTCTAACTATTAGTGTTGTCACAGTACCAATTTCAGCACCAAAGCAAAACACAAAAACATGCTAATTATTATTATTTTTTTATTATTATTATTAGCCGCACTTATGCTAACAATTAACTACTCTAATAACAGTGTTCATTTCAATCCGACATTCAAATTACAGTTATATATATATATATCCTGATAAATACAGGTGCTGGTCATATAATTAAAATATCATCAAAAAGTTGATTTCACTAATTCCATTCAAAAAGTGAAACTTGTATATTATATTCATTCATTACACACAGACTGATATATTCCAAATCTTTATTTCTTTTAATTTTGATGTTTATAACTGACAACTAAGGAAAATCCCAAATTCAGTATCCCAGAAAATTTGAATATTGTGAAAAGGTTCAATATTGAAGAGACCTGGTGCCACACTCTAATCAGCTAATTAACTCAAAACAACTGCAAATCCTTTAAATGGTCTCTCAGTCTCGTTCTGTAGGCTACACAATCATGGGGAAGACTGCTGACTTGACCGTTGTCCAAAAGACAACCATTGACACTTTGCACAAGGAGGGGAAGACACAAAAGGTCATTGCTAAAGAGGCTGGCTGTTCACAGAGCTCTGCGTCCAAGCACATTAATAGAGAGGAGAAGGGAAGGAAAAGATGTAGTAGAAAATAAGTGTAGAAGCAATAGGGATAACTGCACCCTGGAGAGGATTGTGAAACAAAACCCATTCAAAAATGTGGGGGAGATTCACAAAGAGTGGACTACAGCTGGAGTCAGTGCTTCAAGAACCACTACACACAGACGTATGCAAGACATGGGTTTCAGCTTCGCATTCCTTGTGTCAAGCCACTCTTGAACAACAGACAGAACCAGAAGTGTCTCGCTTCAAAAAGGACTGTACTGCTGCTGAGTAGTGATATATCAGACCCAAGAATGCAGAAGAGCTGAAGGCCACTATCAGAGCGTTCTGGGCTCTTATAACACCTGAGCAGTGTCACAGACTGATCGACTCCATGCCACGCCGCACTGCTGCAGTCATTCAGGGGAAGTATTGAGTCTGCTGCAGTCATTCAGGGGAAGTATTGAGTGCTGTACATACTCATACTTTTCATGTTCATACTTTTCAGTTGGCCAAGATTTCTAAAAATCCTTTCTTTGTATTGGTCTTAAGTTATACTCTAATTTTCTAAGATAATGAATTTGGGATTTTCCTTAGTTGTCAGATATAAATAAATATATCAGTCTGTGTGTAATGAATGAATATAATATACAAGTTTCACTTTTTGAATTGAAATGATGATATTCTAATTATATGACGAGCACCTGTATACACAGAATGACTAATTGAACTGCTTTTATAGTTTTAATAATTTATTTGTAATGAATAAAGTTATTTTACATTTGATTATTAGTTTTTCTTACTTGAATGCTTTTGTTCGGATGTAAAATAAAAAAGTGAATTATTATTAAGAAAAGAACTGCAGGAAAAGATGCAATGTTGCTCAGTGATTTTGGTTTGGAACCTTTAGAAAATAGAAAAGAGTTGACTTTGCCAACTCTTTCAACTTCAAACGGGTGTAGCTCAGTCATTTTTTTTATATATATATATATATATATATATATATACAGTTATACATCATTTTGAAGGACTTTTTAATGAGAAAAAAAACCTCAACTGATTTTTGCTCATTGTGACTAACTTTGCCAGCACAGGTCACATATGCTACTTAATTTCCACTTGAGAGTGGTCAGATTTAAAGTCTGAGATTAGTCCATCAGTTCTTGAATTTCAATTTTTGTTTATGTGTGCGTGTGTGTGTGTGTGTGTGTGTGTGTGCGTGTGTATGTGTGTGTGTGTGTTCAAAACAAGAGTGTCTGTCTCAGAAGCTGAAGAAAAAAGGCCACACCTTATAGGAAATAAACGCCTCCTAAGTGTATGGAAATACCTGGCTGAGGAGATCAGTGACATAAACCAGATAAAACTGTCAGTGGTAAGTGGTAAGTGTTTGCATATCCATATCCGAATGGAATTGCTACAGCCTCTTATCTAATATGACTCGAAGTAGAGACTATGTACCATAAAAAGTAGATAATGTAATTATTCAAGCCTATTTGTGAAACTGGACCACAAAACCAGTTACAAGGGTAATTGTTTTTATTTTATTTTTTAGATTTTTATTTCAATAATAATACTAAATAAGTTTTCCATTGATGTATGGTTTGTTAGGAGGACAATATTTGTCTGAGATACAACTATTTGAAAATCTGGAATCTGTTGGTGCTAAAAAATCTAAATATTGTGAAAAATATTTCAAATCCAGAGCAAAGCATTTTATTAATAAAAAATTAAGTTGATACATTTATGGTAGGGAATTTACAAAATATATTCATGGAACATTTGCTTTTTTTAAATCCTAATGAAAAATCAATAACTTTTTTGAGACTGCCATATAAATATATGTATGGATAATCTCACATACTGGTAATGTGGTACATTGTCCTAATGAATTGTCCCTTTTTTTTTTCTTTTTTTTTTTGCAGGTCTGAGACAGCTACAAGCCACAAAAACAGTTCATAGTTCCTGCATTTCTATAATGCATTAATGAATAACAATAATTAAAATAAAATGTAATGTCAAGGTTTTGTGTTAATTCCAGCTATGTTGAGTATTCTGTGAATAATTTTGATTTTAGGTGCATATTCTTAATTCTTTGCAAAACAACCTGAACTTTTTGCTATTGAAAGGTTGGTATGAAGTTTAAATAAATAAAAACATTATATTCTTGACAAAACCTGTGTACAGTTTGTATTAATAATTTAAATTATTTACTTATATTAATTAATGGCCTAATTACCAGCTATCAGTTAAACATTCAAATCAGAACCAATATAAAACTGCAACGAAAACTATTAAATATATGCAAATAAAGATCAGTACAAACTTGCAATGGAACCATCAGAACCATTACAAAACTGACGGAAACCATTAAATTTGTTTTAATAAAGACCAATACAAACTTGTAATGGAACCATCAGAACCAATACAAAACCAACGGAAACCATTAAATTTGTTTTAATAAAGACCAATACAAACTTGTAATGGAACCATCAGAACCATTCCAAAACCAACGGAAACCATTAAATTTGTTTTAATAAAGACCAATACAAACTTGTAATGGAACCATCAGAACCATTACAAAACCAACGGAAACCATTAAATTTGTTTTAATAAAGACCAATACAAACTTGTAATGGAACCATTACAAAACCAACAGAAACCATTAAATTTGTTTTAATAAAGACCAATACAAACTTGTAATGGAACCATCAGAACCATTCCAAAACCAACGGAAACCATTAAATTTGTTTTAATAAAGACCAATAAAAACTTGTAATGGAACCATCAGAACCATTACAAAACCAACGGAAACCATTAAATTTGTTTTAATAAAGACCAATACAAACTTGTAATGGAACCATTACAAAACCAACGGAAACCATTAAATTTGTTTTAATAAAGACCAATACAAACGTGTAATGGAACCATTACAAAACCAACAGAAACCATTAAATTTGTTTTAATAAAGACCAATACAAACTTGTAATGGAACCATCAGAACCATTACAAAACCAACAGAAACCATTAAATTTGTTTTAATAAAGACCAATACAAACTTGTAATGGAACCATCAGAACCATTCCAAAACCAACGGAAACCATTAAATTTGTTTTAATAAAGACCAATACAAACTTGTAATGGAACCATCAGAACCATTACAAAACTGTGATGGAAACCATTATGTGCAAATCGTGACCAATACAAACTTGTAATGGAAACCAATACAAACCAATAAATCCTAATGGAATATGCCCAAAACACACTACGTAATGGAAACCATTTGGTAATGGTTTTAATGGTTAATTGCTGATGGTTTGTAATGGTTTTGTAATGGAAACCATTAGAATTTCTGTAATGGTTTCTATTGTTTTTTTCAGCAGGGAGGAGAAACTGGACCAGTCCTTACGTTCATATAAATTACATAAAAATAGATTATTTGTTTTAAAAAACAAATAAAGTGTGCCGCAACTGGATAATTTAGATCTTTTCTTCTGATCGAACACTTATGTTCACTAATTCTTTGTTTCAATTGACGTGACGTTTTTCCCACATAGCCTATACCACAAGGACAACGGATCAAATACACAACATGAGTGGAAACACAAGTAATCACAGATTTGATGCTATATTTTTTGCCAGTTCTAGGATGACAAAAAAATGATGTTTTAAAAGTATTGTTACACTGAGCACAATTCCCACAACGATAATTGCCCTTCTGTATAGGACTCTGAGACGCACGAGGGCTAACGCTCTGAAAATCAGCATGTACCAAGCTGTCTTTTAAATTCCTAGCGCGTTTGTGTACAATCAAAGGAGGATGTCTAAGATCTCACTCAGCTCCGAATCAGAAGACAACAAATGCCAGTATTTTTAAAAAATTGATTTTATCATGTAAGACTTAGGTGAATATGTTGTAATACAAGCAAAAGAATACTTTCTTGTTTTTCTTGTCTTCTTTTTTAGCAATTCAGACCGCGTCTTTTTAAAAGCTGTATTAAATCCTTCATC
This sequence comes from Carassius gibelio, assembly GCF_023724105.1. Classification (NCBI taxonomy): domain Eukaryota; kingdom Metazoa; phylum Chordata; class Actinopteri; order Cypriniformes; family Cyprinidae; genus Carassius; species Carassius gibelio. The sequence continues at coordinate 10,127,513 of NC_068378.1, forward strand.
AACTCAATCTAAAGGGTAACCTCTGTTCAAAAATTAATTTTTCATGATTATCGATTTCTCAATAAAGTCGGAATCAGAATAACAAATCCTCCTCAGTCTGTAGAACTGACTCTTAGGCAGTCCTTTTTTTAAAAAAGTCGGATGAAAACTGGTAGCGAGTAAAAGTGTGTTACGATCGGTCTCTTTTGTAAACAAAGTTGTAGTCAAACTGCCCTCGTTCTTCTGTATCCACATATCAAGGAAGTGTACTCTTTACGCTTTTGTGGGATTTAGTGGCCTAATGGTTAGAGAGTTGGACTTCCAATCGAAAGGTGCATGTACAGTTCTCTCTCCACCTTCAATACCACGACTTGGGTGCCCTTGAGCAAGGCATCGAACCCCCAACTGCTCCCCGGGCTGCCCACTGCTCCGGGTGTGTATTCACAGTGTGTGTGTTCACTGCTCTGTGTGTGTGCACTTCGGATGGGTTAAATGCAGAGCACAAATTCTGAGTATGGGCCACCATACGAGAGGGGGTTCAGCGAAAAATCGGCAGCTGTCAGCAGGAAGTGGCTGTCACTGGCAGCAGGAAGTGGCTGCCAATAAAACCGGATGGCAGCTGTCGCTAATACCCGGAAATTGGAGGAGGCTGCCGGCGGCAACAAGACAAATAAATAATTATATACACTTATGATTATGTTTAATACTTTTTTAAATATGTATAAAGGTCAGTATTGTATATTATTTGATTTAAAATATTGATCAAATATAAACAAAGAAATAAGATCATTTTGCTAAACGTTAATTTCCAGCTGAATGTTTATGCATGCATGTATCATTGTTTGTGTGAAATAAAACAATTTATATTTATATACGAGAGTGGCACTTACTGGGTGTATGTTGTATATTTATTATAGGCTATATACACAAATGACTGAAAAGAGAGAAGTCTGAGAAACCTTTATTTAAAATCATAATTTGCGGTTATATTTGTAGTATTTCAAGAAACAACTATATATATATAGTATAAAGTAGCTGTTAAATTTGTAACTGGGTTAGTAATTTGTTAAAGTCAGTGCTTTAAAATGTAAACAGTATAAAATATATCCAGTAAGCAAGCAGACCAAAATATCAATCAGAATCACTAACAACAATCTGGAGGTATTTTCAAGACTCTTAGATCAGAACTGATGAGGTATACAGAGTTACTTCTCCAGCATCTTGCACCAATCACTGTAAAACCCAGGGTGGATGTGCATCTCTCCTCATTTTCCTCTTGCAACATGGTCAAGTCAAGCATTGTTTATTTATATAGTGCTTTTAATAATACAGATCAAAGCAAAGCAACTTTACAGTATTAAATAGGAAAATAGTGTGTCAGTCAATAATGCAGAAGGACATTAGTAAACTCAGTTTGTAGTCAGTTTATCATTCAATTCAGTGATGTCATCCTTCAGCTCGGTTCAGTTTAAATAGTATCTGTGGAATCATTTGCAATCATGTCAATGATATCACTGTAAATGAAGGGACCACAACGAAGCAAGCCAGAGGCGACAAGGAACCAAAACTCCACCGGTGACAAAATGGAGAAAAAACAAGGTCTTTACAGGGGATCTGTATCTGGGCTCTAGTTGTCCTGGTCTCCGCTGTCTTTCAGGGATGTAGAGGTCCTTTCTAGGTGCGATCCACTATCTGGTCTGGATACATACTGGATCCGGGTGACTGCAGTGACCTTTGAATAAGAAAGAAACAGATTAATATTATTGAAGATGTTAATATCTATACGATGTTTGATAGGGAGCCAGTACAGGGTTTACAGAACTGGGCTAATCCGGTCATACTTCCTGATTCTAGGAAGAACTCTAGCTGCTGCATTTTATTATTCATAAGAAAATGGTGACTTTAATACCTAAATTGCTTTATTAACAGTAGACATGCATGCACAGCCATATTAATGATTATTCCCATTGCATCTTGTCATCATGTACAGAGCAGTGATTACATTTTCATGCATAATTTGCACACCTGGTAAGCAGTTGTTGTAAACCTCATCGCAGAGTCTGCAGGGTGTACATTTTGTTGAATTCCTGACATGGCTTAGACTTGTTCTCCATTTTGTTCCACCTGTATATTGAGATGAGGAGCATGAAAACAGCATTATTACAAAGATAAACATTCAGACATGGCAACTGAGAAATGTAAGGTTATGGCACCTTTTTAAACCTCTAATCAAATCTGTAAAAGAAGATACTCAGTCAAGCCAGCTGGATTGTGCCCGCTTTCGAAAGGAGTCTGTATACAGTATAGCAGACTTCTGAATTTGGAACAAACCAAAGACGGACTTAATGTAGCATCACCCTCCTCCAGGATCACGTAAAGAAGAATTTCCAACAGGACAGCATCTGGCAACTATTGGGTATTACAAAAAAAAAAAAAGGTGTCAGTGCCATGGTTTTGTCTCAAGATGCACATCAGTAATATATATATATATATATTTTTTCTAAATGCATGTTTACAAAAGCTACTTCAATGTTCTAAATTTAACTACAGCCTAATCCTGGCTTAATCCAAGCCCTGTCTGTGAAACTAGACCTAAAAGTTATAAGGAATTATGAACCGGTCCATTATATTTTGTATAGATAATAAAAATAAAATAAAATAAAAAAATTGTTTTGCATTCACATGCTTACAACTTCAACTGATACACAGAACAGTTCTGCACATGCATAGTATTAGAGAAAACACACCTCAATAGTGAAAAAATAAAAAAATAAAAAATAAAAACTTCTTTTAAGAACTCTTAAGTTAATGTATATCACACAATCTCCTGAAAGACTTAACATGCACAAATATATGGTTAGTGTTGCAAATTTATCTTCCATCATTCCAGTCAAACAACATTCTTTTTATATTGTTCAATAGACTTTTAACACGCTAACAAACTTTAATATTTAATGGTACGTCAAACGTAATTTGAAGTTAATGGTAGGCCCCTAACAAGGTACACAAACAACGTTGCTACCACTAACGTTAATTAGATTTCATTGAACAATTAAACCAAAGTAGGCACCAAGTCGTCCACCAAGATAACAATTAAAAACAAACTTACAACGCAAAAAAACATTAATTACTCCGATGACCAATTTCTGAACTTACCGTTTGATCAATCGCAACCATTACTGAAGCGTTTGGGTGCAGTTATATCTGATTGGTTACGCCCACGTTGGTCGATACTGATTGGCTCCCACCGAATGGCAGGTCCCACCTACCATAGACATATAAATAACTAGACGCCTCATTGGCCGCTCTGAGCCGTTGCTGCGATACGTCAACGCCGCCGCCATGTTAGTGAGGGCAAGACTGCCTTAAAAATACATGGAAGTAAACGGGGAGCTCCGGTTTTTTCTGAATAAAAACACGATAACGTTCACATTTATCAACCGATTTCAGGTTTGTGATCTACGTGCAGTTAAAAACTTTGCCTCCAGTTATTTAGTTAGGTTTGGAAAATTATTAATTTTCGTAAGGAATTGTGAAAGCTCACATTTGTCTCACTTCTTGATTTCGTTTATTATTTTCGGTTTACAATTCTAATGTTAATTTAGTATAACTGTGACATATGAATGTAATTTAATTTGAATATTCATTTAATTAAATGTATTTGATTTTATTGCCTTGTCTGTGTTCAATCCCAACATTTTTCTCTTTTTTCTCTCTTTCGTGTCTCAGATCAGAACACAGCTCATTCCCTTTGAAATTCTGTGATAAAATCTAAGTAATACATCTTTAAACACTAATAATTTACTATTGTTGAGAAAATTTAATCAAACAAGTAAATACAAATCAAAAAGTGACACACTAGCCTACAGATGAACTCCACAACAAATAATAACACATGTAACTGATGAGGCTATGGATCCAGTGAAAATGAAAATATGAACTGATACAGTGCACAGTAGAAATATAGTAAAAGTGATATGTTATATTAAAAAAGTACATGTAGTACAACTTAAAGTAAAGTGAATAATATGAAAAGCGAGTACAATGCTACAATAACATATTCTATATAATAGATTTATAATAGTATAAAATTATTTGTATAATATGAATAATACCATAATAAATAACTGAACAACAATAGGTTAACAATAACTGAACAACAATAGGTTAACAATAGCAAGAAGAATATGTAATATCAAGGGTGGAATTATACAGAATAGACAAAAATGAAGAATAAATTAATAGTAAATTAAAGAGTAAAATAAAAAAAATTGAAATGTAATTTTAAAATACTATTTGTGTAATAATTATTAATCAAATTCAGACACAATATAAAAAAATTGTGGACATGAGTTCCAGATTGTGTTTAATTAATGAGCTCCTTAAGTAAAATATATACATGTATAATATATACATGTACACACACACACACACATATATATATATATATATATATGTGTATATATATGTATATATATATATATATATATATATATATATATATATATATATATTGATATATATATATATATTGTGACGAGTCAGCTGCCTCCTCCCTGATTGTCACCGGCACCCCGTCCTAAATCGCCGCCCTTCACCAGGCTCCCGACTGGAGTGGGTGTGTGAGAGGAGGGGCGCTGGACGAGCCAGGGCTGGCGGCGTGTGATGGGGCACACCTGAAGGAAGTGGAGCCTCATTACCGCCGCTGTTTAAAAGCCCAACGCGCCTCTCCTCGGGAGACCGGTCTCTTCCCCGTGCATGCACGCTGGTGTCCTCGTGGGTCCAGGAAGGGAGCGTTGAGGGACTCCCGCGCCACCAAGACGTGAGCTGCCGGACCCGCGATCCGGAGGAGAACCGCACCCGTTTACACGGCCGACGGGCCAGGATGCCGGGCCGTCCATCCCCTACCAGCGCCGCGGCCAATGAGAGAGACGCGGCCGCTAGGAGAAGCCGCCGCCCCTCGCGCCCCGGACCTAGGAGGGGATCGCGTGCGGCCGCCGGACTCCGCCCCTTGCCTGGACCCTTCCTCGGTGAACACTGCCCGACCCACACAAACCCCGCAGCACGACGAGGACACCAGATTCCCTGTTATTTTGGACACTTTCCCCCTTTGGCCACTTTTATTCCCTTTGTTTTATGATTTCTGTTAATAAAAGCCTCTCCGAGGCCTGACGCCACGCCCACTGTGTCTGTCTTGTGCTCCTCCCGTGACACTGGTGGAGAATGCAGGCAAGGCGGAGCCTAGACAGCGCAGTTGGGAAACATCTGGTGACGTCACTCCCTCTCGCTTGCAAACGTTCGTGAGAACCCGGACTGGGACGGAGGAAAACTGGGGACAGCCTCCCAGCCACACAAGGGGTAAGTGACTTTTCCATTGTCATTTTACCCTGTGGTTGGTTGAGGCTGTCACTAAAACCCGGTTTCTCTGTCCCTGTTCCGGTGCGCTGCGAGAGGGAGGACCGCCCGGAGAGGAATCCCCGCCCACTCCGACCGTTTGGAGTCTGGTTGAGGATGGTAGCACTCCCGTGTGGGTGGCGCCCTGGGGACGGGGATGTCGCTTGGGAGGGGGAATGTGACGAGTCAGCTGCCTCCTCCCTGATTGTCACCGGCACCCCGTCCTAAATCGCCGCCCTTCACCAGGCTCCCGACTGGAGTGGGTGTGTGAGAGGAGGGGCGCTGGACGAGCCAGGGCTGGCGGCGTGTGATGGGGCACACCTGAAGGAAGTGGAGCCTCATTACCGCCGCTGTTTAAAAGCCCAACGCGCCTCTCCTCGGGAGACCGGTCTCTTCCCCGTGCATGCACGCTGGTGTCCTCGTGGGTCCAGGAAGGGAGCGTTGAGGGACTCCCGCGCCACCAAGACGTGAGCTGCCGGACCCGCGATCCGGAGGAGAACCGCACCCGTTTACACGGCCGACGGGCCAGGATGCCGGGCCGTCCATCCCCTACCAGCGCCGCGGCCAATGAGAGAGACGCGGCCGCTAGGAGAAGCCGCCGCCCCTCGCGCCCCGGACCTAGGAGGGGATCGCGTGCGGCCGCCGGACTCCGCCCCTTGCCTGGACCCTTCCTCGGTGAACACTGCCCGACCCACACAAACCCCGCAGCACGACGAGGACACCAGATTCCCTGTTATTTTGGACACTTTCCCCCTTTGGCCACTTTTATTCCCTTTGTTTTATGATTTCTGTTAATAAAAGCCTCTCCGAGGCCTGACGCCACGCCCACTGTGTCTGTCTTGTGCTCCTCCCGTGACAATATATATATATATATATATATCAATATATATCAATATATATATATATATATATGTTCTATAATGCACATTACACACACTCATGCAGAAAACACACACATTTTGAAACAGTGGTTTATTTTTCCATGTATGTTAACACATATAAATGTTTGGGTGTGAGTGTGTAAGGTTTACCTTGTACCACAAAATCTCAAAGTATAGTTGTTTATCACAGACCAGAATATGAGATGCTCCCCTCAAAAACTTGATATTAATCAAAATTAATAATAATTATAACAACATCACAATGAGTTTATCATGATATTGCAGCTGGATTCACTATGAGTTCCTGTGTTTTTCATTTCTAGGCTATTAACATCATGTAGTTTTTGTGTAAAGACGAACGCAGAACATGATCAGCATTAAACAGCCTGTGCAATGCTTTTTAAAAGCAGTCTATAGTATTAGAATATGAGCTGGTCATTCTGTCGATTCATTCAGGGCTGCTCTGGGTTTAGTACAAACACAACACAAGTCTAGGGAGGTATAGTCTCGTCTCTGAGAACAGCTTTCCTCAGCTTTCCTTAAGGCTGTCCTTGTCCTGTTTGCAAGTGGCTAAAAGAGAAGAAAAAAGAATACATAGAATCAGTTCACAGTTTTATGAAAAGCAATGAAATCCTTATAATCAAGTGATGATAAACTTAATCGCTAACACTTTTGAAAAACGGTCCATTAGTTAATATTAGTTAACTACTTTAGTTAACATGATCTAAGCAAGAACAATCCTTCTACAGCATTTATTAATCTTAGTTGATGTTCATTTCAACATTTACTAATGCATTATTTAAAACAAAAGCTGTGCTTGTTAACATTAGTTAATGCACTCTGAATTAGCATGAACTAACGATGAAAAACTGTATTTTCATTAACTAACATGAACAAAGATGAATAAATACAGTAATAAATGTATTGTTCATTGTTTGTTCATGTTAATTAATACATTAACTAACATTAACTATAGGACTAGTATTCTAAAGTGTTACCACTTCATCTTTGTAAATAAGTAACGGTAGTGAAATTAAAGAGAGAATCATTAGCTCCATCATTAATCTAGACAGTCAAAGGGCTCACTCTGTATATTGTGCTCATAACACCATTTAGTTTATTATATAAATGGCAATATAAGTTAAAACGTAATAAGAATTCATTTAAACTCTGAGTTCTTATGAAGTCTCAGCCTTCACTGCTAACTAAGCTAGCGATATTATTAATCGTCTGACACTGGTGGTTAATTAAGCTGTCAACATAAAGTTAAAAATGACCAAAAACATCGAGAAAGAACAGCTGAGTCTTACCTGTGAAAGATAACACCCCGAGATCTGTTTTTACTATTGTGTGACGGTTTGTAGGTGTCCAATCTGTCGATGAGTCAGATATGTTTTCTTCTGTCCTGATGTGAGAGTTATGACAGTTGCCCGCTCCAATATGGCGGCGACGTTGACGTGCGGTCGAGCGGCCAATGAGGCGTCTAGTTATTTATATGTCTATGCCACCTACCACCCGGCTGTCAGTTACTGCCTTCCGGCTGTCAGTTACTGCCTTCCGGCTGTCAATGGCAGCCACTTCCTGCTGCCAGCTGCCGATTTTTTATCTGAACCCCTGCTGCACCATACTTCACGTCACTTGAGAAAGTAATTTTGCCACCTAGAGGTGGAGACATTGAATTACTTCTACAGAGACGCGAACTGTTTTGGATTTACACCCTTCAAACTTTATCACCTATGGGTATGAACGATGAAGCATTATTTAATGTAATGTTATAGTCATGCAATTGTTTTGAATGAGGTGTTGTTTTTTACACTGTATTCACAATGAGTTTGAGGGACTATGGAGCCTGAATACCTGTTTAAAATTACAATTTGATGCTGTTTGATGACGATGTGTTGATTGTTTTGATGAATTTGTTAACCTATAGGCAGGGGCGGGTCTACGTGGTGGCCAGGGGGGGCACCGGCCCCCCCTGAAATTCGATTGGCCACCCCAGGTGCCCCCCCTATAAGATGTCTTGTGATTGGTTCATTTTATGGCAAATCAGTCTATAGACTCTACTGAAGTTCGGGATTCAAAGAAGTGCAGCGTCTTCAGAGAAACAACACTCGTCGCGATCTTGGACTTAATTAATTAATTATTGACCTGGGTCTTCAGTCTGTGATTAACTCACCTCGAGTCTGACAAGTCTTCGGGTTCAAATCATTCCTTAATCACGTGACAGACCCATGCGCTATTTCTGACATTTCTGTCACTGTGTTTTTGTTACTGTTTCTTGAGGTTCTGTGATGTTATTATTTTATAAATAAATAAAACCTTTTAATAAATAAAATATTGATTAATTTGTCTTTTTGACTGTCTATCAGTAAATAAACACTAGGCTATATAATAATCTAATAATCTAATAAATTATTTATAGCCTAGTTTAATTTTTAATCCATTTTTAATAATATATGTATAAGATGCTTGCTCAAAAAGGACATAATGACATAAATTAAAAGCAAACAACATTTTGAATCCTAAACAAGTAACACTACAGTTCTATAGTCTAATCTGAAGGGTGAACTCAAAAGATATAAATCATACAACACGGTCATTTTTGAAGATTAGAATCCACTGTAAAAAAAAAACAACAAAAAAAAAAAACAATCAAAGTGATGTCGCCGTCATAGAGACGACTTGTTCTTCCCTAGTCACATTAAAGGTTCGTCGTTCAAGAACGACACATCACAAGACACCAAACAAAGAGCTGGTAGGTAACCTTTATGTATGGTTTAATATGTTTGTATGGTTTTCTCAGATCAATGTTTTTACCCCGTCAGGCTCTGCTCGCGTTGGTCGTGGTTGATTTCAATCGAATGTTCAGTCAACGTTTAATAAAACACAATAAAAGTAAAATACGATGGGGGGCTATCAAACAATAAACATGTCATGTTGATTTGCATATTTTGTATCAGTTTATTTTGTGACAGTGACCACATATAGCAAGATTGCACCAAATGACAATATGCACAGAATGTTCCATAATAATATTTGTCTGGTGACACGTTACTTGTTAATGCATGAGAGTAAGTCAGTTAGAGAGTCAGTTAAATTGTCAGGCCTAACTTAGCCATTTACACATGAAATGTTGTGGATGCATTCTGTGCATTTCATTTACAATTAGAATTTTTTTTTTGAGATTGAGAAAAACAGACACACATAAGTGTTTCTTTTGAAGGCAGGGAAGAGAGCAGTGGCAAGCCATGAAAAGAAGTAAAGATATAGGGAGTTTCTTTCAATGAAAAATTGAAATTGAAAAATATATATGTATTCTCAAATTTAACTTAATGGATATATACAGGGATGACAAAAACTAAAGTAATCAAAAATGTGCTTTATTACTGCATTTGTTTACAAGTAACTTATTCAAGTTAAAAATAATAATAAAATCAATAGGATATACGTAATACACTTTAGAATTTCGCTTTTTTTGGGGGGGGCAGTGGCGGCCATCCCATTAGGAGGCAGTGCCCCAGCATGGCCCCCCCACTGAAAATGCTCTAGACACGCCCCTGCCTATAGGGGGTATTTGATTGTTGTAACTATTTGTGATGTGTTGCTAATTATGTATTCCAAATGAGCTTAATTCTGTGCAGATGGAGCTCTGTTAATTGGTCATGTGTTTATCTTAAAAGAGATGAATTTGAACATTTGTATACTCCTGATGAAGGTCGTGTGACCGAAACGTTGATGTGATTAAAATTTTAATTTGCAAGTTAAGATAGTGTGCGGGAGTTCCTTTATATAATGATTTATATTGTAAAATGCGCTATACAAATAAACTTGAATTTAATTGAATAAGTATGCCATAGCATGTAATTACATTATGTATCACAGAATACACAAGGAATTTATTAGCCACCATGCATATTTTTTTTTTGGTTTAATGCAGAACATCTGGATCATAGAATGGCCATTGGAGGCAAGAAAATCACTGAGGATAATTAGGTAATTAATTATAATTATTTAGACTGTAATTTTTGCATATTAACTTATTACAGTTATTTATTATATAAAAAAGAACCCCTGACATGTATGTAAATGCGATTGTCCTACCATTTGACAACACAAACTTACTGCCACACAGGAAACAAACCTGAATTCAATGGCATATAAATTGAGAGCAAAATAATGAGAGCAAAATAATGATCTTATAATTTTAATTAATTCGTTTCAGTTTTTGTGTCACGCAATATTTAGAATTTTTCACTTATTAACAGCCCTAAAATAACCCACAGAGATGTTCGTGATGATGTTATCAAGTCCATGTGACATTGTCCTCTCTGTTTAGTGAGTAGCTGGGATCAGTGGGAATGTTCCATCCAAATCTGTGCTTTACCCCATATCCCCCGTTTAAATCCCACCTATTCCAGATTATATATAAAATATAAGTAGTAGTGTATGCATGTGTGCACATGCATGTCAACTGAATGTCTAATGAGAGTCAGTGCAGGCTTGAACACTGCTGACAAAAATATTATTAGATGTTATCTTTAACTGTCTGCTTCACTGGTCAAACGCTATCAACACAGAAATACTTTAATTTGGGAAAACCAAATTGGAATTTTTGCATCACTTGTTTCACCAAATGAAAATTCGCACTTAATCTTAATGTCCAGTTCTAACTTTTAACTAACAATTAACTATGAATTTTGCCTCAATAAACCCCTTATTACTGATTGCTAATAGTTAGTAAGGTAATTGTTAAGTTCAGACATTGACTAGGAGGATTAAGGATGTAGAATATAGTCATGCAGAATATGTGCTTTATAAGAACTAATAAACAGCCAATATGCTAGTAATATGCAACATGCAATAAGAAACATTTTTTGTATTTTTTTCATACACACTATTAATTGTGTTTTGTACACATAAAATATACATGAAGTATAGCTATAGGAAGAAAGAGGAAATGCGATTTGGATTTGCCCAATTTTTTATTTTAATTTTATCTGAATGGTATAAAACGTGGTAGAGGTTTTGGCACTTGTGGGAACAAACAAAAAAATGTAAACATGAAAAACTTGATTACATGATTACACTTGTACAGGTGACATTCCAAAATGATGGCATTGGAAATGAATGGGATGTAAATATAGTTTAATGTAGTACCAGAAAAAAGTACAAAAATAAAATAAATAAAAAAAACATCAAACTAAAATAAAGTGTTTATTTCTTTGAAAAAAAAAAAGAGGACGGAAAAAAAGTTTGCTCATTTTTGGCATGCAAGCAGTAGCAGAGTGATAAATGTCAGGAAATAGAATTAAACTGAAATTCAAAGAAATTCATATTCAGTTTTTCACTGTCAGTGTCTTATAACTGATTATAAAAGTTGGTATACTGGTATAAAAACAAAAACAAAAAAATATATATTTGTGTATTTCTTTTACTTTTGAATAAGACAAAAATTACCTTAACTATTTAGAACAAATGTCCATATTTGGTGAGCTGTTGCTGTAATTCATCCAGACCTGAACAAGCAGACAGTGATGGAAAACATCACAATGCCACAGTATGTTTTAGCTCTTAGCTCTGGGTTTATTCTCACTCTTGGAGCACTTGATTTCTCATCCTGCTGGTGGGTATATCATGACCAACTGACCTCTACTAAAGATAAGGTCAGATAATATACATCACGGGCAAAGCATCCAAATACAAAACTTAACTAATGGATAATAATAATCCAAAGAAATAAGGGTTCATCGAAAGGTCATTAAAACAAATACAAAGTATACACAAACTGAAACAAGCCAAATATACAGGAGAATTTTGCAACCATATAAAGTTTATTTGAAGTATTACATGTCTTCCTCACCCCTTTACCCAAGAAAAGTGTTTTTCCCCCTTGGTCTACATGCTTTTTTTTTTTTTGCCTGCCTTTGATCATAAAGAGCAACTTTTACATGAATGTGTGGGTAACTTATATCCCTAAGGAAATCATGAATGTATTTCTTTCTGGAAAAAAAAGTCACTTTGCCTGCTATTAAACAGTAAATTACAAAAATAGTTGAGCAGAGAGATTAGCCTTCACTGCCAGAGACTGTAAATACTGCACTCCACCATGTGGCTGCAGGGAAAATAGGCTTTACTACATCTTTGAAACACACAAGTAAATGAAATCTTTATGGGGATTACATTTGTATAGAAGGCATATTTTAATTAACTTGTAATTAAACAGATTAAAACCTAAATAAAAATCTGTCTGAGTAACTTAAATTATATATAAATCTAGTTAGCATATAAAATATCTATGGATCTTAATAATAATAATTTTATATTATAATATAGATAACAATATATAAAATAATATGTAATAAATAAAATTTACATTGTATTAAAGATTTTAACTTTGTTGTTTCATTTGACCCTTAATTTTATATGTTGCTATAAAAAAGCATAAAAAAAATGAAAAAATCTAAATGTTTCTGTTAATTAACATGTGGTCATGAAAGCATAATTCAACTTTTAGAAGTATATTATTTTGTACACTATTTGCAGCGTAGAAACATTTGCAACTCTTTCCCACGGTAACTTTAACTTTGAAGTAAGTCCACGGATGCCTTTGGTCGTGTGCTCTAATCTAGTGTTAGAGCATTTGTGCACGAGAGTGGTTCACGACAGATTACAGCCATCCTTTAACAAGACTGCAGAGGGAATATGTCCACCACTTCATGGTAAACAGCCGCCATCCATATCACTCCTGTCCGATGTTCTTAGACTTGTGATGGATAGACGGACTGATATATGGAAGCTCTGTCTATCTATTCTTTTATCACACTTCTGCCTTCAATCAGTAGCTGCACTGTAGACAAGCTTGACAATTGTCTCTAGTCTCTTTGTAGGATCAGTTAAGAATTCTCTGTCAGCTTCTCTGATGCACTTGAGAGGGAAATGTAATTACTGCAGGATGAATTACACCTCAAAGGTTTATAAAATATAAACAATCTAGTGGGTTTGGCTTTATGTGTGAGTGCAACAGTAGACAAGTATCGTTTCTATGGTGTCAGATCTAAGTTCACATGGAAGAAAAAGAGGAGGATATAAACAAACAGGATTGTCACTGAAGGTGGGGGAAAACTGAAGGCAAATAAAGGCAAGAGCTGTACATCTCTCCAGAGGGAGGAGAATATTCATCTTCATTTGCCACAGAAACTGATATGGAGAAACTGTAAGATGTGCGCACCATGTCTTCCCTATTACCTGTCTTCCTAACCCCCTTACCAAAGGAAGGTCTTTTTCCCCCTTTGTTGACATTTCTTTTTCTTTCTTTTTTTTTTTTTGCCTGCCTTTAATCATAAAGAGCAACTTTAACATGAACGTAGTGGGTGACTTATATCACTACGGAAAACATGAATGTATTTCTTTCTGTCTAAAATTTCCTCCTATTAAACTTTAACTGTAAAATAATAAAACTGTATAAAACTGTAAAATAATATAATTATTATTATTAAGTCTACACTATATCAAACAATCTGTTTTTCACACTGGAAATGTCACATTTCACAGCCTTTCTAAATCTGCTAATATGTACATTTGTGAATCCTGTCTAGCAGGTTAGTAAAAATGATTGTATGTAAAAATGTTTCCACTCTGATATGGAGTCATAGCACAGCATGAACGTTTCATTCACTGTACAAAGCAAATATTTAATGAGGTAAGAATAAGCATTGTCTAGACTCTACACTGTAAAAAATTTCTGTAAATTTACAGCATATTAACAGCGTAAATATACAGTACTGAACTGTTTTCTAAAATTACGGTGTCTTACCGTAAATGCACACGTGATCGGTGGGAGAGGGGGAACCAAAGGCTAGCCGACACATGGAGGAGCATGGTTTCAGTCAAAGTTTTATGGATTTCATCTCAAGTTGAGGCTCATTTACAGGTAAGCAGATCAAAGTCTGAATACATTTTTATCTTAAACTGCAGCGTTTTTTTAATGTGGGAACAATATTTTAATTTACCTTTGACAAATCTTGCCAAGACGGTGAACTAGCATGTATGCAATTTTTACAAATTTCTCCTGAAAGTTAAGTGTGTATGAGTGTGTTTGTGAAGGATTTGCATCGTTTTTTTTTCTTTCCTGGTGTAAAATCCTGTAAATGTTAAACTTGTAAATAGTTAAATATAAAATACTTGCGTTCGCTGATTATTTAATTGGATATGAATTGAATATATTTGGCAACTTTAGAAGATACGCACGTGATCGGTGGGGGAGGGGAGCAACGGTTAGCGTCTGATACCAGAGAAAAGCATCATCAGTCTCTGTGAATAAAACGGATATTATCTCAAATATAATCTCGATTACAGATTGCAGATAACGAGGATATGAAGTAAGTGTGTTTTCCTGATTTTCTGAAACACTTATTTGCACAATTATATTTACATTTTGCATTGGCGCCAACCCAGTGTAGTTTAAAATGGAGGATTTGTTTTATTTGCATTAATGTTGCTAAGTTAGGTGCGTATAAAGTTGGTAACTTATATATTATCCTTATATGTTGGGAAATCAAAAATAGGCCTGTAAACTTAATTTTACTTAGGAAGCATAAACTCATCGCCTTTTGCATGAGCACTTGACTGGATAGATGGAAAGAGTAGCCTTAACGTTATGGTGAGAAACGTTTGTTTTTTTCGGAGTGACACATTAGTCTTTCAATATAAGTCGTATCTAAAACTAGTTAGAGTGTAATCTAAATAACTTATTGTTAATAAAGTGGGCTTTGTATGTGAGCACATTTTAATTTTAATTTTGCACTGGATTTATTGGCACAAATCTCTATATCACAGAGGAAACGTTACTTCATTAACTTACATTCTAACTTGTTCCTCAGCCTCAAATACAGTTTTGTGTGTGTGTGAGAGAGAGAGAACGAGAGTGTGTGTGTGTGTGTGTGTGTGAGAGAGAGAGAGAGAGAGAGAGAGAGAGAGAGAGAGAGAGTGTGTGTGTGTGTGTGAGAGAGAGAGAGAGAGAGAGAGGAAGAGGAGAGAGCAGTAGACAGAATATTTTTAAGTGTTTTTAATGAAAAGTTGGAGGATGTCCCTGGATGAGAACAAAGATATGGTACACCTGCTTGTCAAGATTCTAACGTTAATGTCCCACTTCCAGGAACACGAAGATGGACTGGATTCGCATGCAGATGTAAGTATTTTATTTTCTTCTTTCCACTTCACCACATTATATTATGTAATATTATTATTTGTGTATTGTGTGTTCTCTACAGGTTGCAGCATCTGCATCTGATGTTGAGAAGACACTCAATCTACCTGCCAATCCTCATCTGATTTTGCTGGGTTAGTGTGTCATTGCACATGATGAAGAAGAAACATTTACTGATGGCTGAGATATAAAATTGTTAACATTGCTGTTGTGCACAATTGTTAAAATTGCTTCTTCTTTTTTTCTTTTTTTTTTGTGAGTGTCTAGTCAACATTTTTGACTGCAGTTGCAAGTGTTTGCTGTGCACTACATCTTCAATCTGCAGTATCAAGAGGAGGCCTGTTGCACGTTAGAGTTTTTTCAAAGGTAAGTGTTTTCCTTTTTGCGTATGTTTTAATCACTCTCTTAGAATCTGTGGTAACACTTTATAATAAGTATACAGTAGTAAAGTAATACATTATTTGCAAACTAGTTACCTCAACCTTTCTCCTGTGTTTTACTTGTGTTCTTCCATTTCAGTTTTTTCAGTTCATCATCTGAAACACTGTCAAATGTGGTTTTATTCGCATGCCAGACACGGAGAAAATAGGAGAAAGGCATGTAGATCCACATTAAATCCAAACGAGTCAGAATATATATATAGATCGTTTGCAAATGATTTATAAGTGCTTTATTACTTTATACTTATTATAAAGTTTTACAAAATTAATCTAAATTCTAAACCAAATTAATTAATCAGAATTTTGAAAAATGGTTATTATACACTTCGGTAATGTGTAATGCAACTTTCCTTAGATGATTCTATGGAATAAACCCAGAAAGAGGCTCAAAGACCTGCCGAGGCAAAGTAGTCTCCAAGAAGACGGGGAAGGTGGTGAATAAGAAGTCCACTACAGTGAGGCAAGTGAAGTTACACATACATTTTCATTAAATACAGTTCTTAATACAACTTATTTCACAGTTTACACACAGAATATTTCTCACATTTAAACTTGTTTAACAAAAAAATAATCAACATTTAAAAGTAGTCAGTTGAAAAAGACTGGTGTGACTCATTTTGGCTACTAACGTTGCGTCCCTGTAGTTTGCATTGCATAAAATAAAATAATTTACAGCAAAGAAACGGTTTTATAAATAAAATCCACAAACCTATATTTGACCCAAAAAAAAGTCGTCAGTGGCACTGAGAACTACCCTGAAGAGGATACAGTCCGCACTCATTACAACCCCTATGTTGTTGCGACTGTTCAGTCCCAGGTTACACAAAAACTATCCAAACACACAAAAAAATTTCGAGGAGTTTTCTTTTCTGTAAACTAATGTGACGTGTGGGCGGAGCTAAAGAATCACGAGCGCCAGTAGGCTTTTGCATTGAGAGCGTTTGGAAGTTGTGACATTAGCATGAGGAAAAAAAACCATCATCCAAAACAAACCATGGTTAACAGTCAGATTCAGCCGTTTATTTATGATCCAGAATCAGATCCTGAGGCTGAAACTGAACGAAAGCAGCAGCAGCAGCAACGACTCGCTCCGAGCGGGGCTCGAACCCGGGTCTCCGATGGGAGGCGGACGCACTAACAAGAAGGCAGAGATATTTTAAGCAGTTTTACTCACCGCCTGCGGTTCCAACACACGATTGTGACCCTTTTTCGTTGGGATTGCATCATCCTTAAGAAATAAACGATACGCAAATCCGTTGTCAAACTGGGCCTTGTTTGTAAAACAAGCATCTTCAAAATGCAGGGAACAAACAAAAACACTTGCACAACTCCGTTGATGCTCTGTAAAAATAAACTCCATCCACTGGTCCCTTAATGCTGTTTTTTTTGGTAATCTGTGCAGCGTTGTCTTGCCCTGGCAACCAAAAACACACTTCTTTTGTGACTTCTCGCAACGCTCTCGCTCTGATCAGTGAAGTCTGTTGTGCTCTCAGTGCTCTGCTATACGGGAGCACGCGCTCTTCCGGCAGAAGTGCCTCAGGACCCATATAAGGAAATTCCGCTCCATCTAACGTCACACAGAGCCATACTCGAAAAAAACTTTCCGAAACTTGTGACAAACCGGAAGGAGTATTTTTGGAACTTTGTCGATGTTTAGCATGGGAATCCAACTCTTTAACAGTGTAAAAAACTCAGTATGCATGAAATAGCATTTCACCCCCCCCCCCCCCTTTAATCTAGTGTTCCTTTTTTTGATTAACTAATTAATCCTTTGGATAACTTTACAAAAATTATAAGTACAACTTCTAACACAATATTGCAACTTTTATTAATTAATACACTAATCCACATCGCGATTTCACTTAGTGTACAACACTATTTTATTGTATTCATCACAAATGTGACAAATTCTGTGACAATCCACATTATTTGCCTAATTCCGTTTTCATGATTTGATTCTGTGATTGCCTCCATGTTTTTCACATCGTGGAAATCGTAGGGTCCTAAGTTTCTGAAATGTTTTATATTATTATACAGTATACATGTTTTTTGTTACGTTCTATTAAAATTCTGCTGATGTTATTTTAACTTAAAAAGGATTTTTTCTCAATGTTTATGTTTCAGACTACACCCCTCCCTGGCTACACTTGCATCAGAGTTGGTGACAGTTTTATGCTTCTGAAACGTTCTTGGACTGTTCTACAAATCCTTGCCAGGTTTTGACTTATTACACCAAAATAAGATTCTTGTTCAGAAGTTGTTTGCCATTTCTTAAAGGCTGTTTTTAGGGGAACGTACACTCCAAGCCCATGCCCATGCATTGTCATACTCATAGCACAAAGCTAGACCTAAAACGGCTGCTTGTTTTGTGTTTTATATGGTCAACTTAAATTAGTTTAAATATGTCCACAGACTTCTGCAGGGTTCATTTTGCACATTGTCTGTTTTGTAAATTGGTTAATTTTCTTCTCTCTTCATCTCATCTTTCTCTAACACATACAAAGACTGATTCTTCCATTTTGATTGCTTATTTCTTTTTTTTTTTTTTTTGAGAAAGCATTTGAATTATTGGTTGGGCACTTAAATAAATAGTGTTCTATAAGAAATACCCCCTTGGTCCTCTCTTTTCTGTCTATTTGCTGCCACTTTTTAGTATAAATGAAATGCCAGTTTGTGAATTTGTTAAAATACAGGTATTTTTAATAAAGTTAATGGTTGGCAAAATTGCCAGTTCTACGGTTTAGAAAAAAAAAAAAAACTAGAATACAGTAATGATCCTGAAAAATTACGGTACACCGCTGGAAACCCTGCTGCCAGTATATTACTGTTAATTTACAAAAAAAGCTGTAATTCAGAAAACTGTAAAATAACGGTACACAGCTGGAAACCCTGCTGCCAGTATATTACTGTTAATTTACAGAAAAGCTGTAATTCTGGAAACTGTAAAATAACGGTACACAGCTGGAAACCCTGCTGCCAGTATATTACCGTTAATTTACAAAAAAGCCGTAATTCAGAAAACGGTAATAAAACTGTAAAATTACGGTACACTGCTGGAAACCCTGCTGCCAGTATACTACCGTTAATTTACAGGACAATTTTTTACAGTGTACTGCTAAGCAGTCCACCATAACATTTAGCACTGCATTGTGTCTGACTTTAACCACAAGACTTAGAGAAGAAATGAATAATTTTTAATAAAGCTGATCTGAACCAATGTGCACTGGCACTATATAAATAAAACTTGATATAAACCTTTGGCATTACACTTTGGGGTTATTCAGTTATACTAACTGCATTTCAAAAACATAATGTGTGCACACTGCCTCTAAACGTGGTCGTTCCTATGTTCCAAGGCTCCTATATTCCCCAGATTTATATGGCACATAAGAAACATGAGTTGTATGTTCCCAGGCTATAGTGTGTTCTAATCACTCAAAGATTACTGGATACTGTTAGGGTTAGAATAATGCAACTGGAACTAAGCCAGCTGCTCTGAACATCTACTTCAGCTTTCCAAATGATTTCATTAAAGTCATCTATAAAGTCTTCCTTTTCAAGTGAATTAATAAAGGGGTCTTTATACATGTTGTTCAGTTTAACTTGTATTAAATTGCACCTTTTATCCTGGTGTAGGATTAGGTTACTGTTAGAGAAAATATATATTGACTTTTAAAGTTGACCTAATGTGTGTTAACAGACCACTGGACCCTGGGAACATTAGACAATTTTTTACTTGATTATTATGTGCCATATCAGGGAACCTAGTGGTATGCTAGCTTCTAAACCGGCTTGAATGTAATCAGATGCATTTTTCAAACCAGAATTGGACTGCTCATGCGGAAAAAGCTGCAATGTGAACAAGGGCAGCATGATTAAATTGCAGTTTTACTGCTAAAAATAAAAATTGCGATTAAAGGTTTCTGCTTTGTGAAGCTTAAGCAAAAAATGTGTGATGATAGCTCTGTCCCACTTTATATTGTGTCTCTAAATGTAAACTTTAACCACAGTGTAAGTACACATTAGTAAATATTATCCACAAGTGTAATATTTCTGTCACTACACACATGTAACAACCCTCAGGATGGTTTGTCTAAGTACAAATGTCTAACTGGACATTGGTAACAACGCTTTTTTTTACTTCACTAAGTACTTGTGTAACAGGACTTATAAAATTGCAATTTGTAACAACATGTATAAAAGTAATTGGAACCATGTGATCCAGAAGTTGGTAGATTTAGCAATATGTAAAGTGGGAGGAGTTGGATCTAGAGTTGGACCAACGTAATACCAGTGTACTTATGTGGTAACTCCTCAGAAACTGGCTACTTAATATGGACCCACTTTATATTAAGTGGAATTAACTACTATGTACTTACATTTTAATTAATAATTTAGTACAATGTACTTATTGTGTACATACATGTTTTTGCTTTGTACTTATATATTTTTATAAAAAGTACATGTGATTACATCTGTATTTAATTTCTGTAATTACATTTATAATTACACTGTTGACCCATACTTTACACCTTAACCCACCCTAAAACTTACCCATACCTCGAACCCTCTCCCTAACCTTACCCCTATCCCACCTCAATAGCAGCAAAAGTGTTTTACAATACAATATGAACACAGTAAGTACATTGTACTTATTTTTTTATGTAAGTACGTAGTAGTTAAGGCCACCTAATATAAAGTGGGACCCTTAATATAAAGTGTAACATTCTGGACACCAAACACAATCTGTATGTAAAGCATAACTTACTGGTCACTGCAGTGTAACATCAGAGTAATTACATGATTAATCTAATATAAAGTATAACGCTTTCTTTACCAAAAAGTGTTGTTAGTCCTGTTACACATTTGTATATATACACAAGTCAAAATATGCCTCAAAAACAAATCAAATTACACCATTAACTTATAATAGATTAATCACTGCTGCAAAAATTTGCTTTTCAATGACTAGTCAAAGTATGCTCAAGTTTCTCAGTTTTTTTCTGAATTATGTTTTTTCACTAACATTAACCCTTGGAGCTACACTTACTGTACACCTCTTGACAGCTCAAATCTCCTGGAAAGAATGAAAAAAACTGTTGCTCACATCTCTTAGCAAACTAAATCATTTTTGCATCAGAACATCATTTCCCATGAGCCCCTGCAGGCGTGACCCTCATCCTCATCTCATCTTGATGATATGAGGGGGTCTATACAGCACAATCTCAGAGGACCACCCAGATCCTCTCTGTCATGTGAAAACCTGCTCCACCAAAAACTTGACCTCGACACAACTAGACCTCCAACCTGAGTGTGACCCAGAGATGAAATCTCAGCTATCCCATCATCTACTTCAGCATCCACTCAACGTGGTCGGGTTCAGAGCACCTGCTTTGACAGAGCTGCAGAGGCTTGTGTTGACTGATCTCAGAGCAGTGTTACCATGGGCTCATGTAGAGATCAATCTTCAATGCAGAGCAGCAGGTGCACTGGAGCTGATTTACTCTGACAAGCCAGAGCATGAGCTCAGGAGAATGGATTAGATTCTGGGCCTTGAATCAGTCTCTGTACATTTAACATTTTATAGAGTAAGGCAGCATGTTCCCAGGAAGTGGGTCTTTTCATTATTGATGGACCGATACACAGCAGCCCTAAAAGTCTTTAGACACCTTGGACACTTAAGTCACACTTATAAATCTGAATGTCACTGCATTAGATACAAAATAATAAATCAGTAGAAACAAAATAATAAATAAAGTGGCATCTAATAAAAATAAATAAATAATAATAATAACTTTTTTGACAACCACTTTCTTTCACTTTCTTTTTATGTCTTATAAACAATGCTATTTGGTTTGATATTTTAATGTTTTACCTTTCAAACGTGTGTTTATTGTTTAACTACATCCATTTTTTTTTTGCTTTCCGCTGTTTTTCATAATAATATACTGAATTTGTGATAGGACCGAGCCTTTGGAATGAATTGCCTCTGCCGATCAGGTCTGCCAAATCACTGTCAATCTATAAGAAACCGCTGAAAGAACATCTAATGTTGGTAGCATGAAGTGATTAGATGTGGTGTTTTATATGTCAGTGTGGTGTTTTATGTTGCAAATTCTTGTTTCCATTCTTGTTCTTTTTATGTGAAGCACTTTGGTTCAACCTCTTTTGTGTTTTAAATGGTGCTATATAAATAAACAAGATCAAGAACATATCATCCACCGCAAGCCGGTGCAGTGTGTGGGAACATGTATCGTTATTGATTTGTTCTATGCGTCAAAGGGTCCCAGGGCTTGAGATTCACTGAGTAGGATGGGGCAGTGATGCTGGGTGCAACTAAATGTGAGGCTCAACGGCCTCATACCACACAATCCTCTTGACTTCTTGAACTGATATTTTCTTTAGAGCACTATTCAGCGCAAACCCTGCCCAGCAGCCAATTTCATTGGTTTAGCTTACGAGGTATGACTGCATTTCTCATTGCATTTTAAACTGCCGTCAGGGGGTGAATCCACCAAAAGTGTTCGACCAGTCATCTTACTATTCCTTACCAGCTGAGAGCATCACTGACCAACAGCCAAAACACTGGACCTAAAATTTCCAGATTTGAAGCTTATCAGGCACAAATTATTATTATTATGATTTTTTATGTTTATGTCAATTTATTGTTACTTCATGTGTTATCTGCAATGTTTATGGTCTTTTCGGACAGGATAAGTGATACAGATGCATTAAACATACGAACTATAATAGAGTAAAGTGAAGCTACCACGCCACCATATTGGTGTCACGGTTTTTCGCTGCCTGAAGGAATACGGAGTCGAGGATAAACGGAATAAGGCTTTTAATATATCCAACACAGGGGATATCCAACATGGAGCACAGAGGTAGACACACGTAAGTAGCAAGTGGTCACAAGTGAGAAGACCCGACAAAACAGAACTGAAAGGACAAGGCTTATGTACAACAGATAATTGGGGAAACACAGGTGGATGGCATGACTAAAATTAACAGGGACATGGAACACGTGAGGAATAGAATAGACACACCTGGGAACTAATTAAACTAAACACGGAAGACAGAAACTGGGTCACTGGGGCAAAAACACTAAATGAGTCCAGGTGTGTGACAATTGGTTCATTCTAATAATTAATTAAACATACATTACATTATACCCCTATGCAAATGAAATGCTATGTTAGTACAACGCCATAGAATTTACATGATCCGTAAGAGTCAAATGGTTGGTGCTCAATCTGGACAATAAAAAAAAAAAACAACAACAAAAAAAAACACACATGCATCATAACTTATTCAGAGAAATAACACCTAGCATACAGTCTTAAAGATATGAGCTTTTCTTCCAAGATGATGAATGATAAGCGTTGAAATTCAATACAACATATTAACAGAAGATTTTACTGTTATATTAATTCTATATTCAAATCAATTTCTGATTCAGCTATATGCCCATGTTTAATATTTCCTGCATAATTATTTACATAGAGAAGTATATTTTTTGTTGGCTTAGTTAACTCTGTTGGCAAGTGCGCAGCAGACACACCCACCTAAATAATTTCAATATCACTTATCCTGTCCGAAAAGACCATGGCATATCTGTGAGAATAATCTACAAAACTGTGATTTGACTGTGAAGACATTTATTCAAATTTCTATAAAACCATCAAACCTTTCTAAATGTTATTTGAAACATAAAGAAAGCGTAAGCAAAAAACAAAACCTCTAAGTAAATGGAAATGATGGACTAAATGTTTAAATCACCAAAACAGGCAATAGTGATATCATAAGTTTAAATATATTTTCACACCCTCTTCACTCCTGAAGGCGGTCAGGTTGTGTATAATCAAGGTTGAGAGCTCCTGAACCTCTTTCAGGTGTGTTGAGGGCTGAAGACCACATGTATATTTAATGGGGTGACATCTGCTGCTTATAAAAATCATCAGTGTTTGAATACTATAATGATGAATGCATATGTCAAGATATTAATAAAACCTGGTCATCTAATGCTCTTCTACCTGTATGTCTATTAAGAGAGCAGTATTGGTGAAGCTGCACCTGTACTGTGTAAAAAGTCACTCCAGCCGAAAATGGTCTCAATCCCTGAAAAAATATGTAGATGTTTCAGGAATCACATAACATATTATATTTCAAAAATATATAAAGCCCTTTCAAAATGCAGTTGGCCCACAGCTTGCAGTATTACTAATCTTTACCTTGAGGCTGTATATAGATCTTCTTGATCTCACATACCTGGAACAAATGGTCAAGAAACTAATGTTTGACCCCTACTGGACATTAGTAGTAGTGTGAGATGTGTGTTCCCAACCTACGGACCAATTCATTTAAGTGACTTCTCCACTCATTTATGTTTACTAGGGGAAACATTTTTTTTAAATAATAATAATTCTTAATTAATTCTAAATATCTTTAATTCTATTATTTTACTAATTTTAGATATTAATATATTACTTTATGAATTACCCTGGAAGCCCTGAAGATGAAAATAGACCTAGATGTCAATCGTTAGTATTTCTATTTTTATGATAATAGTTATCCCTGTTCAGAGTTCATGCCCAAAACATATGTTGGCTAATACAATAACAGAAAAAAAATATGATTTGACTAAATCAACACCAGCTGAGGAAAAAAATAAAATAAATAAATACAGGAGGAAGGTAATAAAAGAATAAAATGTAAATGGCTGGTTGAGATAAAGTGGATAATTTCACACGGACAGAGGGGGAATTGGCTGGATGTTATCAATCCTGGGAGAAGGAGACCCCTGCTGTGTGTGTGTGAGAAAAAAAGAAAAAAAACATTAGACTGAACTAACCCTGTTTGCCTTGACTTGTGTGTTTGGGGTTTCATTTGAGGATAAAACATGGAAATAGTTATTTTAATGTTGTGCTATTACAGGACTGAAGGCAGTATATTGCATCTGTAGCTGTTAAATCCTTTTGTATTATAAAGCATCAGCTAGCACAGAACTCGTCTGTCTCCCTCCTTTCTTCTTCTTCTTTAACCCATTAGGAATAAACACTGGCATTTGTATTAACACATTTAATCAATATCCTTTCAATGTGCCTATACTTTAAAATGTAATTAAGACATTTCCTACTAAATACACTACAGTTATTTATTATTTTTTTTACTTCTTTTTTGCTTACCAAAGCTGCATTTGATAAAAATTCTGTAAAAACAGTAATATTGTAAAATTTTATTACAATTTGAAATGACTATTTTCTATACAGGTATGGATATATTTTACACAACAATCTCTCTTATGCAACAAAAAGTCAATACTATCTTTGATGATTTCAAAACTTTTTTAACTTCTTTACTGCATAGAAGTTCATATCTAGTACATGTATGAAAAGTGTTCTTGACAGCTGCTGAAAGTTTGCTCTGGCATGTCAACAACAGAGGTTCTAAGAACCCAGAGCCACAAACCCTAACATTTCTTACCAAGAGCACCTCGGCACGTTCTTTCAGTTTATCAGTGAACACCACAGCAAACCTGAGTGTAAGAGAGAGAGAGAGAGATGAAGAAAGTGAGTTGACACGTTTGACATGTAAAGAAACATGATAAGTCTGATTTCTACACCGGCTTGAAATAGAGGTTCACCCCAGTGATTATGTTCAAACATTTTCATTTCACCACAATTCCACTCTATCCCAGACATCAAAGCTGTCAGTGACCGTCAAAATCTGTAAATCAAACAAGTCAAGCCACGCAAATAAAAGCACCGCAATGCAATCACCGAGTAACACTTAAAGTCAGGCTGATGAAGAGGAGGACAACGTTTTTTTAAACATTACTTTCAAAAACATTTTCATTACAAAATATATTGTTAAAATAAAAATGGTTAAAAGTAACATTTAAAATGTACATTTCAGAATTTTTTTATTTTTACTTTTATTTTCAATGTGACCTTGATGTTTCTACATTTCTCAAAACCTTAAAACTCCCCACCCAACTTCAAATTACATTTTACATCCCAGACTTTCACTGTGGTTCTGGTATTTGAAGCTGTGTTTGTATTTTGTCAAGAAAAAAAGTCATGAAGTTTGGACTATGCCTCTGTCTTGCTGTGAAGCCTCATCCTAAAGCTCCCTTTATTCAAACTCAGACAGACGCACACACAGCACATGTATAAGACATAAGGTCCTCTTTGATTTTTTGGGGAGGGTTGTGCTAACAATGATTTTGAAAAAAGAATAAGCTGACACAGTGTTGTTATTTTTCCACATTATTGCAACTAAAGGGTTTCCTTACATCCCCTGTCCCTCGGTTGTCTTTCAGGAGATGTTGAAGGTTAGTCAGTAAAGGCAGCAGCATGGGGTCTTCTCTTGGAGATGTGTTTGAAGTGGAAGGGATCTTTTCACTCTTATGCTCCCTTGTGACAATTATTCCTTTAAGACTGTCAAAAGTGTGTGAGTCTGCCTGAACTAATCAAACAGATCACATGAGTCTATAACACCTGGCTAATGAATTGAAACCAAAGCTGTCAGGCTTTGGGTGCAGATTCAGTCAATCACAGATGAAAAAAGAAGAGAACAGTACTTGTCAATAGTTAGGAAAATGTATAATCTTCAAAAATACAGTAAGAGTAATAAAAAAAGTTGTGAAATATTATAACAATTTAAAATAACTATTTTCTATTTGAATACATTTTAAAACATAATTTATTCATGTGAAGCAAAGCTGAATTTCCAGCATCATTACTCCAGTCTTGAGTGTCATGTGATCCTTCAGAAATCATTCTAATATGCTTATCCAGACCATCTTATCCAGTACAGATTAGAAGACTAGTAAAGACTATTCTTAGAAAAAGATATCCACAATACACCTATATTACAATATACAATAAACTTATATAATCCTCTTTCATATTGTTCATGTACAATTAAAAATCCTTTCCTCACCCCTCACTCCAAACCTATACAACTTTCCTAGTTTTTGTGGAGCACAAACGTTTCGAAAAAATGTTCCATATTAATTATTATGTGAGAAACAGACACATTGCATTTTTAATTGCATGGAAAAGAACAAAAATCTCTTTAAAATCTCTTCTTTTGTGTTCCACAGAATAAAGGAAGTCACAGGTTTAGAATGGGTCGTAAATGACAATTTTCATTTCTGGTCAAACTACTCTTTTAATTATGTCTGACTTGAGCAGGGGTGCAGGATAAGTGTCAGATTTCATCAAAGTAAACCTGGCCTGACCTTCTACAGAACTTCCTCCATCACAGCTTGTGTCCCTCCACACACCACCCCAAACGACACTCTAGCATCTGCAGAGAAATGAAAATTCACAACAAATACATAAATCCCTTATTTCACTTATTCACCTCCTCTGAAGTTGAACTTTTAAATCCTTAGAGTGAACAAAGTCTTTGAGGCATGAAACAGTGTGTTTATCTTGCCATAGGGGGAAGTAGTCATCCATAGAGTGGACATTTCAGGCAAAGACTAAAAAAAGAAAAAAAAAAAAAAGAAAGCGAAGTAGCCTTCAATATTAAGACATTCTGTGAGTAAGAATGTGAGTACCGATGTATTAGTCAATAGACAGTTTTCTAAATCAAAGCCATAAACTGATAGAGGAAGTTTATGACAATATATCATATGATTAAATATCATATAAAAAAATACTCTAGATGTTGGGGTACCATGGCACAGTGATGGTAATAACATGGTATATACTATGTATATAATAAAATGATTACCATATTTTTCATATACAATAATATTTCAAATAATACCATGGTGCATGGTACAAAATGAAAACCGTAATACCATGGTACTTTTTTGTAAGTGTGGAATTTCAGTTATGACAAAAATACTTATTGGCTAAACATATGCATGTATGTATATATATCGAGGCCAGAGTCCCCCAGGGAGGAGCGAAAGACCACCACGTCCTCCTAGTCGATGCCAGAGGCCCCCAGGGTGGAGCGGAAGACCACCACATCCGTGTGGTCCGACCCACGGGATAACAAACCTCTGGAACGTCCATGGTAACTAACCCTGACTCTGGAAGGTCGACGGTGACTAACCCTGACTCTGGAAGGTCGACGGTGACTAACCCTGACTCTGGAAGGTCGACGGTGACTAACCCTGACTCTGGAAGGTCGACGGTGACTAACCCTGACTCTGGAAGGTCGACGGTGACTAACCCTGACTCTGGAAGGTCGACGGTGACTAACCCTGACTCTGGAAAGTCAACGGGTACCTGACTCGACTCTGGAAAGTCAACGGGTACCTGACTCGACTCTGGAAAGTCAAATAACGGTGACTAACCCTGACTCTGGAGGGTCCCTGAACACCTGACTCGACTTTAGAGGGTCAACCGGGAACTGACTCAACTCTGGAAAGTCAATGGGCACCTGACTTGACTCTGGACTGCCTGTGGAGACGTGAGGCGCCTCGGCTTCCGGCACCGCCTCTGGAACGGCCTCGGTCACCGCCTCGGCCTCCGGAACAGCAACGGACACTGCTTCGGCATCGGGCACCACCTCGGCCTCTGGAACAACAATGGACACTTCCTCGGGAACGACCTCGGGCACCGCCTCGGCCTCTCGAACAGCATCGGGCACCGACCTTGGCTTCTCGAACCTCCTGGATGGCAGCTGCCTGCTCGGAAACGTCCTCCTGGACGGCAGCGGCCCGCTCGGGAATGTTCTCCTGGACGGCAGCGGCCCGCTCGGGAACGTTCTCCGGGCCTTGAGGAACGGTAGACGCCGGTCTCCTCCTCCGCCCTCCACCATATCTGATTGGTCAAGGCAACATTTGAGGGGTGGCCCACAAGGAAGTTTAAATACTTTGGACATCAGTCATGCCTTGCTTTTAGTCTGCTTTTAGTTCCAGCCTTGCTCGTGCTATCAGTCATGCTATTAGTCATGCCTGCTCTTAGCTTTTAGCTTGTAGCTTTGCTACCTAGCTTTAGCTTGTAGCATCTAGCCATGTGGTTAGTCATCATGGTTCTTCGAGCGCGGTTCCAGCGTGCCTGCCTGCTGCTACTATGCCACAATGAGAAGGAACACAACCTAGTCTCGTCAAACTTTATTTCTTTTCTTTTCCATTTGAGAGTTTCGTGTTCTGAGTTAAGTTTTGTAACGTCGACCTCGTCTGCGCGTTTGAACTCCAACCAGCCACACAACTCCAGCTTCAGCCAACGCCCAAGCACGGGCTCCCCAAGACGTCACTTCAGCCAACTGAACTTCCAGCCAATCAGCGACACCGGGATACCCCTTTCAACTGGAATCCCTTTCACAGCAAACGAAGGCAACGTATTCCCAGATATTTGTTGTGCTGGTGTATCTAATATAATTTTAACCCCATTGAGGAACTCAATGCGAGCGCTAATTACGCGATTGATGGTTGTTCATGTTTATGCAATTTAACGTATTGCTGTTAACTTGGGATTCCATATTTCCATTCTCTTAAACTCATCTTTCCTTAACTTTCG
Organism: Carassius gibelio; assembly: GCF_023724105.1. Taxonomy (NCBI): domain Eukaryota; kingdom Metazoa; phylum Chordata; class Actinopteri; order Cypriniformes; family Cyprinidae; genus Carassius; species Carassius gibelio. Next base: position 10,156,902 of record NC_068378.1, read on the forward strand.
ACCTTCATGCAACTTGTGTGAATGTGTGAGTGCGTACGTTTATGTGTTAGATTAGTTTATATGTCTTAGATTTATCTAATAAAGCCTTATTCATATTGAAAAGAGAAGTATCTTGTGTTTTGTGCTTACAAGTTAATGTCTTAAACTGCCGATCTGGTTACTGTGCTAATTGATAGTGGTTTCACTATAGTTTGGATATTAGTATCCAGCGCAGATTTGATGTTAAACGGCTCGTTCACTGAATCGCAGGGCGTCTCCGTGAACAGCCGTGAAACAGTGATTCTGTTCAAATTGCCTTTAAAATCTTAAATGATTCCCTTTGAGCTAAATTGACCTGTTTCCCGTTACAACTACTAGGATAAGCTCTTTTGTTGACTTGAGCATCAACAGAGGACTGCGGTACTGCCTGATTTCGCTAATCAAACCTCATTTTTCTTTCCTTAGCCTTTAAAGAAATATTACAATTAAAAAACACATTAGGGTTACAATTTATATATATATATATATATATATATATATATATATATATATATATATATATATATATATATATATGTATATATATATATATATGTGTGTTTGTATATATATATATATATATATATATATATATATATATGTATATATATATATATGTGTGTTTGTATATATATATATATATATATATATATATATATATATTCAAATAATACCTTCTTGTGCCATAACTGTGACAATATTTGCTTTTAGTTAATTATAAATAATTACAAGCACCTCAAAATTGTTTTACCCCACAGCCATGTGCAGAGGGAAAGTGCTTTATTTTGCAGTCAAAAACTTTTTTTTTTCTTCCATTTTAAAATACAATAATTTATTTATAAATCAAAATGCTAAATATTATAAAATATAAAATAAAAACAGTGGCCCTCTGGAGTTGTGTCACTGGTGTTACCATTTGACAAAAATCTGTTATTTTGACATTAAACCACACTGAAGCCATCACTTGGCTTCCTTCCTATTTTCTAAAGATCTATGTTAAAAGGCCCATGTTAAGTCCACTGTTTCTTTTCTGTTAACAGAAATGTTCTCGTTTAACTAACAATTTCATATGAAGCTTTTAGTTGACGTCACTGGTATGACCCATTTATTGTTAGGGAACTGAAAAAAAAAAAAAAAAAAAAAAACTATAATAAAAATGGATTAAACTGCTTAAATCAGTGAGTATACCGTGACTGACAACATATGGTTTGATACCTTACATCAGACATTTTGTAAAATTAATTTTTCATGAAAATTGTCACTAGTGTTGCCTTCCTTATGGGTAACACCAGTGAAGATCAGTATATCAGGTCTTATGTATGACACTGGTGATTCATCGTGTCTCTGGTGTTACTGTGTTGTGTTACTGTGTTTCCGTACTGTTTTTTTTTTATTTTAAATTTAAATCAATCAATCATAACTTCCCTATTTCTTGCATTTTCATTATTTTTTTGTAACTCTGACTACACGTGCTGAAAAAAATTGAAAAAACAAATTTCATAAAATAATTTAATGTTAATAAAGAAGGTAATACCAGTGACAAAAGACAAATGGTCCATGTGGTCTTGAAATAATTGCACAAAAAAGCTAAAAAGAAAAATAATTAAGCTGTCATTTGTATGTGTTCATAAAGCCAAAAGGTAATCTAATAATGTGATCTAAGATTAAATGTTAGAAAAATAATAAAATTTTAAGACATTGTGCCATACCACACTAATGAACAATGAGAGCTCGCCTGCCAGCAGATGGATGAAGCACACTTCTTTTGTGTCATGACTCTGATAACCTCATGCTGCTGTGGTCATGTCAGAGCAGCAACCTCCTGGACACACACAAACACAGATTATTTCACCACTAAAGTCTGAATGAGGAAAAAAAGGTTCAAGTTGTGAAAGTTTTATTCACCTCTTGGTTGTTAAAAATCTGTCAGTTATATGAAGTCGAGCAGCTCTAGAAGATCTGTGTGATCTGTCGGTCTACATGACTGACACTCAAACACTTTTTACTTTTGATCAAATTCATTTTTGAGTCAGTTCACAAGTTAACTACTTGTGTGAATAATTAGTGTTGATGACAAACTGTTAATTTGTAATACAATTATATTTATTAATTTCTTTTTTCAGAATATATAATGAACCTGAAAAAATAATAACAAATTTTTTCCTAAGAGGTGTATGCACACACACACACACACACACACACACACACACACACACACACACAAGCACACGCACACACATATCAAATACAGTAATTAAGCTGTTTACTTTTGTTAAGTCATTATTATTAATTAGTTTAGTTTATCAAATCATATGGCTCATTCTACACTGAAGATTTTGTGTCATGGATGAATTATAGATAGTACAAAATATGAATACCTGAATAAATTAGTTCTTAACATAATAGAAAACAACAACAACATAATACTAGAGATGTCAATATAAGCATATGTTTCTAAGAGGTGTATGCACAATATATACTGTATGTATATATGTATAATTTTTTAAACAGAAGCCTGCAAATCATAGAAAGTGTGAATCTATCAACAAAACATTGTAATAAATGGCTAATAAAAATTTAATTTATTACCAATCTATTTAAATTATATTCATAATGATTCATAATAAATGTTGACAATGCCCAGCTGTGACCTAATAGGACTGTATTTGTATATAATGTAATTCACTATGTCTAAAACATCCAGGGATAAGACGCAGATTGAGAAGCCCGATGCCTAAATAAACGAGTTCTAAATTTAATAGAAAAAAAAAAAAACATATCGTAAAAAGGGTGTGAGTAACCACTGATCTATATATTCTCTATTATAGGTCAGTGGATTAACCATAACCTAGCTGTATATAATTAAATGTACCTGACAGGCAAAGCATCACACAGGAAGTTTCGTTGCAGAATTGATTGGCTTCAAGATTACTAGCCTATAAAATAAACCCTTTATTTTACCTCTTTATCCAATCAGTAGTGGCCTTTGGCTTTCATGCCATTTTTAACTCGCTTTGTATACACACCGATGAGCCTCAGCCTAACGCCCCTCTCTGGCGCTGGATAAGCTCATCCAGATGAGACTCAGATCTGGTGAGTGCGCTGTGGGCGCGTCACGTGGACGCCTGTGAGTGAAGCGGGTGTCACGCGGTAGTATTGTGACTGGCTGTTTACCCTCGGAGACCACAGCTAAACTTCATGCAGTCAGACCTTTAGTAACTTAAGTTAATATAATTAATAACATGTATCCCGTGGACATTGGTGAACACGTTGCGGGCTGAATGTGGAGCAGTGCTAAGTGTACAAGAACGGTATGTTTACTCATCTTTGCATGTTGATGTTAGCCTGTTTACTGAGTAAAATATAAGTTGCTGACTGCAGCCTTTCTTATTGTTTTGTGACTGATTGAGATATACAAATAACTCGGTAAGTTTAAACAACACGTGAGACATTATAAATTAGAATGTTGCACTCTGTTGTGATTTATTTCCTGAATTCCCATCACTGCATGATTTGTGTTTTATTTTTATTTTTTTTTGGTATCACATGCTTTTAATATAATAACAGTGGTTTTGTTGTTGTTCTAGGTTTGGATTTTGGTCAGCTGACCGCCTCTTGAGAAACAGCATATCAGGCCATGGCTGGCAGGGATGTAAACGAGAGCACTCCTCTTTTGGACAACTCTGTGGCTCCGACCAGATCAGAGTCGGTGTTCAATGGCAGGAGACTGGCATGTGCTGCCATACTGCTGGCAGAGTCTCTAGAGCGGATGGCCTTCTATGGCATCACCTCGAACCTGGTGCTCTTCCTCAACAGCAGCCCCTTCTATTGGGAGGGCACTTCGGCCAGCCAGGCCCCCTTGATCTTCATGGGAGTCACTTATTTGATATCGCCTTTCGGTGGCTGGCTGGCAGATGCATTCCTTGGCAAGTTTGCAACCATAGCATTGAGTTTAGTTTTGTACCTGATTGGGATGCTGCTTTTCCCATTTGTAGCCAACGACAGCACCAGGGCTTCTCTGTGTGGAGAAGAGATGGCATTCCCAGTGCAGTCAGCAGAGTGTTTCTCTGAAAACGGGACTGTGCCTGCAAATGTGACCTGCATGAATCGGCCGTCCTACTGTGGACCTGCGATCTACAGTGGTCTGGTGCTGGTGGCTGTTGGGGTGGGAGCTGTCAAATCAAACATCACTCCATTCGGGGCAGATCAGGTAATGCAGGGGATTTCAAAATGGGGTCTGGGGAAGTGACAGGAAGGGAGTGCTTGGGGTCCGTGGAAAAGTTTAGATAAAACAGTGAAAAAATAAATCAATTAAAGAAAATAATTGTAAAAATTAAACTAATTAACTTATAAATAATACTTTACTCATATTTGTTTTTCTTTGCAGTATAAATGTGGTCTTTATAATTTAAAACATATAACAGCTTTTGAAATTTCTGGGATATTTGTGGTTCCCTTGGCCATTGTCATTTTGTCAGACTTCCCTAAATTCAGACACACTTCTGGGCACTTTCGCTTCACTTATTAAATGACAAGGAGCATACCACACATTTCTGAGGTACTTTGAGTCTGATTTAGCCTTGTGGGCTGCAAAATGACTTGTGTCACAAGATCAAAATTCCAAAGCTTTTTGTTGAAATGGCTTCTATGGTCACTACCAAGGTCTGTTTTTCAGATTTGAAAAACTGTTTTTTTTTTGAGCTAAAGTGATATCTGCAAACTTAATATGTTGTATTATTGAGGAGAATTAAATCCTGAAGAAATTCAGTGATGTAATGTAGATTGATCCACAACAAGTACAACCAAACATTTCTTACAATGTGCAAAACAATAAAGAATCCTTTCAGTTCCGTCATGTTTTAGCACTCATTTCACTTTCACCATGACCTCTCAGTGACATGAAACTGTACAGTAGTCCAGTACAGTGGGGAATATCCCTGTCATAAGTGAACTATAAGGGAAGTATTTGCTGAATGACCATCCTCCATCCTTTTGAGCTAGACATAACACGCTAAATAAAACTGACAACTTAGGAAGTAAAACTGAAATCTGTCTTTGTTGGTTTATCTAAATGTTTGACAGATTTTTTTCCAAGTTACCTTGTCTACTGGATTATTTGACATATATTTGGAAGAAAATAAAAACCCACGGCTTATTTTTCAGTACAAGTCTTTAAATGTGGATGACTTGGATTAGGCCAGTGTTGATGTCTGTTGACTTGCTGCCTTGTCATAAGATCGTCATGTGTTTTTTAGATTCAATAAAGAAATTAACTGCTGGATGTACCATCTGGGTAGTATTATGGGGTGTAGATCTCATTTAAACATAGAAGAGACGGGGCATTGAACTGAATATTGGCTTACAAGTGACAATATATTGGCACTTTTCCCAAAACTGTTGAGGATCTATATCTGTTTTTTTAGCTTTATGAGAGCAGACATCTCTTTAGAAAGAATGTGCACACACTTGAGAAAAAAAAAACTTCACACAAGTTTGTAAATGCATCTAGTAAATTGTAAATCAGTACTTGAATTAAATGAAGAATGTGGGTATTGAATGTTGATGTGTTATGTTTTTGTTTGATAATGAATCAATTATAGGATCGGTTATTATGGTATTAAAAGTGATTTGACTATTAATATTAGGATAATTTTCAGTCAATAATAAAACAAGTTAATAAAATTAATGGATAATCATAAAGGACACACATGTGTATTTATGATGTATGTCCTTACAGGTGAAGGATCGAGGTCCGGAGGCAACGCGGCGGTTCTTTAACTGGTTCTACTGGTGCATTAATCTTGGAGCAATCTTCTCGCTGGGTGGAGTAGCTTATATTCAGCAGAACGTTAGCTTTTTTATAGGCTACATCATCCCTGCTGTCTGCCTCGGGGTGTCCCTCATCGTCTTTAGCCTGGGCAGAACAGTATTTATAACCAAACCTGCAGACGGCAGTGCCTTCAGTGACATGTTCCGGATCCTGTCCTCGGCCCTCTGTGGACGCGGGCCAAAAGAACCAAGTCTGCTCAGGTGAGTGCTACCTTTACTTTACTGTCTTACATCTAAATGTGACTCTTAGTTTTTACACAGTCTCAACTGTGTGAAATGTTTTTAGTGTGTTAGATTGTAAATTTATGCAGTTCTTTCGTGGGAACCTCCACACCAGATTCAGATGACTCCATTAGTCTGTAACGTTATCCCTCTTTGATCCACCTCTCTTGTCTGTCTCATATGTGATGGAGCTATTCATCGTGTCTCTGCAGCAAAAGTTACTGTCAAGTGCCGAGCCCTCTCTCTAGATCAAAGAACAGGGGCTTCATGAAAACATGCCACATTGTTATTTTTTAAGTTGGCCAAATCCGTGGTCTATTCTTTCTTTATCTTTTTTACTTTGTTTCTCAAACACAGATGTGCTCAGATATTTCAGCGATGTTTTAATGAATGCTTGTTAAAATCCTTGTTTCCCTCACAAGGCCAAAGCCATCTCTACTGGATAGTGCAAAGGTGACATACGGTGGGCGATTTTCAGAGGAGAAGGTGGAGGAAGTGAAATCGTTGGTTAAAATACTTCCTGTTTTCCTGGCCCTCATTCCGTACTGGACTGTCTATTTCCAGGTAAGGTTTTTATGAGTGGGTGTCTCAAGTGCTACGTCTTTCAGATCTGTTGTGTCAGTTATAGGTCCTTAAAATGTAGGGGGAATGTACAGGCAGTGTATTTTTAACCTTAATTTACTGTAGTTGTGACAGAGGATGAATAGGAAATTGCATAGGTATTTTATTAGCTTGAAGTCTCAAGGTGTCTCATACAGAAGGAGAGGCATGGTGGTAATGAATGGTGTCGTTGGTATGTCAAATACAAGTGATGGATGTTTATAATCAAAAATTTTGTCTTTGACATATTAAGGGTTTGTGCCATTTGGAGCCTTTATGGGATTGGGTGGGTTTAAAGCCCTTGAGCAGACAGGTGCTTCCTTGAAGAACTTTATATGTGCCTTGCTCAAGGTAATGCAGAAAGGACAAGCAATAAAGACTGGGATATCTCTACTACTAAAGCAGCGTTCCTTCAACAGCTGGCATGGGGCCTGTAACAGCTGAATTTATGTCACCTTACCACAGAAAAACAGAAGTTGTGTGTCAAACCACTCATAAAGTGTTTTGCAGATCTTTAAATACAGTTTGTCAACATTTCCATGTTTAAATATTTCCGATTTCTGCCTCTCTCATTTTTCCAGTTAACAACCACCTTTTCTGACCTTTATTCAAGCACAGAACTCATTTAGATTATAAGAAGATGCTTGTCTGATCTAATGGACATTAAAATGTTTAAATAAGTGCTTTGATAAATAACAGTTAAACAAGAAAAATAAAGAAACTGTTTGTGTGAAAGTGGATGTAATGGATCTAATGTTTGGACACATCACAGGAATCAAACCTGACATTCAAAAATGTATTGAAATGCAATGCCAAGAAAATGTGTGTTTAAAGTTGGCAATGGTTTGGCAGAAGTTGGGTACAGTAGGTTTGTTTTTATGAGCTGTTATTTTAAATTACTTGTTGAAAGCAAGTCATTTCCATGTTCCGCCATTTGCACAATTATAATATGGAAATGTTTTCAATCTGCTGAATATTCTAAAGTGATGTTTTTTTTAATGCTTAATGTTGTATTAATGGGTCAGAGAACTTCATATGCTTCTGGTTGCTCATTATAGAAAGAGGACATTGATTGATTATCAAGATTGATTATCAACTGTAACGTTGGGTTGGGAAGGTTCCCCCAAAAAAGAAAAAATCGAACCGTACGGTTCTCCACATACAGTTCCGAAGGCGCTGGGACTGCGGTTCAACTTAAATCTGACAAAGCATCTGTAATATGGTTTGATATAGGTTCAGCTAATATATGTTTCTGGTGATGGATTCACATTCTGGCTTTCCAGACATTACAACAACAGCGATGAGAGAAAAAAACCACGGACAAACCATTCAGTCTTGTTTAATGTGAATGTCGTATGCTGGAATATGAGCAATCGTGTATTTCATCATCACCCGGGTGGTGATAGCGCGTGCACAGGTGAGACCTGAACAGCACACGTTAATATGCAGGGATGGGCAGTATTTCAAATACATGTATTTCAAATACAAAATACGATTTAATCTTAATATTTCTGTAGTTTCAAAATAAATAAAATACTTTTTGCCTATCAACCTCTTTGTTAGACTGCTGATTTCCTGTATCAACAAGTATATAAAAAAAAAAAAAATGTTAAGTTATATATTTAAATCAAAAATTCATTTGACTTTTTCCGAATGTATTTAAATACAAAATAGTATTTCAAATACTGCCCATCCATGAAGAAAATCAGCAGTCTAATAAGTAGTGTTTTTTTTTCTAAAATTAAAAACATATTTGGATTAAATGTTTAAATGCATTTTTTCAAAGGTATTTAAATACAAAATAGTATGTTTTATTTCAAATACATGTATTTGAAATACTGCCCATCCCTGTTAATACAGTATGTGTGTTTAAACTAAACTCAATTAAGCTTTGTGAAGATTTGTGCGTGCGCTCATCTGAAGTGCGCAAACCTGCACCTCAGAACACGTACAGATTTTAAGCAAATTAAAGAATAATCTTAAATTTATCTAAAACTGAAAATCACTGTTTATTTTATTTTTATCTCTACACTATTGCATTAATTTATGCTGTTGCTTGTAGTTAGATAGAATATTTGTTAATGATACATGATAAAATATTTATAATGTTTTTATTTGAAAGTGTAATTTTTCCATAAACATAGCACATACCAAACTATACTGAGACCGTGACTCTAAAACCGTGAAATAAACCGAACCATGAAAAAGCTGAACCATTCCACCCCTAGTTGCGGGACATGGCTCATTAAATCAACACTGTCCCAATTTTATCAGGATGTCTGGTCACGCATTTGTTTTCTAGACTGATTTCTGAAGTTATTAAAAAAAAATATATATGCACTGTAAATTTCTCCACTCTAAGGATTCATTGAGTAATTTCCTGTGGTGAATGCAGCATTTGTAGTAATGGTAAATTGCTGTGGGTCTGTTGGGATAAGGAACATAGTATAGTCCATCTCACGTGAAAAACAAGATTCTTCCTCCAATTACAGCGAAAGGTCATCTTTTGATTCCCTGTCATCCCATATGTTTTGTCTGCTGAGATGCTTGCCAACTGTTAGAAAGGTCATTCGGCATTGTTATTCCTCAGGGGCTTAAATTAAGGTTTGAGTAAAGGACAATGTCTCTAACTTAAAAGGAAAATGCCTAATGGCTTTTTGCATGAATAGATATTGAAGAATGTTCTCATGAAGTACCAAACTGCTTTTACTGGCTTAAATATTTCCACTTGCTATTTTCTTCCTCTGCCGTATTTCAAGTTTTAATCAATAGCGATATTCTGCAACAGAGTCTCTATAAGTGGAGAATGCATCATAGTAGGCTGGTTAGTACCGCTAAATGAGATGTGAGTGCTTCCTTCTTGTTTATGTGTGCTGTTGTCTTCACTTGCAGATGCAGACCACATATTATCTCCAGAGTCTCCATCTGACAATTCCTGGAGCCGTTCCCAACTCCACAGACTCCCACCCGGTAAGAAAACCATTATTTCAGAGCCAATAATGTCAGATCACTTCCAAATTGGCCTGAAAGAAAACTATAATTGCTTTGTTAATGAAGAGTTCAATAATTAAAGCAGTTGGCCTCCTTTTTTACCCATGTTCTGGTCACTTTCCTCATCAGTTTTCCCATATTTCTCATTCTGCCATGCTATTAGAAAACAACCGTTTCAATGTCACAGATGTTTCCATTAATGATACATGTTCCCATAAATTAAACATGTCTTTTTAAAATGGATTTTCATTAATTTTTTTATTTTTTTTAAGCATAAACAGTCTTATTAACTGTAAGGGATAACAAGACACTTTAATTTGGAATATTTTGGTACAACAAACCATGAGTAATATTATAAGTGATCACTAAATTCAACAGTGTAAAAACGATGTGTTTAAATGACTTGTATTCTCAGGTTTAATTTGAGAGCAAACAGCATGCCTGGGGTGATGCAAGGTGCTTGTGATGTTTGTCTTGCTGTAGAGTAGAGGCTGTTTAGGATACTCTCTGGAGACGCTGGCACGCATGAGCTACAGAAATCCTTTGAAAATTGGGGTATTAACTTCAAAACTGTGACCTTCACTAATCACAGATTAGCATCCAGCACCTGCTTTCTCATCTGAACTTGCTGTTTATTTGTTTTTGTGCAAGTGTGCATGTACATATATACACTTTACTAGGTAAGTGTGTCAGAACCTTCGCCTTGAATTAAACCCTCTCACGACGGTTTCACGGTGACTAATCCAAAATCACAACTCCGGGGCTGTCTGATCAGCAATGACAATAAAGTCACATGTTGCTTTATGACCATGGAAATGCATAGACACGAATGTAACTGGATGAGCAACTTTTTTTTGTGTGTGTACATGCCATTTCATGGCTGTCTGAAAATATTTTTTTCAGAATTAGATTCAAAGTCACATGGTAAGGACAGAGGAAGTGCAAAATGATAATGGGGAAGTGAAAGAGACGTTATTGGCTGTGTTAAATAACACATCGCTCCAGAGTGTGACCGCATGGTCATATTGTAGAGACAGTTGTAAAGCACCTCATGCTATTTAAATATCATTTTCCAGAGTACTTTCATAGTGGTCGTGCCATTTTCTACTAACATTTAAAAATATGACATGACGTGAAAGTTTGCTTAATTTAATGATGTGTCTGCTAAATGCATACATTTAATTTAATTTAATTTAATTGTAATTTTAATTTTACATTTTTGTGATGAAAAAAATCTGCATCTTCAAGTTATATATATATATATATATATATATATATATATATATATATATATATATATATATATATATATATATATATATATATATATATATATATTCAAATGAAAATTGCAACATAGTTTTATAAAGCATGCATTCATATGTGCTTCACTTTCGCTGGAGGAAACCGCTGTGGTGATAGATAGATGTGGAACCAATTGCTTCCCCATGATATTTTGTAAACTGTAGTCATGACAAAGAACTGCACATATGATATTATAACAATCTATCGATAAACACACACCTTGTCCTCTGTTTCTCGCTCTACACTGCTGTGGTCTGGATTGAAGAAGGCACTGAAAGACAGGGAGGAGCCGATCGAAGTCTGCCACCATTTTCATATGAAATTTAAAGGGGACTGTTAACCACCTTAAAAAATGGCCTGATTGATGACTCAAAAAGGTCCTTCCCCAGCTTTCCTGATTCAATAGAAATCAACTCATTTGACATTCTGGGTATAATGGTGTTTCTCTGGAGTGCATGCTCAAATGTGCAAATCCCCATCTGTCACTAGTTCTCCCACACACAAGGGCTTCCCCTTCTAAATGAACATGTGCTGCTGTAGATTTGTCTCGGTGGACAGCACAGCCTAAAGGGAATCCAGTGTGAAGTCTTAATGAGGCCAAACTGTGAGCTCTTAATTAGGAGATATCCATAGAGAGAAACAGACACCAGTGGTAATGTGGATGAAAATGATATGATTATAGAAGGATGCAAACTGGCAATTTCAAATGGAGAAAAAAGTATTTAAAAGTGCACGGCGATGAAGGGGAGACAGAGCTCTCTGAGGGGCATATGTAAATTACCAGTGCTTAGCCAAAGAAATGTAAATGTAATGAGGGAGTAAGATGGAGAATTAAAAGTGTTCAAAGCACCAGTAGATTTGGGACTGACTGAAGCTGTAGAATTAAATTCAAACATGCGGACTGAGACACGCTCTTCACTTAACCGACTAATACTCTACTGGAGGTGTAAATGTGTGTGTGAAACGCCCATGCACACCTGCAGGCATGGATGCAGAATAAACCTCTCTTAGTGCTCCGGGTGTCTAGTCCTCTGGTGTTGCATTTGTCTGATGTTATTTGATTAACGTCAATTAAAACATACAGATGGCGAAATATTGTACAGGGTGCTTGAGTTAATTACAACCAATCAGATCAAGACAAGAATGGATTGGGCTGTTTTTAACTTTTGTTACGTGGATACAGCTGAATCTACCCAGATCTGCTCAGTCAGATCATCAGACCCTGTCTGTGCAGGAAATGATGACAGATGGTTTCCTGTAGCGGCCAAAGTGAACTACTGATAATCAGAGTTAAAATAGTTCTTTCCTGCATTGGTGGATTTGATCACACATTTTTGTTGTATCTGCTATTTGCTTTATATACACACTGCTTTGTAAGTGATCAGACCCAATGTTCAAGAAAGAAAAATAATAAGAAGAACTCATTTCTGAAGACTAGAATATCATAGAAACTTGTGTGTGGGATTTTTGACTTGGGCCAGTGAGCAAGAACGCTCAGAAAGCTTTAGCAACTTCATAGCATCCCCCTGGCATCCACCCAGAACACCACAGCAACAGCCTGAGCTGTGTTCCGATCGACAGGGTCCAAACACAGTGTTCACTGCTCTCTACACCCAGTTCACTTCACTTCACTTACAAGTTCACTTCACTTGACAAAATGTGTTCATTTGGAACACCCTACAAAGTCATCAAACATACATGAAACTTAAGTTGTGTAGAGGAGTTTGAGCTATGATGTCATACTGTAAATAATGTAAATATGTTAATTTTATATACGTGTACAATGCAAATAGGTGCATTTAAATTAACGTGAATGATTTATTGGTTTAATGAATATAAATGTCTTATTTTAAAGCTAAACTGAGTGATTATCATCTGATGTTTAATACGGAAATAAACGTAATGTAGTTATATTAGATGTATCATTTATCTTGTTTAACCATAATCATGATGCATGTTGCATTGTTACTGTTCCACTTCACACACTTTATATCCACAAATAACCACATAGACACAACAGCTGGGACTAATTCAACTGTTTCACTACTTCATTTTAATCAAACTTCTTTAAATACTCAGTTGATGTGCAATGGCTGCTGGGTAATTTCCCTCTCCTCTTCCTGTGAAGTCATGTATTGATATTCTCTCTTTGAATTGGAATTTCACATAAAATGGCACAATACTCTGTGAGACCTTTAGCAACCACACAGCAATGTGCCTAAAAAGACTCTGAACACCACTTACCCTACTCATTTTGTTTTTCTTCAGAAAAAAAGTTATTTATTAACGCACATGCTTTTTTCTTTGTCAAAATGATCCTAAATTTCAAAATCGGTCATTAATTCCAAAAAGTCCTACCTGAGGTTATCTAATTTTTTTTTTCCATCACACATCAGCAGCATGTGAGTGGAGCAATCAGCCACTGATTATGAAACAGGTGCTCTTACGCATGCTATGCTGTTATATTAAAGTACTTGACAAGTGATTAATGATTTTATGGGCTATTAAGAGACCTGTCGCTCTCCCTTACTGGATGAGTTTTACAGCCATTGATCAGCATTGACCACATGAGGGTGCTAAGGTTGCTTGAATGATTCACTTTCCTTCTATCTCTCTTTCCCAAATGCTCTCCCAGAATTCACATTTAGACTTGTATGTACTTACTTTCTCAACGGAGGATAAATAGAGAAGAATGAAGCACCTGAGTGTTATGAGTGACCTGCACATACCCTTCTTCCTGTTTGTTCCTCCTCTAGTGTTTTGTAAACATGAGTCATTCTGTTCCCCTGTTGTTCCCAGAATACATTTCGCTTCACGCCAGCTTGGCTGACCATGTTTGACGCCGTGCTGATCCTCATGTTGATCCCCCTCAAGGATAAAGTGGTGGACCCCATCCTCAAACGCAAAGGCCTGCTGCCCTCCCCTCTGAAGCGAATCGCTGTGGGCATGTTCTTTGTCATGTGTTCGGCGGTGGCAGCCGGTGAGTCAACAACGCATACACTAAATGACACATTTTTTGTGCATTATCAATACACACAACAAAGATTTCTGTGAACCTATGCTTTTTTTTCTTTAGCTTGTACTCTTGCCATACAAACAGTGTGTGTGTGTGTGTGTGTGTGTGTGTGTGTGTGTGTGTGCCGGTTTGTGAGGTGGATGTATCAAGCTTCTTTATACATATTCACAAACTGAGACTCATGTAAGAAAATGTGGGAGTGTTTGAGTGTGATAGCAGACATTTGCATACTCATTTTAAATATATGTGTCCATTTTTGCGACAGAAGGCCCTTCACGGTAGTGAACTTTCATTTCAGATTTCATATGGTTCATTTGCTGTGTGTTCTGTTATATGTGACATTCTGTAACACACACATGATACAAAACACTGAGACCTAAATTACACATCATATATTCTTAACTCTTGCGCTGGGTATAGCCAACTATTTCATGATATGATACACTTCATGATTCAGTCCACTGCAGCATCATAAATATGACAATCTCTGAATGAAACGGACACAAATGTGTAACATTGAGACTACATGAGTGAATGAATTTGTGAGGTCAATCCCTGTTCCCTTCAATTTTGTCTAGTATTGCATCTTAAGAATGTTCCTTCAATGTTACTAAAGATTGACTGGTATTCTTATTTATTATTATTATTAATAGTGTTTATTCATTTATGAATGTACATTCACATTCAGAACTCATTTTATTTAGATTTTTTAACAGTATAATTAGATTGCAGTAATAATTAAAATAATGTGCACTGACTTGTACATTATTTTAATTCACCCTTCACTGGGAGTTTGATTGACTAATCATAAACATGACATTTGACAAGACATTTTGTCTGACAAACAAACCAGACAGGAGAGTAGATTAATATCAGTGGACTTGAAAAATGTTTTGTATTGACAATTTGTGCTATATCAATGTTAGAAACAGTTGCACTGCTTAATATTTGTGTGAAAACTGTGAGAAATTCTTCAGAATTCTTGATGAATGGAAATTTCAAAAGAGCGGCATTATTTGGAAGTATAAATATTTTGTACCATTGTTTGTGATTTACTTTTGACAAATTTAATAATTTGTCTTTTCTTAATAAAAATATTAAAAACCGAAAGAAAAAAGGAAACCTTAGTTGACCCTAAGTGAAATTTTAATGGTAGTATTGGTAATGTTGGCAGCACAGACAATATACAGTCCTGCAAAAACATCTGATGAATTTGATTCTGAGCACATTTGTAACATTTCAAATCTGGGGTCAGATTTTAGTGTGGTAGTATTTAGATGGTCTGGTGGTAAAATGGAGACACAAGTTTGGTGCATCTTTTTTTGGTGTTCAATGTCAGTGGCATGGGAAAAGTAATTGCCCTTAAGATGCACCTGGATGATCCTCCAAGATATTTTATGTACAGATAAATCAAAAGTGGAACTTTTTTCTGGACATGTGCCCAGTTACAGTTTATTTGATGTGCACCAAACACTGCATTTTTGATCACAGCATTGTACATGCTACGGCAAAACATGACAGTAAGGCATCAGTCAACATAGTCCAGATTGGTGTATGGATCCATCATCATCATGTGTCCAGTCCAAACAGAATCAATGTGGAAAATAAATTGTCCAAACAAGTAGTCCCTGGTCCGACACATCAAGACTACCCACGTCACAGATCGAGCTGATAAACACAGTGACAGCAAAATGCTGATCCAATTTTATGAGTTTTGTGAGATATCAATATATATATCCACACACAATTGTCGAATTGTGTTTTTTTAGTACTGTTCACCTTATTCTGAGAAATGAGTTCATCTCAGAGAGGTTACGACTTTTCCATTCATCAGATAAGGTACAGTGACTCCAATATGGCAGAGATTCGATGTAGAATGACTCACCGACAAACACCCACACGCTCATGACACATTCACACAGACCAATGATCTCTTCTGAGAATTCTGTCATTCCTCTCCAACCTTGAGCTGGCTCTTTTGAACCCTGCAAAAGGTGGATCGATATTCCTGCTTGTTTTGACAGTTAATATTCATACAGCCTACTGTCCTGGAAAATACCAACCTGAATCAGCGCTTTTGTCATTTTCATTTTTCTCACCCTCCCTTTTAACACAGATTTGCAGAGGAACTTTGACTGTCCTCTCACTTCTTGTTTCTTCCAAGTCCCCCCAAACTAGAAATGTATCTCAAAACCTAGTGTTCTATCAACTTGATTGCATTTTTTCTGGCCATTTAGAATAGATATGCTTAGGATTTTGGCCAGAATTAGGCATCTTCATGACTCAACAATAAATTTGGTTCAGATTAAATGTGAAAATGTCAGGCCTGTAGAGGTAATTGTCACTACGTCTTATTTGTTGACCATTTTCATGTGTTTTTATGCTTTAGGAATTTATGCATAAGTTATTTCTCTGATCTATTGTTGTTGCAACTTTATCTGGTTAAAATGGATTAAGAATTAACATTTGAAATGCTAATTTTCACTCAATATCCTGTTAATCTTGAGTACCTATAGAGTAGTACTGCACCCTTCATAACTCCAAAAAGTCTTTAGTTTTATTATATTCATAAGAGAAAGATAGTCTGTACCGATTTTTCCCGGAAAAACACGAGTGGCTGGAGGCGTGACATGTGGGCAGATCTAAAGAATCACGAGCACCAGTAGGCTTTTGCGTTGAGGGCGTCTGGAAGCTGTGACATTACCGTGAAGAAAAAAACATCATCCAAAACAAACTATGGCTAACAGTCAGATTCAGCGTATATTTATGATCCAGAATCAGATCCAGAGGCTGAAGTTTAACAAGAGCAGCATCAGCAAAGGCGGTATGCTATGTGGTATGTACTGAAACTGTATATATTTGCTTAGCGGTTTTGGAAAATGACTAAGTTCCACTTTATGTCGTCTTTTTTTTTTTTTTTTTTTTTGAAGCTGTACATGTGGAAAGTGCAGTTTGATGACAACATCGCATGTTGTTTACTTGATGTGCTTACGCGCTGATAGCTAAGTTAACAACACAGAGATATTTGAAGCAGTTTTACTCACCGCCTGCGGTTCCAACACACGATCGTGACCCTTTTTCATTGGGACTGCATCATCCTTAAGAAATAAACGATGTGCAAATCCGGCGTCAAACTGGGCCTTGTTTGTAAAACAAGCATCTTCGAAATGCAGGGAACAAACAAAAACACTTGCACAACTCCGTTGATGCTCTGTAAAAATAAACTCCATCCACTGGTCCCTTAATGCTGTTTTTTTTTTTTTTTTGGTGATCTGTGCAGGGTTGTCTTGCCCTGGCAACCAAAAACACACTTCTTTTGTGACATTTTGTGTCCTCTATCGCTCTGGTCAGTGAATGCCTCTGCTCTGCTCTGCTATACGGGAGCGCGCGCTCTTCCGGCAAACGTGCCCTCAGGACCCATAATAAGGAAATTCCGCTCCATCTAACGTCACACAGAGCCATACTCGAAAAAAACTTTCCAAAACTTGTGACAAACCGGAAGGAGTATTTTTGGAACAGAAATACTCCTTCAAACGTACAACTTAATTTTTGAAACTAAGTCCATGTTTAGCATGGGAATCCAACTCTTTAACAGTGTAAAAAACCTTCACCCCCCACCCCCCTTTAAGAAAAAAAGTGAAATCACACACCATTGTTTTTCAGTGTATTATTTTTTTATTATGAAGAAGATAAAAAGTTAAATTAAGTGTTTCAAAGTTCAAGGGTATCATAGAAAATTCTCAATCTAATATATATATTTTTCCTAATTATTCTCAGTTCTGAAGCATTTCTTTGACTAAAAGCTATTATTTAAAAAATGAATCTATCTATCTATCTATCTATCTATCTATCTATCTATCTATCTATCTATCTATCTATCTATCTATCTATCTATCTATATATATATATATATTAGTCAAAAAGTGCAGGGTCTCTTCATTTGCTTGTTTTTCATTTTCTGAATAAATCTGAATCTGAATCTGAATCTGACTCACTATATATCTAGGCACAGCAATCTCTCCAAAACTTCAGCACTTTCCTTCCAAGTGTTTTTGGCTCGCTCTTATATCTGTCTGAAGTTCTGTACACAGTCTATGCCTCGCTGCTAAGACAACACTTTAAGATTGTGTCCACACAGGCACAAAAGTTTGAGTCACACATTGAGAGAGTCGAGGAATGCCTGTTCGGAGGTTGTAGAAGAAGACACCATTGACAGGTCTCCAGTAACTCATTGTTCAGTTTGACTGCGCCCAGCACTCCAGCCAGTCCCCAGTCCAATTCCAGCTCTGCCCAGTGGATTAAACCCAGCTTAGTCAGCTTGACAGTGTGCACTGCGTCCAGACCTTGACATATTTCAGACTAAAGCGCTTTTTGAGTGAGATGAGTTTCGGGAGACGCACTCTGGAGTGTGGGGAAAATGTGAATATTTTTCTCTCCCACCCTGTCTGTCTTTGAGTCTCTCTGACTCTTTTAAACCCCTGTCAAACTCTGCACGGTGATGGAGACAGCAGTTTAGACATTTTTAAATTCCTCATCTGTCTCAGCTGCCATCAAACTGAATAAATGTGGGTTTGTAGTCATCATGAGGGATTCTTTAAGCTGTGGACACAAAGTCCAGAAAAACTCGAAACTGTCAAAATAATGAGAGATTGACGTCAATGCTTTGCTGCATGATTGAAGTTTTCAGGTGTTTACTTCACTTGATTTGCTCCTACTTTAATATACTGGTACCTGTTGACCAAAATGACTGATGTCTGATATGTTCTAGCTTTGTGTAGCCACTCTTTTCAGTGTAGTGCACATTGTAGATGTAAATAAAGAGACTAAGTGGTCTGTAAAACAATATTTTATTTTATTTTACACGCTTGTGCATGTAAACATGCTGAAAATTTCAATGCAACAAACTTTTCCAAATCTTCCTTC
This sequence comes from Carassius gibelio, assembly GCF_023724105.1. NCBI lineage: Eukaryota > Metazoa > Chordata > Actinopteri > Cypriniformes > Cyprinidae > Carassius > Carassius gibelio. Next base: position 10,175,806 of record NC_068378.1, read on the forward strand.
TAGGTCTTTCTAAGAAGCACCCATTCTAACGGCCTGATATCTTGTAAACACAACATTTCCTGTTTTACTGATAAAAACCTGTGTACCCTGAAGCACTTCTGGAAATTGAGTAAAGCCAATCAATCAGATTGTAGGCTGCAGTTTTGAGAATGCTCTTGCCAATGTTGTGTGCACAAACAGCATACCAACTTACGGTTCAAGGACTGTCTGATTCAGACTAATAGCACCCAAACAGTTGTCTCGGTCCACTTCCAAATGAACTGTGCTATGGTTGAAGGGATAAACCAATGAATGGTTGACTTTAAGCACATGTGGGGTTTTGTTTAAAGTTTCTGGTTCACTTATAAAAAGGGCAGTGTGAAGGCAGAATGCACAAAGAAAACCTTTGTATTTGATCCGGCCCAAAGCAAGTGAACTAGCAGACTTTTCTGCTGTGAATACACCGTCAGGCTTTATTAAAAATCTTAATTTGTGTTTTGAAGATGAATTAAAATAATTTTAATTTTTGAGTGAACTAACCACTTAAGTTAGTATGACGTGTAAATGATAGCATAAAACCATTGACATTCAAGCAGAATGTAATAATAAACTAATAAGTACATTTCAGAATGTGTTTTTTTTTTTTTTGACAATTTTCAGTCTCCACCACTCAATGGCTGAGAACCACTGTTTTAAATTGATGCAGAAGAAAAATACCTTGGTATTGCATGACAGAGCCTGAACACGCAGGAAGTCTAGTATTCAGTGCACAATACAGATGTTATCTAATAATAACCATTGCTTTGATGTGGCCAAGAGCGAGGGGAAACTTGTTGGCACACTCTTGTGGAATCAGTATGTGCAAATCACGTTCATATCACACTCTTTGTGTGTGTGTGTGTGTGTTGTAGAGATCAAACTAATGAGAACCTTTGGGACTCGTGCTCTTTCTTGAGAGAGAAAGTGCATCCCATCCTTTGTACTCCCACTCAATGACACAGACTGACTCATTAATAAACCGCTACCTGAAATAAGCACGGTTTAAGGATGCTTGCTATGTGTGAATGGATTCTGCAAAAATGTGTATGTGTGTTAGGGAGAACTATTAGACATGGTGTGTGTGTATATTCATAAATGTAGGGGTGAGTGTGGGTGTGTGTGACATAATGGGTCCCACTAATGGGACTTATTATATAGATGAGATATCTTGGGAAATGAGTCATTTAGTGCCCCTCATTAATACCCAACATACAGTAATCACGCAGTTCTTTCCTTTCTGTGCCCCTTCGCTCTTTCTTTCTTTTTATTTCTTTCTTAGCCTTGCTCGGTTTCACTTTTCAGAGTACATCAAGATACGCACACTCATAAATGTCACCTATGGGCACACACAGCATAAAGGTAAATTGCAGGCATTTATTCAAAAAGTCAAGGATGTGTATAAAATGAATTATCAGCAAATAATGATAAATAATTGCATATTTTTTTCGGAATCTTTGAAAGACTTCGTGACTCAACGATGTGAATGAAACCTCAGGAGCAGGAACAACAAAGAGAAAGTATCTCTTCAAAGATATTTGTTTTGTTTGTAATGTGACATACAATTATGCTCATATATTGAGAGCCTTTTCCCTTTATTATTAATATTATTATTATTTAAACTATATATTTTTCTTCTTCTGTGGAATCCTTTCAATCTAGTGTGAACCTTTTTGTAATAATGTGGACTGTAGATGGTGAAATCTAAACTCCATGATTTTGCTGAAAGATGTAATATTGTTTTAAATTAGATGTTTTTGAAGAAACGCTGTTTTCAAAGTTTTTGCAGATTCGATCACCAAGTATCTTGCACTACTATGGGTAAATAGCATCTACAGTAACACTGTATACACACAGTGCAAAGAAAATACTGCTCTTTTCGCTTTCTCAGTGTAAATGGCATCTATCTATCATTGTGATTATTTGCAAGGGGCATGTAAAGTTATGAGCATATATGTTTGTTCAGTTCAATTATGTACAGTAATAGGATATTAAGGTGTAGTCTAATAGGATATTTACTAAGAAATAATAAAATAGGGTTAGACTGTTTTTCCTTTTTTTTTTTTTTTTTTGAATAGATTGGATTGTCCAAAATAGATTTATTATTGTCTTTTGTTTTGTTTTGTTTATTTTGTAATTTTTTTTTTTTTTTGCATATGTGTGTATGTTTATGTGCTTACAGATGAGGCCTCTACCTTTTAACTCGAGTGTACTGAATCAAATTTTAATCCGAGTCCACCCAGTAGCTGGACCCAGCAGGGCTTAGGTTGGTTTTAAAATACCACTGCCAGAACCTCCTCACAACATTTACACAATATTTTCCAAACAGATGGGTGCCTGGCAGTGGCATAGCTCTGAAGCCAACCGTACCCGCAAGCACAGATGATGCCCGCACACCTGGACACACTTGTTGTCCTGCATTCAGGAAGCAGCCATTTCCACGGCAAGCTGCTCCGACAACAAAGCTGCAAACACACGCGCCCGCCACACACCAGACGATGCCTTGGGGCAGTTCCACTTCTGTTCAATTTTCCCCAGATATAAAAGTCAAGCTTTTTTTCTTTTTTTTTTTTTGAATCGGGGCTCGGAAGTGCAGAAGTGATGTCTGTAATCTGCAGCGGGTCACACTTTTAGCCAAAGAGTGTTTTATTTCAGGCATCATTTGTATTCCAATCTAAATCTGACACCCCACAGCCACAGATCAGAGCGAATCGCTTCTGGTGTTTGGGCGAGGGGTGGAGGTGGGGATGGGGGTGAAAGATGAGAGGGAAGAGAGAAAAAAAAAGTTACAGTTAACTGAAACGCTTTGAGTTAGCAGCGTGCTGTAGATTCTCTTCATCACACACTGCTGTTTTAAGCATATGAAATACAAGGTCATACCCCTTCAGAATGAGAATATGTGCATGTCAGTGTGATAGAGGGATCCCATGAGGAGTTATCTGTGGCGCCCGCAACATGGTTATTATTGGATCAAGCTTTTAGAGAGCCTAGGCTGACAATCTCTGCTCCACTCTGATTACCTGCTAAACCAAGTCTGGTGTTTAATGTTGTGTGTATGAGCATGTTTTTAGTGGCTTTGACCTGACACTTAATCCATTAATGGACTCTTGATACTTTTTTCATTTACTGTGAAATCGGTATAATTTTAATAGGATTTTTGCTGAATAGAAAGTTCAGAAAAACAGCATTTATTTGTGATAGGAATCTTTTATCAGTTTAATGCCTGAAAAAAAAAAAAAAAAAAGATTATTAGTGACCACAAATTTAGTAGTAGTAGCGTGTATATGCTGCCCATACATTATCCTAGCGCATATGTGTATATACTGCTTATCCTGACCTGGCCTACATTACCTTTCTTTGTTTTTTAATGCACCATTAAATATGCACCAGCTTACAAGTGACGTTACAAACCTGTACATTTGTAAAGTGGAATTTAGTTTTAGTATCAATGTAATATTATACAATTTATTGATAGCACATGATGTGCACAAAATTATTTGAAAACATAAAATATGCATCATTCATTGAGCTATCAGCAGATTTTAGAATAAAGCAAGGAAGAACTAACACTTCTGTTAATTTACCAAGAAGACAAAAATACTCCAATATGGAGCAATTAATCTCCCGTAATCTATTTTACATATAGGCTAAAATCCATTGCAAATTAAAATACACAGAGGTCCTGAAATTCTTCACTGGTGTCTTTGAAGATGACACAAAGATAGTGTAACATTTATCTTTGGTCTAAAAGGTTATTAGTGCAACTATGAACTGTTTAGGTATTTATTAATCATTTTATTCTGTTACTCTCTTTCTTGCCCATCTCAGGCATTTTAGAGACGAAGAGGCTGGATATAGTTCGCACACAAGGCCCCATCCCGCAGTCACTCGGTGGAGTTACATACTATGCAGCCGATCTACCGATCTGGTGGCAAGTGCCTCAGTACATCCTCATCGGTGTCAGCGAAATATTTGCTAGTATTGCAGGTAGGTGGCCCTTTGCAAAACACTGCTAAACACACATGCAAAGCTCTCAACTTCACAAACAGAGCATAAGAAGTGACCATGTTCTTGTAGCATTTTTTTTTAATTAATCGTTTTTTGTTTTGTTTTAAGGTTTCTTGCACCAAAATATCGCACTGCATTTATTGACTAACATGTTTGCCTCTGTACCTTTTAGACCGCTTTATGTGACCATGTTATGATTAACCAACCTATTCACATTTGATACATAAATCTGAATGTGATTAGGTGTTTATATGTACAATAGACATGGACAGTCAAACCTTAATGTGTTCGTGGTTGTGGTGTCAGTATGATTTCTGAATTCCTCATTTTTGCAGCATGTCAACATAATTCACTGGTGTATTAAAATTGACGTTTTCCATGACCTGGCCCTTTTAACATTTAGTGGTTCATGAGGTGATACTGAGCCTGGAAAGACAAATTAGAGGCAATGGTCATGATGAGGAACACCTTCAGCAAAACTGTTTTTTTTTCTGTGTCCTTCAAGCTTTCAGTCTCTTCTGTGTACTGTATAGTTTTTTTTTTCTCATAGGATCATTCATCTGTCCTAATGACCATGCTAATCAATGCGTGTCCTTTTAAAAACTGCAGTAAACTCCTCTCTGCCTTGCCTTTGTGTAGTAGCTCTTGTCTGAGCCGTTGCTGAAATTGCTTGCTAAGGAATCCAAGGCTGTATCAATCAGGACCGATCGATCTGGGCTTGGCGATACATTATTGCAGTTGCGCATTTAAAATGACCAGAAAACATCTCGCTCCTGCTGAAATACACAAAGAAAGTATCAAGAAAGTCTCAAACAAGTCGGCTTGAGATTAATGAGAAAATAAATGAAAGGAAACTGAATCCATTAACACAGTATTTATAAGTAAAAACTGTGGACCTCCTTTTACCACCTTCACTGCTGAGATCTACATTAATTACAGCAATCTATGTTATTATCTTCAATGAATCGGATCCCACTTAATAAATCTGGTTTCTTAATGATTCCATCAAAAATGTGGTTTTGTACTTTTGAGGAAGGACTGCACAATTGCTAATTATTATAAATATTATGGACCCACTTTATATTAAGTGGCCTTAACTACTATGTACTTACATTTTAATTAATAATGTTGTACAATGTACTTATTGTGTACATGTTTTTACATTGTACTTATATTAAAAAAAATGACACGTAATTACATCTGTATTTAATTTTGTAATTACATTTATAATTACATTGTTGACCCATACTTTACACCTTAACCCACCCTTAAACTTCCCCATACCTCCAACCCTCTCCCTGACCTTACCCCTATCCCACTTCAATAGCAGCAAAAGTGTTTTAAAATACAATATGAACACAATAAGTACATTGTACTTATTTTTTTATGTAAGTACATAGTAGTTAAGGCCACCTAATATAAAGTGGGACCAATATTATTATATGTAGTTCATTAGTCTTGTTCCAAACTCAAGCCATTATCTCAAGTCAGTACCTCAAACCTTTGAAATATAGTTCCAATTATTATTAATCAATTATTATTATTATTATTTATTTTGTTTTCAAGTCGTTTATGACTTTGTGGTTTAGTGATTGTGTCAGATGTTCAATCTGTAATATTCAGTGATCCATTTAAGGCTGATTCATTTGTGAGTCATTTAAACTGATTTGTTCAAAAGAACCAGTTCAAAATAGTCATAAATTAGTGAATCAAGCTACACTGGCCACACTGTATATTTGCTGTTGTTGTTAAACTTGTGGTTAAAGGTTGTCGTATTCCAGCTCAGTTCCCTTATTCTGGTCGTTTTCTAAAGGTTTACAGGTTACAGTTATGGATGGAACTTGTCTTATTTGTGTTTGCTGTATCAGCTTTATATTTACCGCTGGTTGTGTGCACACCTGTCTGTCGTTCATGTGCATTCTCACACAGGTTAGCATGTTCTTAACTCCCCAAACACACAGCTGTGTTTATTTTGACCCTTTAGCTTCTCTTCCAAGGTCATGTCCAAATATGCTTGTTTTCCTCTTAGGACACCACACTGGTAATTTCACACCCATTTCACACACAGAGTAAATTAAAGGCAGCAGGTCCCCCCTTTATGAACCAACAAGACTATAAGTAGCATTTGGCAAAGTCAGGGAAAAACACTCCCCCGTCATGCTGAATTTCTTCTCCCCCCGTTAGAAGAGGAGGTTCAGATCAGATCTTTGTCCATGTTTTTTGCTCTTCAAATAATGATGTGTTTTTGTTTTTAGTCAGGACAATCCTGAAAGTACTTTCAAGGTCTTTGATAGAAGACTGAAAGAGGAGGATGTATACTATGTACGACTGCATTGACAGTAGTTATTTTCAGTCCTGTTATTTTATTTTTTATTATCTATTCATTTCTTTATTTAGTCTTTTAAATATCAGATCATTGAAAGGGGTCATGAACTGAGAAATCCGAATTCCCTTGATTTTTTGACATATAAGAGATCATTGTACCATAAAAACATCCTGTTAAAGAAAAACTTTCTCCTTAGTCTAAAAACAGATTATATAAAAGCCAATCTGCCAGAAAGACAGGTTGTTGAATGTGCAAATTCATGATTTTCAATAGTGTGGCTAAACACTGCCTCCACAGAATAAGACCAGTGCCTGCTTCTACATCACTATCTGTTTACCCCTGCCCACCGATTCGTGCATTATAGTGAAGCGGCAAACACAGGTCTACACAGAAACTAAACCATAACGATGGCGCCGAAAACAACAAGAGACTGTTCAGTGCCATGTTATGGAAAAACACAGTCTTTGAGTTTCCTTCCTTCTGATCCCAGTATTGGGAAAGAGTGGATGAACTTTATTTTTATGGAAGATCCAGAGATCTGATCAAGATCAGTAAGAACTTGGTCCTTTGTTCATTTTGTAATAATAATATAATAATAAACTTTATTTACCTTTGAAATGTAGCATCTCAAAGCACTTCACAAGAATAAGAATAAATAAAACATACAATAATACAAACAATGCATTAAATAAAATAAGTAAAAAGAGATTCAACAAGTAAAAAGAGAAATTTGACAACTACAAAATAATCAAGTAGAAGCTACCCTAAAAAAAAAGTAAGCTTTAAGAGAATATTTAAAAACTGCTTGCCTAATCTCAGCAGGCAAAGAATTCCAAAGATGTGAAGCAATTGAAGAAAATGTTGTATCACCCATAGATTTTAAACAAGAGGAACAATTAAAAGTCCGGTTTTCATTACTGGTGGGGTGAACCGTTGAGCATTACATCCATCTTGTCACGGTTTAGACATAGAAATTTTCTAGACATTAAATTTTTAATCTCAAAAATACATTGAGAAAGAAAAGTCACATTATCATCAGGTTTTGTATGTAAATAAACCGGTGTTATCTGCATAAAAGTGAAATTTAAGTGTGATTTTAAAGCGGCACTGAGATTAAAAGAATCAAAATAGAAAGACGGACAGAATCAAAAACAGCTAACATTAGTGACCTTAATTAATGTTGTTTCAGTACTGTTGAGTTTATGGAATGCTGATTGAAGGGGCTAAAATATTGTTTGCGATAAGATGGGAAGGCAATTGAGTAGTAACAATTCACTAAAGTTTAGGCAAGAAAGGGGGAATTGGAAATGGGACAGATATTATTAAGATTGTTAAAGTAAAATTTGTATTTATTATTATTTTTTTTTGGTACAGGGCTCACAGCTGCCATTTTAAACGCTGCTGGAACAACACCAGTACACAGACAATAATTGACTGTATGATTCAAGACATTAAGTAGCAAAGCATGAAACCTCATTGCAAAGAGAATGAAAATTCAGTGAGAAGAATACCAGATAATTCTGATGTGGTTAAAGTAAAAATAAAAGGAGGAAAAGTAGAGATATATTAATAAGTGTGATCAGTCTTGGAACTGAAGAAATCAAGAAACTTATTACAGAGGTGAGTTAAAGCAGACACATTTGACTAACTGTTACATTTGAGTAGTTTGTTGATCCAGTCGTCTAGGGTTAGTCTGATTGTTGTCAATGATTTGTGCAAAACAAGCAGACCTAGCCTACAGTTTGAGTCTTTTATTCAAGTAAGTGGTCTTTCCCGCCCTGGTGATGGACAGGATTGCCATGATTTTGCAAAGTAATCAACATCTTTTGATGATCCTGGATCAACATTACTGTCCATAAATCTAGACTTAACCCAATCCCTACCCCTAAACCTAACCCTACCCATAATTTATTCCTAAAATCTGTGGGAAATTATAGCTGATTAACAAGGGTGAACAACCACCTTACCCTGATTTTAAGCCTAAAATATTTCCTGAAAAGTCATATCTCTGGTTGATTGATCCAGAAACATGTTGTACTTGGACAAATCAAGCTCACCTGATGGACAGTCAAGCCAGATGTACACCACCTATGCTCCATTGTACAACACAATGCCTTCATTGCATGCAGGTTATCATTCTACCAAGTAAAAGAGCATCTGAAAGAAACAGATCATGATTTCAAAGGAGCAAGTAAGTTCAGGCCAGATGAGAGAACAGAATTTAACGAGGTCTTTGTCCTCCCTCGCATTAAATGGATAAAAAAAACTTAAAGAAGAGCCAATAAATTCACAGAAATTAGAGGTTTCAGTAGATCTCCATTTGCGATCGTTAATTATTCGTGAATAAGACCCATTGAATTAAGATATTTTTTAGAGGTGCTCCGATCACGATCGGCCGATCGTTAATGCGCATCTCGTCAGTAAAGCCGGTTTTCTAATCAGCGGTTAATTCCATCAGGTGCGTGATTTCACATAGAGCAGCTGTTACTACACAGAGCCGTTGTTAACTGAGAAGATGGGCCAATAAACGCTGAAAATTAACGTGATTTGCGCATCTTCTCTATTAACAACGGCTCTGTGTAGTAACAGCTGCTCTATGTGAAATCACGCACCTGATGGAATTAACCGCTGATTAGAAAACCGGCTTTACTGAGGAGATACGCATAACGATCGGCCGATCGTGATCGGAGCACCTCTAATATTTTTTTTCTCAATACTGCACACCCTTTGCATACAGTATTAATTTTTAATTTCTTCAGGTCTTAAAAAGTTCCTAAAAAGCATTAAATTGGAATTTAAAAATGTGTAGGAACCCTGTACAATATCTTTAATGGCAATATAGGAAAAAATACAAGAAAAAGAACAGAACTGACCAGCGATACAACCACAAATGAAAAGACCATTGTTATAGTAAGGTTTTTGTAAGTTACACCACATGAAACAATATGAATCCATTATGAACACAAAGAGTATGTTTCAAAGAACTTGGCACTGGAACATTAACTAAATTTTTTAATACATGCCTAAATTTAAATACATGCCTGTACTTATACCCCCATAGGACACTTCTCGCTTTAATACTCTGAAAAAAAATAATAGATGATTTTCCACCATAAATATCCTGGCACACAAAGTTAAATAGCAGCATTTGTTAACACAGCAGCCAACTCTAAAAGAAACAAGCAACACCTTTGTTTTCCTTTTCTCTTTCTTCTACTTTCTTACGGGGATAGTGGCTGTCCCTAACAGTTAACATCTTCATTTCATTTTTTTATCTGTGGACCCAGAAAAAAATTGAAAGAAAAGAGGCACAGCGCTGGTGAAATAATATGTGTCCACAGTGGACGTAGCGGCCTCTGATTGAATTTCCAGCAGAATGGGGAGATGAGGAAGGCTAAGTGTAATCTTCCGCTCCTCCATCACGTCTCCAGGGTTCGAGTATTGTGAAAGCTATAAGACGCTATCTGCACAGGCGCTTTTTAAACCTGAAGAGAGCCATCAAGCTTTGAGAATCAATACAAGAGGCAGCCCGCCTACTGATCGCAGACAGCTGTGAAATGATAGAGAAATTGGAGAGGTGCGAAGACTGCATCAAAAATATTAAGATTAAAGATGCTGAATAGGATGTCGCTGCTAAAATGAAGATTAATTTTGCCTTTCTCATTTTCTTGAATAATCCTTTAACATCTGAACATGATTGGGAAAATGGCCATGGCCAGAGATTGTTTGACGCAGTGCGAATCATTCTTCGAACATCCGTCACGTTTTACAGTGTACTTGTGCATAGGATTTTGTCATGTGAATTTTGGGAATGTATCTTGAAAGAAAATGTAATCTTCTGTAACAAGGAGGCTAACATGCAATTTCACAAATCTGTACAGTAGATCAGCTGCCGGACATTTATTCAACAGTTACAAATCAAAATATCTTGGCACTAGATTTTTTTGGGGAGAAAAAACTCCTCAACTCCATCTGGCAGCAAGACTGAGATTCAGTGTGACTGCAACAGCAGCTGAACACAGGTTTGTCTCTGATAACTTCATGTCTGTGCGGCGATGTGCTGACACTTTCGTAGTCAGCTCTCTCCATCTCACCCCTGGTCTCCAGTGTCCCAGCCCTCCCATGAAATGCAAATGCCTCCTGATAGCACGGAGGACCCTTAAAATAAAGCCTCACCACTCCATCCCTATACCCTTGGGGAACCTCCAGGAAATTGGATGACAAGAAATGTGACAGATGTCTCTGGAAAGTTCCCTCCTCTGGCCCTATTCTGTTTGAATAAATCCTTTTTAATGGACTGGACTGCCAGCTCACTTTGTCGTGGGCTGTTGGATGACAGCGGAAGTGGAGTTGATTCAGATTTGTCACATTTTTGTAGACATGCACTCGCACGTACACACACACACACACACACACACACACACACACACACACACACACACACACACACACACACACACACACACACGCACGCACACAAACTATGAGATGTGTGAGGACTCTAGTTTAGGGGACAGACCTAAAACCTCTTTCTTTCTTTTTTCTCCACTGGGAATTTTAATTATATATCGTTCTCTCTGAAAAGTGTTAAAGGGTAATGTTTTTTCAGAGAAAGAAAAATCGCCCACTACCTGACTCTGCGAGGGGGGAAATGAAAGCAGAACATTTCAAGTTGAACTTCTTTCCTTGGTTTTGAATAATTTAGCTCTGAACTTAGAAAAGGTCAAGTTAGATATTTTATTTTTCTTCATGCGTGATATTACAGATGGTTGTGTCATTAGACTTGTTGCCATGCTCACCACATTGAGACACCTTGTGGATTTCCTTTTTTCCTCTCTTCCACCCTTACACCGTCTCGGCTACTTAACCAAAGCAAGGCATGTCTTTTGTATTAGGGTTCAATTATTAATCGATCCAGTGATCTCAGGTCTTCATCACATGGCTTGACACTGTTTTGACTCCCACATGGGAGGACAGGATTGTGAGGTTTGGTAGGTAGCAAGTCAACAATAAAAATTGTAAAAACAAACTAAAGAGGAAACATACAAAGGTCAAGACTTACATTACAGGGTCAAGACTTACATTAGTTGAACCAAGAACCATATTAAATGTACACATACATTAACATTCAGAAGTTTTTTGAGCAGCAAATCAGCACCATAGCAAAGAGTATGCATTGTGCATATATATTACAGCAAAGCTGAATTTTCAGCATCATTACTCCAGTCTTCAGTGTCGCATGATGATCCTTCAGAAACCATTCTAATATGCTGATTTGCTGCTCAAGAAACTTCTGAATGTTAATATATGTGAATATTTAATATGGCACTTGGTTCAAATAATATAAGTCATGACCCTGTTTGACCTCACCTTTGCATGTTTCCTCTTTAGCATGTTTTCAATCCTGTCCTCCCGTCAAAATGGTGTCAAGCCATGTGATGAAGACCTGAGATCGTTGGATCGCTTAATAATTGATTATGGGTGAGGGAAGTGACAGACAGCCAAGTATGGTGACCCTTACTCAGAATTTGTGCTATGCATTTAACCCATCCTAAGTGCACACGCACCATGAACGCACACCTGGAACAGTGGGCAGCAGTTTAAGCTGTGTTGCCCAGGGAGCAGTTGGGGTTCGGTGGCTTGCTCAAGGGCACCTCAGTCGTGGTGTTGAAGATGAAGAGAGCGTTGCGCATTCACTCCCCCCACCTTCAATTCCTGCTGGCCCGAGACTCGAACTTGCAACCTTTGGATTACGAGTCTGAATCTCTAACCAGTAGGCCACGACTATATATATATATATATATATATATATATATATATATATATATATATATATATATATATATATATATATATATATATAAAATAAAGTAAAAGGTTATTTTAAATTAATGTAATAATTGCCAGTGATTTTGCCAAATAAATGCAGCTTTCATTAGCTTAAGTGACTTTTAATGACAGCTGCTTCCAGTGGGGTTTGTTACTCATAGAGGTCAATGCATTAGTCAATAGAGTCATAAAAAGTACCTTTAGATTCAGATTCCTATATTTATGCACAATAATACAACCAAATAATGTAAATCCATTGATTTTAGAAAAACCTCACGAAACCTCACAAGCTCATACAATTTTCTTAGTTTTCACTGATTTTGAACAGTTGCTGTTGTTTTAATGGTGTTTCTTGAGCCCAGGGCTTATCAAGCATCCGATCGTTGTCATCTAAGGATGCAGACACAGTCTCTATGACACAAAGAGCACTCAGAAAAGGTCAGGCATGCCTGCGGACAGCTAAAAACATTTGTAATAGAGCAGCCGCATTCCTTCATCTCTCTATTTCGCTGCTCTTTTTCTCTCTGCCCCTCCTGCCTCCACATCTCCTAATGTGCGTTTGTTCCAGAGGAGTGTGAGTGTGGGATTGTGGGATGGGATGATCTCTTTTGCTCTGTTTGGTGGAATCCTTCCCTCTTCTTTTTAGCTGTTTTGCCCTTGTGCTCTCTCTCTCTCTCTCTCTCTCTCTCTCACTCTTTATCTTTCTATCAAACAAGATTCATGGCCTAACCAGGCTCAGTAAGCGAGTCTGACAGTTGTGCCCACAAGCCATAATTTAAAAAATGACAAGTTTGAGGTGCCATGAAATTATCAATGTCAGCCAGCAGGCAGCCAGCACTCAGGGTCTAAAAGAGATTTGATCTTTTCTTTCTCTTCTTCTGCGTCCTTGCTACATCTACTATTTTTCTGAACTACTTCATCTTTTCTTCCCTTCACTCAGAATCCTCATTATAGTACTTTTTATACCTCTTTCTCTTTCCCTGTCTCTTTCAGTAAATATTTAGGGATGTGTGCTGATTTTGAGTCACTCTGCTGCCAGACCTTTAGAGTACTACGGATGTATGAACACACACGCACGCGAACACACACAAACACACATTCACCTCCAGACATGTTATAGCAATTTAAATTTTGTCTGATGTCTTCTGAAGAGGTTTTCTTGTTTGCTTTATAAGGACGTTAACAATGTACGGAGAACTAGGAATGCCACTTAAAAATGATCATAGATCAGTTATCAGTTTATTCTTTCAAATGTATGTAAATAAGTCACAAATTAAAAAATACATATGCATGTGAATTTAATAGTAATAAAAAAAGATTTTAAATAAAAATACAAAACATTTACTAAAAATTAACCTTTTACATTTTTATTTTAAAAATGCTTTAAAAAAGATTAGTACTTTTTTCTTTTTATGTTTAAATGTTGCATGCAAAGTGAATTATCCAATTATTGTTTCATTATTATTATTATTTTTTTTTTAATTTGTCACTTTAGTGTTTTTTTTTTAATTATTATTATTAGTGCATTTATAATTAATTTCTCCTTTTTATTTTAAATTGGTGGTCCTGGTCCACCAAATCACCGAGTGAATTTGCTAAACATGCACATACAGTATGTGGCATATCAGGCGCTGTATGCTTACGTTTAGCGCTGCAACATGTTTAAGTCATTGACTTTTTTGCAAACACTCCTCCTTTCTATGCAAAAGAGGCTCATTATAGATCGTTTTATTCGTAAAAGTCAGAGCTTTTCCAATTCATTCGTAGTATCCCCCTGCGTCTTTGTCTGTGAGCACATGCTGTTACAAATGAAACTGCTCTTCATTTTTTTTTACCGTAATCTTTTCCCCAAGACTGTGTTTTTTTGTATGTGCATAGAATCCCTTGGATGCTTTGAGGTTCTGATCATGCATTCGATGCAAACTTCAGACTTTCATCACTGACTTCTGCATCATCTTGTGTTTGTAGGTCTGGAGTTTGCCTACTCCGCAGCTCCTCGCTCCATGCAGAGCGCTATAATGGGCCTGTTCTTCTTCTTCTCCGGCATCGGCTCCTTTGTGGGATCGGGACTACTTGCTATCGTCTCTCTCAAAGCCATCGGCTGGATGTCCTCGCATAAAGACTTCGGTAAGACTTGTGTGAGAGAGAGCATTAAAAGGTAGAACAAGATACGTGAATAGCACTGCACAGCATGTCTGGGATGAAACAGATGTAGCTCACCTATTTTTTAAGCAGTGTGTCTTTTTGAATGAGTGTGTGCATGAATATAAATGCAAGAGTTTGGGGGTCAAGATTTGCCTGCATTAAGGGGGACCAAATGTCCCCATAATGAGCATAAAACCTAAACTTAGATGCACTGTGGGAACATGTGAGGGCTTGATAAGCATACTTAATTATGACTTAATAATGCAGAAAGGTTTGTGCAAGGGTCAGAAAGGATAAAAAAATATATAATTTAGCTCTGTATAAGCAATAAAAGTCCTATTCCAGCAGCTTGGCTGTCTAAGATACAGACCTTTGATTTCATTGTTATTTATAAATGTTAAAATTTCCTGAAAATCGATGACTTGCATCTTCCATGTTGATGAATGTAATCGATGATGAAAGATGGTCCCTGATCAGCATTCTGTTTAAATGTGATGTGTTGTAATTATGCTAAAGGAGCGGTCGTACCTTTCATTTCTCGGGTCGTGTCAGAGATGAAGTGACTAGGCGAGCACATGTGCTTGATTGATGATGTGTGTATTATGTGTGCGTGTACACGTACAACGGCTTGACCCTAAACCCAGAAGGTGATTGCCCATTCAGCCACTGTTTATATCTGAGTCCGTATCCCCTATTTTGTTGGTCAAAAATTGACCCAGAATAGACCCCTGATTTCTTAAATAAATGTCCCTAGTCTAACTGTTCATCAGTTGTCAGTACATGCTGTTATTTTGTAGAAAAAATTGTTGTTTTCACACAATTTCATCAAAGTTTAATAACTCTACAATACCTCCTAAAGGCAAAAAAATAAATATCAACCAATAATATCACAGCCTTTGCTTCACCCACTTTTCAGGATCCAATCAAATCCAGATGAACAAAATTAAGTTCTGTCCTACTTTTTACTGCTGAATAGTGTTTTGCTTATAAATGTGCCACATTCTGTTAAATGTGTTGGCAGTTTCGTGTTGTCTGGAGTAAAGTAAACTTTTGAAGAGTCAGGAGAAAGAGAGCGGTACCAGTGCCAGGTCTTGTATTATGAATGCACATGCAAATTAATGGTCATGGCAGGCTTACACCAAAATTGGTGTGTAAATCTGTCGCAGAGGGGACGATGAATGAGACCGTAGATGGATGTGATTGCCATTGCGATGACAGCTCAATGGTCCAGATGTACTCCCACCAATTCTGTGTATCTGAGGCAAATGAACAGTTTATGCACAAACTAATTCAGCACCCATTAATACAGTGTGAGGCATTTCTGCTAATGGAAGCATTGAGAGTACATGTACTTTAAATCTGTCCCTCTTTGCTCTGTTTGTTTGGCAAGCATCATTGGGATATTTGAGTGGGTCTTATTATGAATTATATGACACATTGCTTTTTTCCCCCTTCTAATTTTTTTGTGATAGAAGAGAGAGGGCAGGAAATCAGAAGTTAAAGAAACAGAACTGACTCTGAAGGAACAGTCAGACTCAAACCTGCAATGGTCATAGAAGCACCACATGCTTTAATATGAATTATGTAGTTCATTCCTGTTTTAATTTTTTTATTTCACTATGCCATTTTTAGTGATGAAGTAGAGTCTAGCGAGAGGACAGGAAATAATGAGGACAAGTGGAAAGAACAGATTCAGAATGTGATTCAGCCAGACTCAAACCTACCACGTCCATATGAGCACAACATGCTTTAATATGATTTTTTCTTTCTTTTTTTTTTTTCTTTTTTTTCACAAAGTGCTATTTTTTATTTTCATTTTTGCCAATTTTAAGTCAATGACCATGCTCTTTGAATGTTATATCTAATCTGCATATTGGAATGTTCAGGTATTTTTATTCAAGTAGTTGATCAAGCAGACACTGCTTGTCTGCACTTTAACTACGCATGTCCCATCATTTTTGATCTCTCTCATGCTGCACAACTGGAATCTGCTTTTAGCTGGTGTTCCATCAGTGCTGGTGTCTGCTGCTGGGTAAATAGTGACCGTGATGTGCTTGTGTTTTACAGTTATCAACTCAGCTGCAAAAATTATATATAAATATATAAAGGAAAAATTAAAAAGAGGGAAAGGGCAAATTAAATTAAAATTATTATGTCATAAGTTTGCCAAAAAGAACATTTTACGCACCATTTACACATCGTTTCGTACCAACTAACATTTTGAAAACAAACATTTTCATAAATTTGAAAGTTTACATCAGAACGGCTTTACAAACGATTTACACAGAAATTTGTTCTGCTCGTGTTTAATGATGCCCATTACATGCATATGTTTAAATCATTATATGTAAATTAAATGTTAATTTTAGTTGCCAGTGGCGATCTCAGCCAAAATATGTCTTGCTTATTATTATTTTTGGTCACGAATGCAACTGTTTTAGGCGCAGTCTGCAGCCCTGGACTTGTAATCTTTGCGGTGTGTCAGGCCAACCTTTTTTGTCAGAATTAGTGATAGTAGAAAGAACAGGAAATTATGAGGAGAATTAGAAGAAACAGAATCAGGATATGATGCATCTAAGTCAGATTCAAAACTGAAAATTCCTTATATTTCTCTCATTCTCTCTTCCTCCAAGTGAAGAAGAAATGGCACCTGCAGACTATCATACACTAGTCAAATCTGAATTAGATGCCCAGGATGACTTTGTGTCTGAACAACAGGAAGGATCAGTCTGGGTTTCATGTTGTTGTTTTTTTATTTTTGGCCAGCAACATAATGTTATTCTTTATCTCTGCTGGTTACTCCATTACTGTTCTCTCTCCGTGTTTCCTGTGGTGTTGGACTCTGCAGGAAACGAAGTGAGAGAGTGAATTATGCAGCGCTGAGAAGAGAACTTTCAAAGTGAATGTACACACAGATGCTATCCAAGCCTGTGGCGTGCCTGTGGATGCATATACAGACTCCAACTTTTATGGGATCAGACGCACAGGTATTAATCACTAGCTGCAGGGCCTGATTACCCAGCATTCAGCTCTGTTGCACACTATCTAGCACTTATTTTCACAAATTTGAGCATCCTCCCATTATACCATATAGCAGATCAGACCTACCTCTCAGGATGCATTCGAGAGTGAGTTCGACACTCACTCTCTTACTGTTAAAATCAGCACTTCACAATAATCTTTGCAACACTGGAGGCAGTCGCGTACAGGGCTATCGGCTACCACTTGCACAACATCATGGGGTCACTTACCGTACTGATCACCTGAGAGCTTTCATGGTCCCCACAGGCTATCAGGTGTCAATTTGCAACTTGTCGTACATCCATGTTAATCGTATTCTGCTTTTGGCATGCTAAATGCAAAGGACAGACACTCTCCACTTGCGTTTATCATGTGTTTTTTAGTTTTTGGGATATTTTTTAATGTGTCTAGTGTCCTTTACATACCATGCTGCAACAGTTGTTGGACAGTTAATGTGCTAAAACCCCTCTCAGATATGCATTTTTCATGCATCTACACTTGTATTGTTTTTTTTTAGTGTCTCATTCCATGATTACTGCGTTTTTAAAATATAAAGTAACAAAAAACTTTTAAAAACCCGTCTGGAGACTCCTGTATTCTGTCCAATTATGTTGTTATTCTTGCGTCTTATGTAAAGTTACCTTAAGAAACATAATCTGGGTCAAGTGAACTTAAAACCAGCAGTTACAGTATAGAAGCTTCCTATAGTTCACCCCAAAAAAAAGAAAATTCTGTCATCATTTACTCACCTCAAGTTGTTCCAAACAAGTGACTTTCCTTCTCCTGCTGAGTACTAAAGAAGTAGGGATGCACATTTTGGTTATTTTTCCTTATTGACAGCCATGTTTAACTGACAAGATTATTTTAAATTTGAATTGAATTAAATTAGAAAGAATAAGTTTAATTTTTACTTAAATAATAAATTAAGCAAATTTATAAAAATCGAAATTGCATTATGAAAATGTACACACTTTTTTTGTTTATTTATTTTTTTTATTGTGAATATACACAAATAAAGGTAATCCATTTACAATTCTGATTATCTTTATGAGTAAAAGTAGTAGTTGCTTCCACTGTTTGAAGGAGAAAATTCAAGTGATTGCTGGCGCTGCATACATGCACACAGTTAAGCTTTGCTGCTGTACCTTGACAGTGCAGCCTGTTCATTACCATAATAAAATACAGTCAGTAAAACATATATATAAAAAAACACTGCTCAGTTTAAATATGTAGTAAAATCTGTGCCGTTAAGTGTTATAACCGTACGGCCGTGATGTTATGCAAAACATTTTTGTGAAGTAGGCTACATAAGAAATAATAATTTGGCAGGTACATTCAGGTACATTGTGAATATGGAAACATTTGATTTTGTGTCAAATGAGAGACCCAATATTGGTTTCAGTTTCGTTTTAGCCTAAATTAATTCATTTTGGCTTGTCGTTTATATAGCTATTTATTTTAAATTAATATGAAATGAATTAAAGAGAGGCAGATCACAGAAACTTCTGACTATTTCAATATCAATATTACAATATTAATATATAAAATACAAATATATTCTACACATTTACATTTACATCTCATCCAGATGGGGCTCTAGTGGTGATCTTTAAGAACACAATGACAACAGAAGTGCTGTCGACTCTGATTTTGCTCCATGTGAAGTAAAAAGTTACTGCCGGTAACTTTGATGTGTGCTGTAAGTTTTGCCCTTTACAGCAAACTTTTCTAACAAACCTTTTGCTCTATTTCACAGAAGTTTTATTACTTTTTCACCAATGTATGATGTAGACTTTGATAAATATTTTCGGAGACATTTTCCCCAAATCCTTTATTTTATCTGAGGGACTGCAGGTGTCTCCAGGCACAGTTTCGCCTCACAGTATTGGTAAAATATATTCTTTTAAATCTCTTCTTTGGACTCCCAGGGAGCTCCTTCGTTTTTCTTTCTTTCCCACGAGGTGAAACTTGACATGTCAGTCTGTCTGATCTCAGGTCAGCTTAAAAAACATGCAAAAACCAGAGGGCCTGCAGACATGACCCTCTCTTCCTGGTCTAGAATCTGTATCTGCCACTTACAGAAATGTCAATGTTTTAATCGAGGCCAAGAGTCTCAGGAAAGAAGAGAGTGTGTTCACTGAATATGACAAAAGAAAAGAAATGTGTTGTTTTTCAAAGGAGTGCAGACAAAGGAATTTGAGTGAGAACAAGGAGATAATAGTGAAACATGTTGGTGTCAGCTTTATTCTGTACCTAGCCTCGAGTCATTTAGAACATGAAAACTACCATACAAAAGTTTGGTATTATTCTTATTCTTATATATATATATATATATATATATATATATATATATATATATATATATATATATTAGGGGTGTAACGATACGCGTATTCGTATTGAACCGTTCGGTACGACGCTTTCGGTTCGGTACGCGGTACGCATTATGTATACCGAACGGTTCGTTGGAGTAATTAATTATATTTGAAAAAAAAAAAAAGAGAGAGAGAAAGAAATATAATGATATGCGTTCAACAAGGTAGCCCAATAACCCAAACAACGTAACAGGCAACGCCCCTGACACTCCCGAAGAAGAAAAAAACACCATCTTATATGTTTATGTTAGGCTACTCAGCAGGCGCTCGCTCACTCAGTACGCGCTGAAGGCTCGTTGCAAAATAGCCAATGCGTTTAACAGACTAGAAATGAGAAGATCCTCCAATAACCAACAGGTCTGGTGTTTGGGTGCACTTTGGATTCCCTTTAAGCTATAATGGTGATGGCAAGAGAGTGGTGGATAAATAAACAACGGTATGTCGCATCTGCAACATGACAGGGTACACCAGCGGGATTACAAAAAAAAAAAAAAAAAAACCAGCGGGAATATCTGGGATATATGCGTCAGTACTATCTGGGAAAAGACGAAAAAAAGGAGAAACATGCACGCAGCAAACTATCCCTGCAGCATTTAGACACTATAGCTTACAGGGAATCCAACCCAAACACCAGACCTGTTGGTTATTTTAGGATCTTATATTTCTGGTCTGTTAAATGCATTAGACATTTTGCAACGAGCCTTCAGCGCGTGCTGAGTGAGCGAGCGCCTTAGGGGCCGTTCACATATCGTGCCTAAAAACGCATGGAAAACGCTAAGCGCGTCTTTCTCCTGAGGCGTCTGTCTTTGCTAAGCAACAATGACGTGCTCTCTCCATGAGACGCGGAAATTTCAGCGAAGGATAAATGGATTTGCAGCTCTAAAAATCGCTTGCAGTAGCTCTGCTACTGAATTTATTTCAAAATTGCAATCCATATACAACTATGATCAGCTGTTCCTTCATCTTGGCTGAGCTCTCAACGTTGTTACGGGAAAGGATGAAGCTGATTGGTTGGTTCTTGTCACATGACCCGCGGTGCGCTTGCGGCATTCTGAAAAGTTGAGATGTTTTTACATTTTGCTGTATCTAAAACGTATCGAACCGAACCGAACCGAACCGTGACATCAGTGTATCGTATCGAACCGAACCGTGAATTTTGTGAACCGTTACACCCCTAATATATATATATATATATATATATATATATATATATATATATATATTCTTGAAAGAATTTTCTTTGATCACCAAAGCTGCATTTATTTATTTGAAAATATAGTAAAAACACAGTATTGTGAATATTATTTCAATTTAAATGAAATGTTTTTAATTTAATATATTTCAAAATTAAATTAATTCCTGTGATGGAAGATGTGGGTTTTCAGCAGCCATTACTCCAGTCTAATCTTTATCGTCACATTATCCTTCATAAATCATGCTAATATATATATATATATATATATATATATATATATATATATATATATATATATATATATATACCATTTATTCTTGGTTTTGACACTGTTGCTTCCAGAAATCCCCCCAGACAAGAGAGTCATTAAATATGAACGTCTCTGTTTACAGATCCTGACAAATGTCATTGAACTCTGTGTGCTGACTTGTGTAATCTCCTGTAGAAAAGCCGCCAAGGCATCGGGACGAGGAACACTGAAATATTGTTGTTGGGATTGGCACACACAGATAGAGCTAAGAGGGGACAGAGCTGTTGTGATCTGAGCATCATGCTTATTTGTAAGGGCACATTTCTGTGTATCGATAGGAAAGACTTTTCTGACCTCTGTCTGTCTCCCTGCATATTTTTTTCTAATCAAAGAGACATATCTATCAAAAAAGTGGCTGCTGAAAATTCAGCTTTGCCATCACAGGAATAAATTACATTTTAAAATGTATTCAAATGAAAATGAAATGTCATTAAAAAATATTTTGCAATATTACTGTTTTTGCAGCCTTGGTCAGCATTTAAGAGACTCAGACTGAATGACAAAATGACTCTTATTATTAATATATATTAAATAGAATATACATATTTTCAAAGTTTTGCATTGAAATTGGTTTTTGCATTAAAAAAAAACAAAAAAACTATGGATTTAAACTGAAAATGTATAGTAAAATGTAAGTATCTTGTTGTCTTTGTCTTCTCCAGTGTCGTCTTCTCTGCACTTTTTCAGTTTCCGCATTTCTCTCTTAGTCTGCCAAACATTTATGAGGCCAGTTAATGTCTGTTATGGGCAGCTCTTGTTTTGTCTTTTGTGGACATAATTGGAATCTCTGCAAGTGTTTGGCAGCCTGTTGTGTCTCTAATGAAGAATGTGTGGCCAGCGACAGCATTGAGAAATAAATTAAGACAAACCACAACAAAGCTATAGCACTTCCATCACTGTGACAAAAAATGGACTTTATAGACTAATGAATATGTTTGCTGTTTGCATTAATCTAGGATTTATAATCTGTGTGGTATTTCATCCTTAAAGAGTGTTTCTGTGTGCACCACAGAGGATGGGTATGGGTAATTTAACTCTTATTATGTGGACAAATGCTGTGTAGCGAATCAGCTTAAAAGGGGAAATATGAATAATCATTCATAATTAGTTATGATTTAATTATAAATATTTAGATCCGCTGTATGTATTAACTTGACCTCTCAGTGTCAACTGTCTTTCAATTCTAAGAGCAATAATTTTCTGCTTAAGGAAAAAAACTTTCTTTCTTTACAATACTACTCAGGGCATGTCTAAAATCTGCATGATTGGGGACTTCAGTTATGAGCAAACAAAGAAACAACCTCAAATGTGACACAAGTAAGACTTTATTAACTGCCTAAACACTTAAGTCTAACATGCACACACACACACACACACACACACACACATACACACACATGCAGTTGTGTGTTGGCATAGGAAAATGGGTTAAAGCTTAAGCAGTAAAGAGAAGAAAAATAAAAACAAAGCTACATTATCAAAAGGTGCATATGATACTTAATGTATCAATTAATAAGACTAAGTTTGATTGTTGAACGTCTCGCCCTGTTTGAAGAAAAGTCCTGATGCACAGTTGGTCTCTGCTGAAGTGAATTGATGGGGACTTCAGTTCAAATCAGAGGATCTTGATGAATGGAAAGTTAAGGCTAAGGGTGGTTTTTAAGGCTTTTAGCTCAGCATCTTCTCCTGGAATTCCTGAATCTAATAAAAGAACCGCCCTGATATGGTGATCAGTGATTTATATAGGGGGATGATGTCACACCCTCAGGATTTGAGTGAGCCAATGAGGAATGGTAACTTTTGGAGGGAAGTTTTACAGCTCTTTGTCTCTAGTATGGTGTTTTGCATATAAATTAGATTGAGGGGTTCAAGAGAAGAATCTTTAGGTTTTTTATGAGCATTATGTGCCTGTTTTTGAGAGACTATGGTTTAGAGTGCTTTGCTACATTCCTGGGAGCCACAAACCTAGAGTTATCAGATAGTGTGCCTGTGGTTGCTAAGGAACCAGAGGGCTGTTCTGCCTCTTTTTTGAGGCGATAGTTGCATTCTGGGGGAAGGGTACATAGACCCTTTGGTTAGATGAGGGGTGTTAGATATTATTTGTTAAATATAACAAATAGTTGTGCGTCTGATTGGTCCAAATGCTACCTCAGCATGAACATTACATTTCTTTGTTGTTTTCCTCATAGACCGTCAAACAGAATGAAAATAACACGTAAAAAAGGGAGAGTAAATGATGGGAGCGTTCATTTTTGGATGATTGGACCTTTAAAATACTAGAAGAGTTAAAATCATTTAAAGTTTCTAAAACTAGAAAGTTAAAATCACAATTTCTAATGACTCTTTCCTTTCTGTCCTCCTGTCTCTAACCTTGCCTGAGCGTTAATTAAACCAATATCTGTCCCCTCAGTCTGCTGTGTAGCAATGTGTTTGTATTGATCAGCAGACACACTTCCTCTTCCCTGCTGAGCACATTGTTTTACTTGTGCAGTATGTATTATTCAGCAGGAGTGAGGAAGCATGGCAGACACTGCCTGAACTCTCAGGTCAAGTGCGGTGCGTGTCTGTCTGTGTGTGCTGGCCAGTCTCTGCTGGACTCCAGAGGGCTTGCAGCAAGACAAATACAGTTGCCGGCTCTTGTAGAGTGAGACTGCCAGGTGTCTGCTGTTATCTTTGTGTAGCTGCCATATTAGACTAAATGTGCAATGTAACGTGAAATGAGGGCATGTGGCCTGTAACGATGGAAAGCAAATTATGGGGGCTACAGTATAACAGATGGAAAATTCATGCACCAGTCAAAAGTTACCTCCTCTCAAACTATTGTTATAAAATAAGTCATCAACTTTTAAGGATTACATGTATGGTGTTAATGTAATAATGTATCCATTATTTTATTTTTTTGTGAAAAATCTACTTTTTGTTACCTACTGATTTCTTTGAGCCTTATATTGCTTACTGTTTTTCCTGCTTGAGATTCACATCAGGAGCATGCAGTTGGGCTCCAGTAATGTTTATTTTTCCATTACTGCCCAAACGCAGCCAAATCTGCGACAGCTGCCACTTTCCTAAAGGGGAAGCATAACCAATCTTCCCAGAGCGTGTCGTCGTGATATATCTCCCACTCTGTCCCTTGACTGAGTATTCTTTACAGTCTTGCCTTTCGGGGAGGTGACCAGCACCTCCACATCCTGCCAACTGCTGCTGTTAAATCATGTCATCTCCCAGAAGCATAGGAGGAAAAGCCACGTCACCCGCCAACGCACAACACCAGGGATGGGGGAAACAAACTCAAAACAATAGCACACCATATTTTATTTTATGTTTCTTATTTTGAGCAGAGTTGGAGTAGCCTGTGGCATGAATTGGGACCATTTAAGGGTATTGATTGTTGGTTTCTTCTCTGGCATGTGGGTATTGTAACTGCAGCATTTTTCACAGACAGGGGCATTTTTTTCTCCTTGCTAGAGGGCAGAAAGATCCCGAGCTCTATTGCTCTCTCAGTCAAACTGTCCACCTGCTTGTAACACTTGTTGTCATTGGGGAGCGACTGCTGTTACAGAGTATATTAAAGCAGCAGAGAAATTGATCAGGAGGTTCCTGTAGCCATAACATGGCTTGCCACTTTTATTGGATGGAGACAGTGAAGAAGAGAAAGGAAATTATTGGGGACTGAGGGACAGGAATGGGATAGGGTCTGCTTGGATTCATATCTGTGTGAACCTATCGACTCAACATTAGCAGTAACTGCAAGGCCATGGCTCTGTGCTAACTGATGCTTTCAAACTAAACTTTACAAATTCATATTCAAAATCTTTGAAAGACTGGATGGACACTCTGTGGCAAAGATGCCAGATCATGCTTCTGGAAGGCCTCCTGTAACATGGCTTGTAGATACGGGAAAGAGGAGGTAGAAACCCTAGACCCTCTGGGGTCTGAGGGGGTTTTAGTTTCTGGAAGTTTGAAATGCCCTAACATCTGTGCTTTTTACAGTTTTTCCAGAGCTCTGGAAGGATTTAAGAAATTAAGTGACAAAAAGGGCCAGGCCTGGGAAGTTTTATGTTTTGTGCACTTGGTTTTAGTTTTCATTTGGAAATTAAAGTTTACATTGTCCAACCAATGTATAAATAATAAATAAACTTTATTTTCATTAAAGGGTTAATCCACCGCTTTTACGGGTTTGGAACAACATTGGGGTAAGTGATTAATATCAAACATTTCATTTTGGGGTGGAGTAATCCTTTAATGAAAATAAGGTTGATTTTTGGTTAGACAATGTAAACTTTAATTTCCAAATGAAAACTAAAACAAGTGCAAAAAATAAAACGTCCCAGGCCTGGCCCTGGCCCTTTTTGTCACTAAATCCTTAAATCTTTCCAGAGCTCCTTCATAGAACTCGAGATCATTGTAGCATGCAGGTGAAGTTTGATCAGGGTTGAAGCTAAACTCTGCTGGAAAGTGGCCTTCCAGAAGCAGAATAGGACACCCCTACTTTACAGTTGCACAGAACTCAAAAATTTGCTTTGGTTTCAAGGATGAGACCTCTGTGTGCATCTGAAATCTCTCAGCCCTCATTCTATACATACTGTCTAATTAAATGTTGACAGGAATGCATCGCATCTCCATACTGTACTGAATCAGTGCTTTCATGTCTTCAACTGTCTCATCTGGCAGAAGATAAGAACTGCTTGAGATGTGTTCTTTGAGGCCGTGGATAATTGTATTTCACGGAATTGCTCATGATGTTCCTCAAAGGTTCAGCTGTGGGTCAGCAGATCTTTCTAATCTTTCTTTCCTCCAATCAGTTGCTACGAAAATGTGCTATGTCTTTTTCTTCATCTAATGACATCTTCAACCTGAAGTAGAATCCTCTCTAAAGTGTAATACATTGTTCTAATCAGCGACCCTATTTCGGCAAGAAGTGGACATGTGAATACATCTATTTAAATGCTAATGCATTCATGCAGATATACGTTTGTAGACGTTGTGATAGGTATTTCTAAGAAGCACTACAGGGCCCTGCTTTAGCCGGTCTGAAACACTCCCGAGAGTTGACAGTCCCTTCCCTGAACTACTTATTAAGAGTTTCTCTTTGATGGTCCTCAACCCTGGAGGTTTGACCACCTCTTCTGAACAGATCAGAAGTGTTAAGCAGCTTTTTCCTCAGCCCAGAGAGAGTGAAAGAGAGAGAGAGAGATAGAGAGTGAAAGAGAGTAAAAGAGAGAGAGAGAGAGGCTCAGAGAGGTTCATAGTACTGGACACATTTCTGAGCCAATTCTGTGCGTTTGCGTACTGAATTTAATGTAAGTAGAGGGTTGAATTTAATACTACACACAGTCATCATGTAGGACTATAATGGCCCTGAGCAGTCAGAGGCTTAAACAACAGGAGAGTTAGTTCAGCCCGAGGGCTCGGAGTCTGTAATGCCAGCAGAATCAGAGCGAGTGTGCTTCACTTAAGCTCCCAAGATGGTAAATTATAGGCTCTTGCTTCATCCTGTGAAGATGCAGCTTTTTGTTTATGGTTCCTCACTAAGTATTGATGTAAACCCTCTATCTGCTGGCAAGCATTATATAGAGATGGGAAATGAAGGAGAGATTGGATGGAGAAGGAATGCTTGTTTAGGTTCCTCTTGAATGAGCCGGAGTCAGATGGACTTGCAGGTTGCAGTGGATGCTTACAAGCAGTGCGGACAGACATGCTATCAGTTAAAGCTCCTTGCAGCTGTAGGGTAGTATGAAGACAGCAGATTGCCTGTTCGCTCTGTCGCCTTCGGGGATCCAACAAGCTCAAACATATGCTTTTTGCTTTCTTTTGACATATGAATGCAGCATGTACACACAGATGGTCAGCTTCTCTTCATCTACCTGTACACACGCCTTTAGAACTGAGCAGAAATCTCTCCGCTGATCAAGTGAACAAAGGAAGGATGTTAAGAAGTATCAGTATATTATCAGTATATTCTGGAATAGTAACTGATTAAAATGAACAGAAGGTCCAGATTTAAGGATATATTTGTTTATACATTGCAGTTATCATAATTCTAGAAAAAAATATGATATATTAAATATCACCATGGCTTGTTTTGATGGTTTGTTTTTTTATTTTTAAATTACAACATATAAAAATGTGAGACCTGCTTCTGAAGAAACAATACTCAAATTCTGTTTCAACCAGTATACAGAGGTTGCGTGAACTCTGTGCACCAAATCATGTCTGAGGTTGTTATCCACTACTGAAATTGGGGTATTGTGAAATTCACCTTTTTTTTCTCACTTTTTTCCCCCCCTCTCTCTGTAGGTAACATCAACGAGTGCACACTGAATTACTACTTCTTCCTCCTGGCTGCCATTCAGGGAGTCACACTCCTCGTCTTCCTCATTGTGTCTGTGAAGTATGACAAGCAGAAGCCCAGAGCAGTGAGCCACAGGGGGTCTCTGACCAAATCATGACCCCCATCATCCTCACCAGCTTTACACAGCCGTACGATCACCTTCATTCCTCAGCCACCAAATCATCTGCCAAATATTAAACCTCGTAGTATTTCAAGAATTAGGTTTTAAACTATTTGATTCAAAACTTGGAAAACCCGTTTACTGGAACTGGCCATTCTCTTGCCATTTTTAACACGCAAAGACAATTTAAAAAAAGAAAAGAAAATAATAATAAGCTTAAAAAAACATTATCATGTGAAATGGTTGGAAATGAGGTTTGTCCACTCCATCACTGAACTGGATTATATAATGCTTTATTGTAGTATATACTTTGGGCAACACTTGTTCAAAATGTAGGATTTTTGTTGGTTTGATGTCAAGATTTTTACTTGCTTATAAATTGAAGGTTTTTAAATGGTTTACTATGAGTTTACAACTTATTGGTTTAAATTAAATATTTATTAAACCCTTTATTTTTGTAGTTTATGCTCAACAGGGTAAGAAAATACTCCTGTTCAGCTTTATTTAAAATTGTGTCTTTTCGCATGGTTTTTTTTTTGGTACATTTGTATTTTTTAAAACACAATTTAACAATACTTTTGAAACTTTTTCCCACCCTTTCCTTTAGTCCAGGCACTGTTTGGACTGTATTGTGTTTCTTTGGCCACTTTATTTTAAATTTGAAATACATTTTAATTTGTTACACTATTGATGCTAATTGGCTGATGTCCAAAAGGGCAAATATGGTGGGCTACTCATTTCAGGTGGGAGCCAGCCTGTACAGTCTTTTATAAACATCAGTGAAGTAGCTGATAAAAACTTCAGTGCAAAAGACTTGAACAATTTTATTTTATTTTTCACATTTAGTTGTGTCCTTAACATTTTATTACATTTATAACTTTGGTACTAAACCTGTGGCATTACAAGTGTTTGTTACTTTTAGATATTTATCAGGTATTAGATTTCTTCTAGCTTGTTTTTAAGGATTTTGATAATAAGTGGAAAGGCCAAGCAGTGCATTGCGCTTCATAGTGTTTATGATACGAGTATACCTGAAAAATAATGACTTTGCGCAAGAAGTGTTGATATCATGAAGCACACACACAGCTCAGCTGACGTCTTTACAGCAGGAATATCTGAATATGAATAGTGTTTCCTTTGAAAAAACCTGCGTCTTATTTGTAATGATTCATGATCTTTCTAGATTCGTATAAGGATTTTGGATGAACAACAAACCTTAAGCTCATATTTGTATCTGAATGAGGTAGTGAAATTACATTAGGACTAATCTCTAGTGAAAAATAGCACGTTTATAATTGAGTATATAGAATCATGAATTTTTCATGCAGGCTTATGATACATCCTATAAAAATGTATACATCAGCTTCATAATGTCATCATGCTGTAAAAGGGCGTCTTGCTTGATGTAATTTTCATGCAAATTTTGCAATGACAACCCTTTTTGCTGCTGTATTTGCCAACTAATAAATTAAGTCTGCTGTATTTGCTTTGACCACAGGCTCAACAAAATAGTAACAACACTCCCTTTATGCTTCTGTGCTGGTTCTTTTTATGTGTTTTCATGCACGGGCAGTTCCTGTGGTTTGCTTTGGACTTTTTCAGCAGTTACACCTTATGCCTTCAATGCCAGAGTCGCTCCACATGACTCTAGAGCAGTTTGAATCTGATCAAATATGTTGAAATAAAAAGAAAAAAACACCTATTATGAGGAAAGGGCATCATTCATTTTACCTGGGCACATTCAAATGCTGATTTAAAGCTTTTTAAATAAGTAAAATAATTTTGTCTTCCTCAAAGAGTCTGATATCATGAAATGTGACACTTTCTAAAATGCAGTTTGAGTTTGTGTAGTGAAAACATACATTGCAATTTTTTTCATGCTTTTTTTTTTGTTTAAAATGAAATGGTTTCTTTTTGTTTTTGTTCAATAAAATGCATCTGACCTCAAGTGTTTGTGTCTGAGAAAACAGTTTCAATATGAGTGTCCCATTTATTACAGCTCTCACATATTCCTAGCGTATATGCTTTTTGTCTGGTTTCATCAGCTGAGCATAAAATCAGAACATCGTGGCTCTTCAGCCAAGCATATCTAGACTGACGAGTGGTTTCTAAGGAGTGTGACCATCATGAACTGTTTGAGCTCTTTTTCTTCCTCTCTCTCTCTCTGAGTCAGACTGTTGACACAGCCTATATATTTCTACCGCCTCCACATTTTTTTTTTACAGTGTTATGCTCTATTTAAAAAAGCTGAAGAGCATCAGGAGTAAGCACAATGTATGAATTATGGATGGATTATGAGAGTGTTAACCTTTCTCAGTGTTTCCACGACTCTTGTAAGAGAGGCTGATAGGCTATGCCTCATTAAAAAAAAGGTTTAGATTTATCTAACATGAACCCTATGTTGATATTTGCAAATATCGCTTCATACTGCATCAAAATTGACAAATGTCTTTTTTGAACTATACCTTTTAATTCTAATTTAGCTCTGAAGAGTATATTTAATGTAAACAAGTTTCTCATTTATTTGTGATGTAACATGAAATGCAAATAAATCAGGTTTCAATATTGTGTGGAGTAAAGAAGACAGAATCAGGATTATCTTATTAATAGTATATATTTAAGTTTTGTGTACTGCTAGAAAATAGAAAAGGTCAGTGCTGAGTTTAAGTAAAATAGCATGTAGTGAACTTAAGTTTGACCTCCTTAATTTGTCAAGAAGTAAAGGTTAATTATCTTTTTTTCTTACTGATATATTGTTTAAAAGGAACAAAAATGTGAAATTGTCAGTTTCAAGCACCATTTCACTTTTGAGAGTAACCATATTTCAAAGACGGTATAATTATGCAATTACATATAATGTACTTAAAACATACACACTATGTTCAACTTTAGTTGAATACTTGCACCACATTTAAAAAGCATATTCATTTATATTCCACATCTTACCAAAATAAGTCTGTTTGGTTTAAATGATAAAATAATAGATAGACTGTTTTAAAATAATTTACTAGGAACTGTGTGAACTTTAGAAGAACTTGCTTTATATTCACTAAAATTCACATTGATATCCATTGTAAGAAATTGTAAAGAATGTTGGTAATCATACAGTTTGGTGACCCCTGACTGAAAAACACACTAAGACAACAATTAGTTTTATATATAATTTGTATGATTCACACCTTTTATGAACAGGGAATAAATTAGGGCTTAAAACTTTTACAAACTTTACAGGAGGTCCAAAACCTCACCAACAGTTGATTACATATTTAATCAAAATACATCATGTACCATCAGTGGATTCAAATGCTTTATGCTGCCAGATGGCGTAGTTACAGCCTCTGCCAGCAGGGACTAACTAAACCATTCTAACCAGCCAGACCTTGACCCTTTACATGTGACTGATGAACATACTCCGCCTGCCCCTAGTGAGAGGCAGACAGATGCACATGTCATGCCTGAGAAAAAAGGGCAGTTTATAAATGAAGAACAGGATTCTGTGTTATAAGTCATGCTGAAATGAAATGCTCCCCCCTGCTGATGATGCTGGAAAATGAGAAAACATGATTATAAAAGATGTGTTAATTACAGCCAGAGATCCATCAGTCATTCTCCTTCTCTGTCCCGCTGATTATTCCTCCCCTAGTCAGCTCAGCTTGAAGTGCCCTTCACAGATCACAGACTCCACCTCCATTCACAACACGCTCCCTATACATCCATCTCACCGCTGATAGAGACACATTCAACTTTAACTGGCAGGGAGACTGAACAGAAACAGAGAGGGAAAAAAATGTAATTTATCCGAATACTAGAAAACATGTCAGGAAAAGAAAAAGGCGCGATCATGTCAGACAGGATACGGAAAAAGAGAAGGGCCTCGGGCAATGAGAGAGGATGTGATTGATACGATGCTGCTGATAAAAGAGAGACGCAGAACAGCGGAGGAGGAGAAACGCGGATTAGAAATGTTTTACACACTTCGTTCAGTACGGTTGTTTTCATTAGGCTTAGAGCAGGACATCAATAATCTTAAAACTCACAGCAGGAACTGTAATTGTGTAGACACGGTGCAACTGGTGCGTATTCAATACATTTAGAAAACAAAAGCAGAGTAACTAATAACGAGTGCGACAGTTGTTTTGAAAGAGTAGTTCTGGTGAAGTTAAGTAGTTGTCTTATTTAGGACTCTGATGACTGAGAAACTAGCAGGAGTTGAACCAAAAATAAATGTTGGGAGTGAACCAGTCTTTTAATGCTACATCAAATTAGAACATACATTAGAACCTGGTGAGACATGTTCCTGGGACAACATCTTTGTTGTCCCTGGAACAACATTGTGATTAACCAATCAGATTTAAAGAACCAGTTTATAGATTTTGTGAAGTTTACGGTTAAAATCACTGTTTGTTGCTTGTACATCAGTGTCATTCATCTATCATTTCCTCTAATTTTAGGGATTACTCATGGTTAGGGTTAGGTTTAGGTGTAGGGAAATGGTAAAGAATATATTTTACAAAATATGTTGACCTAGGAACACATCTATAACTCAGCAAAATCAGGACGTGCTTTTTTTATCTATCGAACCCAAAGACAGATGTTTGGCCGGATGTTCATGCTGCTCCATACATCGAATGAGGACGATTAAAGTAGACCATACTTCTTGTTTGCTGTATTTATAAGTCTACTGAAACAGTATGATAGCTTTGTGTGAGAAACAGACTGAAGTAATTTTTTTATTAAATGTGCTGTCTGCAACTTATATTCCAAAATGACTTGCATAATGCAATTAACAGCAAATATGCAAAATATGCACATACTGTGTGGACACATTTGGATTTGTTCAAACTTGGCATGACATGAAGACATGTCATGCCAAGTTTGACAGCATTACTTGTTATCTGTCTCAAAACTGTCACTCACGCAAAGCTATGTTATGGCTTTTACTACACTGGAAAAAAAGAGGTAAATTTTCAGTTGCTAGTAAATTTCACAAATAGTTTCAAACGAACAGCAAGTTACACGCAATAAAATGTTACATTTTAAAGTAGAAAGACTAAAATTGTATTTTCCTGTAAAAACATACTCTAATAATCTTTAATTTGCTAAATAAACTTAAACATTACAGTGTATTTACATTTTTTTTTTTTCTTTTGTACAGTAAGTCTGTGCCTGTCCCCATTCCATCCCTGTGGAAAAAAAAAGTGTAGCATGAACATTCGTTCAAACATAATTCTTTGTGTTCCACAGAAGAGGCCCTGTCCACACAAGCATGGTTATTTTTTTTTTAAACAGCAAGTTTTTCTACAGTTTGGCCATTCGTTCACATGCCAATGCGGCACCGGTCTCCAATCCTGCTGAAGAACTACCATCCTGTAGACCTTACTTTCAAGCTGCTGCTACACAACTGCCTGTAATTGAAGTAGCTTAATTAGTTGCTTCAGGTGTGTTTGATTGGGGTTGGAGCTGAATATTGTATCAAATTGATTAAAGTAAATCAAATCATTTAAAATTAAGACGGTTATCCATTATTCATTGATCTACTCCATATTACAAGCCTCTGGGCGACTATTTCTGGCATGCCAGACCATCTCCTCGTACTTGAACAAGGAAATATCGAAATCTCAAAAACTGCTAGCCAAAGTTACATTCAAATGATATATTTAATATCAACGAATTAGTCTGACATGAACTCATGTCTCATAATTGTTTCCCCACTTAGCTTTAAAAAAAAAGCATATATTTCAGGTTGGTAAATCCAACATGCATGTGCAGTCCCAAGTGCTTGTCTCAGGATAAGTGAACCATCCTGCTTGTAATATTTACAGGTTAGTGCCAGTGAAATACTCTTGAGTAATGACCGTTAAACTGTATATATGACTGTTTTTCCGTTTTCAATGGCAACATGACAGTGCTAATTTTATGTCTCTTTTAGGACTCTGCACTCTGGAATTTGGATTACAAACCAGTACTGTATATGGGCGTGAAATATTGATTTTGAGTTGAAATTGTTTGTTAGGATGCAATAAGCAGCATAATATCCATTCAGCTAGTCATAAGTCTAAGGCCCTTAATCACACTGCCTGGAAATATTTTCTGATGGCGACTGTACATCATCCCTTACATAATCTGTCTTATAACGAACTGGAATCATTTTCATTTATTATTTATTTTTTATTTTATTTTATTTTTTTATTTGAAGAGTTCAGATGCAAAAGCCTCTAAATACCATCTGAAATTTTCATCTAAAATTAGGATTTTTTTCAGGCTCCTATATTTATATTCAGTTATTTCACTTTAATAGCCTGGAAAAGGACCTGCACATTGCCATTAAAGTAAAATGACTCAACCTAGGCATAGGTGCTTGATAAAAATCCTCATTATTTCAGATGGCACTTAGAAGCTTTTGCATCTGAACTCTTCATATATTATTTTATTTAATTAAAATCTACAATTTGGATAAAGTAAATAAAATGGGACAGCATTTGCTCTTTTTAATAAAATGGGACAGCAGTCGTTTTTTCTTAGTTAAACTCGAAATGAGTCAATAACACTTTTTTTTATCTTTTCTTTAATTGGTTTCAAGTGAAGAATCTTCTCTTTCCTGTCTGGCTCTGAAACATCTGACGCTGTTAATGATTTTCACTAAAGACTGATAGTTTCCCATTAATAAAACTAAGAAGGAAATACCATTGAGCACTTGCAAGAGTTATCTATTGTTGGTTAATTAGACAATAATTGGCATTTGTGTAGTAAAAGGTTACAATATTTCGGCTTGAAGGATTGCAGTGAAAATGTCACACTGACATGTAGTACAACCATTATAGAATTCATTTGGCCTTTTTCAAGCAAGACAGTTATCATATGCTGCAAAAATATTGGCATCTTCGGACTGCCCTTCTTTCCCAATGTTTGAGCTATTGTAGCGAATTAGTCTGGAATTGATTTTCTTAATGTTTTGGAATTTATAATTGATTTAATTTCTTACACCCAGAAAATTTCCATGGTCAAAAATGACTGGAGCCGAGCTTCCTTTAGTACTTTAATAAGGTTCCTATCTCAGTTGAAACAGATTGTTTTGGATGCTTCAAGCAACAAAAGGTTATAACTGAGATTTGGGAAATATAATATAATTTAAACAGAGCCTTGAGGAACTGTGTAATTGATTTAGTTAGGCAGTTCTGGGCCGAATAACATGTTTACTGCTCATGCTGAGGAAAAGGTTTTGTGACATTCTTTACCAACAAAAAAACGACTGATACACAAATGTCAAACTTGGTGACTCAGGGTCTCTTGGTGAATAATTTAAATATATACAGAATCTAGCGAGCGATACACTGTCCAGAAATGAAACTCATAGGGCATCAAAATCCAAACCATTTATGTGCACTTTATTTACAATGATTCATGAATATAACAATCCTTAATCTACATGTCACCATCTGCATACAGTCCTGTAGCCTTATAAGTGAGTGCAGAGCCTTAGCAAGCCTGGAAATATGTTTTTTTTAACTACAAAAGGTGCTAAAATAAAATCATTTAAAAATAAATGAAGAGAATAGAGAACATAATATAAATGAACATACAAAAATGATTTGATTCATCTTGTTAAAATGTCAAATTTTGACTGCTGTTTGCATTGTCCTACCACTGGCATGTCAAACCAAAATAATGCTAGCCATCCTTTGTTATGTAATGGCTGATGTATTGTGTTCAGTAAGGTTTATGTAGCAGTTGTTCCCTGGCTCGTACTCGTCTCTATTACAAAGGCAAAAGGGTGAGTTCAGTTCGCACACATTGATTCGACTACGCCACTTCCTTTAAAGCACTGTCGTTTAGACGCTCCATGTAGTTTCGTAGTTCCTTGGAGTCGCCAAGCTCGACATCCTGACACACCCACTTAATGTCATTGTCGGGATCGACTCCCAGATTTTCTTTAGCCGGACTAACACTTTCCACTGGGATGGTGGTGAATGTAGTAAACTTCACACGTTTCCTTTTGGTCGTTGGTGAATCACCTTTGCTGTCTTTCCCGGTGCAGACTGTAGTGGTTTCGGCTCCTCTGTGCACCTGGCCTTGAACGTTCTTCTGCAAAGAACCGCCGTTAAGAAGGTGGCTTCCTTCTTCTAACCCTCCTAAGCTGGAGTCCATAATGGTGATGGGCTCATCTGTCTGCGGAGACAAACTTACATGGCTCTCCAGAAATTCGGCATCATTTCCCAGCCACACCCAGTCGTGGGCATGGTTCAAGCTCTCCTGGCCCTCAATCGACATCTCTTTGTGCCGGTACTTGAGAGTGTATGAGATGCAATTGATGAGGAAAACCAGAATCGCTAAACAGAAGACACCTAACAAAGCGTACATTCCAATTTCAAGGTCGGTAAGTCCATGAGATATTTGAAAGTCGTCCTCATCCACGTTATGTCCTCTGGGAAGGTCCACTTGAGCGGGGAAGTCTGAAAAGTCAATGGGAATTCCGGGCAACCGGCTCCCATCATCTGAGAGCTTATCTCCACCTGGTCTCCTGATGATTGCTGTTTTGGTTGTGGTGGTGATTCTTCTCATGATACTGTCCTCCATGTCTGAGATGGAGCTTCCATAATAGTGGTTGTCCATTCCTGTCCTATCCGGGAGAGATGGGTTCTGTCTGCGGTCTCCTGGTCTGTTGTTCATGTCATCTCCATCCTGGCTGAAGTCGCCGGGTCTCAAGGCGCTTTCACTACGACCAAACTTCACACGGATGTTGCAGTTTCCAGCCGCCAGGACGCTTCGACGCTTAAATTTCTGACACACTTCAGATACTGTCATTTCCACGTGCACCAGCAAACCTTGACCCTCGGCATGGGCAGAAATCACTGGCCACCGGCCTGCTGCATCTTGATGTACAGACACCACATCCTCATCCAGAGAAGTAGCAGTTAAAATAAAGTGCTCTGGGTTGTATAGGTCCAGGGGAGCCATGGAGCCATCACTGAATTGCAGCCATGCACTAATCAGTGCCTCCTACAGTGCGCAAAGAGAAAAACAAAAGATAGGTTTGACTGCATCAGCAATAAATGCATGATATTTATACCATATCACCTATTGCAGGTGTGTCCAATCCTGCTTCCGGTCACTGTGCTTTCCATTAGGTCATTAAAAACAGAAAAATACACAACAAACAGAAAAATGATGAAATTGTACAAATATCCCAAAAGCCATATGCTTTAAATTTTTTTAAAATATCTTTAGTCTGGACTTAAAAATATTAAGAGAACAAGCTTGTCTAATATATAGTGGCAAGACATTCCAAAGCCTGGGGGCAGCAATACAGAAAGCACAATCTTGCCTGCACTTGAGCCTTGACTTAGAGGTAAACAATAGATTCCGGTTGGAAGACCGAAAGGATCTAGTTGGTTGATAATCAGTCAATAACTCACAGAGATAGGAAGGGGACAACCCATTTAGATATTTATAAACAAGGAGATAAATTTTAAAATCCACTCTAAAACAAACTGGCAACCAGTAAAATAGTGTAAAATAGGAGTGTAATATGTTCCCCTTTTTTTTTTTTTTACCCCACACAAGAGTTGAGCCACAGCATTTTGAACAAGCTGCAAATGGAATAAAGCTGCCTGGCTAATCCCAAAATAAAGTGAGTTACATTAGTCCAGCGTAGATTAAGTAAAAATGTGATTACCTTTTCAAATTCTTTAAAAGAAAAAAAAAAGGCTTAGCTTTAGAAAACAAACGCAGCTGAAAAAAAGCAAGCTTTGAAAACTTAATTTACTTGACGGTCAAACTTTAACCATCATCAAAAATGAAACCAGGTTTTTACCCATGATTTCAAACACAGATACATCCCTCCCAAATCCAGTTTCTGGGAATTTGAAAATTCACTAAAAACTATATGGATTAAAAACTATCATTTCAGTTTTCTTTTCATTAAAGATTTAAAAAATTAAGGAAAGCCAAGCCTTTACATCTACCAAACATGCCATAAGAGACCCAAAACCTACAGACTTGTGTTTGACAAGCAAATAAACCTGGGTGTCATCAGCATAACCATGTTTTCTAAAAATCGATCTAATAGAAAGCATATAGAGATAATAAAGGAAAGGAGCCAAAATAGAACCCTGGGGAACCCCACAGTCATCCAGATTCCGTCTTCTGAAATCAATGACATACTAAATATCTGCTAAAGAAAACATCTGTTGTGACATTTTTTTTTTCTTCCAGAACCCCATGTGGTGACACACATGTAAAAATATTTCAAGCATAAAGTCACTAAAACCAAAAATATAAAGAACAAAATCACAATGCGTGTTCATGTTTTTTTTTCACAAGTGCCATTCTGCAAGATGGAGATTAATATTGTGACGAATGTTACGAATGACAAGTCTATTAAATCATTTTTCAAAAAAAAAAACAAAAAAACTACAAAATAGTTTCATTACCAATAACAGATGTTTATGTAGAGTGGATTGCATCAATTACTAAAGTTATATACTAATGGTGTTTAAGTGGCTACTCATTAGGTCTATTGTATGGTACTGTAGTGTGTATGTAGTCAGTAAACAATGAGTTAGCTCTCTCATTTAGGTGGAGCCCATCTGTAACTGTGTTTTTCTTTACTAATTTCTAATAGTATATTAGTAATCCTCTAATGTATGCCATGAGATCAGAGTGGTCTCTGCTCTATATGGTGGGTCAGAAGGGGTTATGTTAAAAGATATGGAGAAAACACAGTGCTACAATAGATATGGTGCTGCATATAGGGATTTGGAACACACAAGCATCTTAAGCTCTTCATTTACCAAGACATCAATGCTCGCTGTCCATGAATAACACGCTACAAATCTTTCTACAGGGGAGGGGAAACTCCCAAATAAGGGAGGTCACGATGATATCTGTAATACTTTAAAAGCATATTGTGAGCTCCAGAGGGATTTTGCAGTGTGTTTATATATTCTGCATTTGCAATGTACTTTCAATAGTTGATTTTTGTTGTCTTTGAAATAACTGATGTAAAAAAAAGAAAAGAAAAATACTTTTCTGGTGGCACTATTGGAAGATAGACTTATTTGGTATTTATGAGTGCAAAGATCTATGTCAATGCTTTAATCATCAGTTTATCAATGGAGATTCCTATGCTGACATTTGCTGTTTTTTTATTAAATGTGCTGTCTGCAACTTATATTCCAAAATGACTTGCATAATGCAATTAACAGCAAATATGCAAAATATGCACATACTGTGTGGACACATTTGGATTTGAGAGTGGTATTTGAGCTTAAATATTTGTATAGTGCATTTCCCACATGCCGTCGTTTCCATTTTTTTTTATTTTTTTTACAAAATTAGATTAGGCCTGGCGTTTTTGATAAATGTTGCTTATAATGAATGACACTATAATTGATGTATAATTTAGCCAGAAACCTAAGGTGCTTAATATCAGGAACACTATTTGTGTGATGCACTACTGTTTATTGCTGTCTGTGTAGAGTATTCGAAATAAGTCATTTGTGAGGCTCCATTTAAGCTATGGACATTTTACATGGTGCACACCATCTGCGAGTTCCCAATTCATTTTCAATAGGAGACACATGGCAAATCACAGATCAGGGACAACGCTGCACACCATGAAAGATAACCGTTACAGCTTGTTGCTCACATGTGTAGAAATGTGGCTTTGCACATGAGATGGGAGGACCACAAGAAAAGCTTATATATCAATGCATACAGTGTAAAATATAATTTAGGATGCTACCTTTGTAGGAAATAGGTAGGTTTTGAAACAGTTTTAGTTGTAGTTATGCATAAAGATGAGTAAGAATACTATTTTCTTTGTTTGAAAAATGTGCTTGAAATTAATATTTCCATAAAAAACATCTTTGGTACTTAATATGTATTGTCATATTAAGTTCCACAAGAATAAACGGACTATTAAAGCCTCTGAGATACACAAACACTTGTATCTTGCTTAATTGAAAAGATTGCATTAACAACATTGCGCTTGTGCTAAACTGAAATGTGTGTCATATTGATTAAGACTGTCAACTAGAAGATAATTATACTGAGTCCAGGTACGGAGGCACTGCAAACTCACCACCTCCTCCGAGTCCATTAATAAAGCCATAATTAAGCATGGCAGATGTAACCATGGGCAACCATATTACTTTCATCCCTGGGTTATACATCACACTTGTGAAACAAATGACCAATGTAAAAAAAAACACTCTTTAATAGGCTGTTATAGAAAGAGGGAATTGCTGTGGGTTTGAGACGTGTCGTTATGTA
The DNA here is from genome assembly GCF_023724105.1 of Carassius gibelio. Taxonomy (NCBI): domain Eukaryota; kingdom Metazoa; phylum Chordata; class Actinopteri; order Cypriniformes; family Cyprinidae; genus Carassius; species Carassius gibelio. The sequence goes on from NC_068378.1 coordinate 10,215,755, forward strand.
ATGGCCTACTATCAGTGAATGCAAGTGGAGCATTTTTGTGAAAGTATTTTCCAGAGAAAAACACCCCGTTTTTCCAAGAGAGTAAAGCTGACTGAATCTTACAATGAAAACATATTGCTAATCATTATATTCTGATTAATTAATGGCATTGTGTGTTTCAGTGTTGACTCCCTATTAAAAAAATACAGACAGTATTTAACATCTATATTAATTAAGTGCAAAATAACTGAAATCTCAATCTACAATATATTACTCTAAAATTCTTAGATCACAAAGAAAATAAGAATCGCTATATGTTTCTCATCCTAATTATTCATTGAGTTACTTGGTTGTGTTCATGTGAAAAACTTTATCAATGGTCTGATTTTAATAAGTATTTTCCAAGGTCGATATTTAAATGTTTATGTAAATAAAAATGTTTAACACTCTTTTACTAAACTACATGAGAACAGCATTAAAGAGGAAATAACACAGTTTTAAATAAACACTTGAGATTGTGTTGAGTTAACAGGCAATTCTACATACAGATACAAAAATGTATGGGTTTTAAAATAAGTTTTACATTAATATTTGTAATTTTTATTAATATTAAATGTAATATTTTACATTTAACAAAAGCTCCTGTCCTGGCCATCATTTCACTCTGGTTCATCTCAGTACATGTTATTTTTATTTGAGAGGTCGATTAAAAGGGCTTATCTCTGTAGCTTTGTTGGCAACAATAATTGGGTCTTCAGCAGAAATCAAAGACATTTTTCTAAAATTTGTTGGCGTTCTATATGAAAATTTTTTCTTTTATAAATTCATATTTGTGTGGCAGTAAACAGCACTCTGAATCTCAGAACACATTTAACTCTTGCATTGCAAATGCTTCTAGCTTGTGCTGTACTTGTAGCGTATATAAAGATATTTAAACGCATTGGTTGTTCAGGGAAAAGGTGAATATTCTGGTTTTGTGTTGTGACATTACCTGTTTAGGATTGCTGAGCACTTCCTGTGTGGTTGCCGTGGCACTGATGGCTCGGTTACTTCCTGTGCTGAGCTGCAGGTTGAGTGTGAGACCACTGACCAACTGCAGGCCCAGTTCAGTGATGGTCACTCGATCATCCACAACCCTCACCGTTTTCTCTGCTAGGATGGAGTCTGACAGTGGGGACAGAACCTAGAGCAGAGTATACACACAAAAGCACTTTATTAAATACAAGCATCATAGGCAATCTGGGCTGGTGGAGACAGCACTGCCTACAGGGATTACCTCCAATTACAGGGAGAAATATCAAAAACACAGAGCTGTAAACCCTGTCTAGTGATTGATGCAATAAAAAGGTGTTACAGACAGTCTCCTGCCTGCCCACACTTTCACTGCACACAAGCACATATTAGATATCTGGTCTCAAAGCAGACAGGAAAAGCAAAATAAATCCAGTTGACTTACACCTCCTCAGACACATTTACACTGCAATATCAGCCCACTTTACTGAAGAAAAGTGGGCTGCGGAAAAGGTAGTGTCTTAGTTTTGGTTGTGTTCAGCCTTGCAGAAAAGGTACACTGGGAGTACAATGATAAAGTGACAGTACTTGATATACAGTGAATCGATGACAAAGAAGTGAGAAGTGAGAAGAAAAACCTAGCTTAAAACACAAGACAAGTTGTTAGAAATGTGGCCTTTTTATTGTCGGATTCATGAGGTTTTGTAAATTTCTATATGAAAAGTTTAAATTTAAAGGTATAGTTCACCCCAAACTTTATGCAAATTTTCTCCCCTTCAGGTCATCTATGATGTAGATGAGTTTGTTTCTCCATTGGAACAGATTGGAGAAATTTAGCATTACATCAGTTACTCACCAATGAATCCTCTGTAGTGAATGGGTGCCATCAAAATTATTGTTTGAACAGCTTTGGAAGCTGAATCAGGAAAGAAAATTAAAAAGGCTTGCTCCTCCCTGATATCATTCCCTATTTTGTTTTTCTCCATGCATTTTAGTCACACCACATGCATTTTAATTGGCAGACAAACAGTTTTCAAACATTGAAACTATATATATACCTGAATGCTGGTCATGCCTGTGTCCTTGCCCTCCAAAACCCGTCCCTCTCTTAGCCTGGCGATCCGTGGATCCTCTACTTTCAGGAAGTCCCAGACTAACTCTGTAATGTCCACCTGCCAATCACTGCCAAGCATGTGGACCACCTGACCTCGCGTCTCTGAGGATTCAGCCACAAAGTGTGTGAGCACACGCACCATGGCCCTCTGGTACTGTAGAGTACATGTCTTTCCTCTCCGCTCTTCATCATCGTCATCTTCACTGTCCCGCGTTGACCTGGGAATGAAAAGGATACAATCTTGAATCTTTTCATTTATTAAACTCTTCAAAGGTTTCATGATTTTTTTTTTCTTTTTTTAGAAATAACTTATATACACTCTTAAATTAAGCTTTATTAGGCGGATGCACCCAATCAAGGGAAACCAATTAAACATATCAGTTTTATCTGCGACTGAGTGACATTTACAGCCAAAGCTGGTAATACAATAAAGCATTTGCTTTCATTCAGGACTGATCATCTAGGTTTGATGCTAGGGGTCACTGGATCAAGGTAAAGAGATTCACAAAGAATACTTAATATTTGAAGACAGAGCTTAAGGTGCTTTAGTAATCAGTCAAAATTGCTTCATGAATGTTTATTTACACCCATGCGCATAAACCTAGGTGAAAAATTAAAGTAAAGGTCATAGCGCTCTAGATGATTTTTGAGTGGAACAGCAAAAACATAAAATCACTGGAAGAAAAGCTCCTTGCTGTGATCAAACATTGAAAAGAGAGGCATGTGTATAGTAACAGAGTACAAAATACTTTATTACCTATTATTAGAAGTACAGTTTTCCAATATTTCTACTTGATTTGAGTTTAAATATCTGTTGAGCTTTTACTCAATGACATTTTGAAGAGAAAATTAAACTGATACATTTCTTCAGACCCTCACTGAAAGTGACTACAGTAACCTAGATGATGATGTTGTTCATTGTTAATTCAAGTTTCCCAATTAACAAACCCCTTATTGCAAAGTCTTCATGATTAAAAGTATGCTTGTGTTGTTCTTATATTATATTAAATCTAATACATAGCACTTGGTTTTATATTTTATTATGTACTGTAAATGTGCAGCAACATATTCAACAAAAATTTGTTTTTGAAAGTGAAAGTGTTGGGAATTGAGGGTGGAAGAGAGCACTGTTCATTCACTTCCTCCCTACAACTCCTGCCAGCACCGAGACTCAAACCAGCAGCTTTCTGGTAACTAGTTCAGCACTCGAACCGATAGGCTACAGCTAACAGTTAGAGAGTTTTTATTAAATGGTTAATATTATATTCTATTTTATGTTTTTGTATTTGTAAACCTATGTTAAATTTATATTGTCTGTTTTAGTCATTTGTGCTGTGTTTGCCATTTGTATTTTTATTATTTTACTTTTGTAATATGTCTACATATATATATATATATATATATATATATATATATATATATATATATATATTAGGGGTGTAACGATACGCGTATTCGTATTGAACCGTTCGGTACGACGCTTTCGGTTCGGTACGCGGTACGCATTATGTATACCGAACGGTTCGTTGGAGTAATTAATTATATTTGAAAAAAAAAAAAAAAAGAGAGAGAGAGAAATATAATGATATGCGTTCAACAAGGTAGCCCAATAACCCAAACAACGTAACAGGCAACGCCCCTGACACTCCCGAAGAAGAAAAAAACACCATCTTATATGTTTATGTTAGGCTACTCAGCAGGCGCTCGCTCACTCAGTACGCGCTGAAGGCTCGTTGCAAAATAGCCAATGCGTTTAACAGACTAGAAATGAGAAGATCCTCCAATAACCAACAGGTCTGGTGTTTGGGTGCACTTTGGATTCCCTTTAAGCTATAATGGTGATGGCAAGAGAGTGGTGGATAAAAAAACAACGGTATGTCGCATCTGCAACATGACAGGGTACACCAGCGGGAATACAAAAAAAAAAAAAAAAAAAAACCAGCGGGAATATCTGGGATATATGCGTCAGTACTATCTGGGAAAAGACGAAAAAAAGGAGAAACATGCACGCAGCAAACTATCCCTGCAGCATTTAGACACTATAGCTTACAGGGAATCCAACCCAAACACCAGACCTGTTGGTTATTTTAGGATCTTATATTTCTGGTCTGTTAAAGGCATTCGACATTTTGCAACGAGCCTTCAGCGCGTGCTGAGTGAGCGAGCGCCTTAGGGGCCGTTCACATATCGCTCCTAAAAACGCATGGAAAACGCTAAGCGCGTCTTTCTCCTCCTTTCCAAAGCTCTCGGGCAGAAGCGCTCATGAGGCGTCTGTCTTTGCTAAGCAACAATGACGTGCTCTCTCCATGAGACGCGGAAATTTCAGCGAAGGATAAATGGATTTGCAGCTCTAAAAATCGCTTGCAGTAGCTCTGCTACTAAATTTATTTCAAAATTGCAATCCATATACAACTATGATCAGCTGATCCTTCATCTTGGCTGAGCTCTCAACGTTGTTACGGGAAAGGATGAAGCTGATTGGTTAGTTCTTGTCACATGACCCGCGGTGCGCTTGCGGCATTCTGAAAAGTTGAGATGTTTTTACATTTTGCTGTATCTAAAACGTATCGAACCGAACCGAACCGAACCGAACCGTGACATCAGTGTATCGTATCGAACCGAACCGTGAATTTTGTGAACCGTTACACCCCTAATATATATATATATTAGGGGTGTAACGATACGCGTATTCGTATTGAACCGTTCGGTATGACGCTTTCGGTTCGGTACGCGGTACGCATTATGTATACCGAACGGTTCGTTGGAGTAATTAATTATATTTGGAAAAAAAAAAAAAAAAAGAGAGAGATAGAAATATAATGATATGCGTTCAACAAGGTAGCCCAATAACCCAAACAACGTAACAGGCAACGCCCCTGACACTCCCGAAGAAGAAAAAAACACCATCTTATATGTTTATGTTAGGCTACTCAGCAGGCGCTCGCTCACTCAGTACGCGCTGAAGGCTCGTTGCAAAATAGCCAATGCGTTTAACAGACTAGAAATGAGAAGATCCCCCAATAACCAACAGGTCTGGTGTTTGGGTGCACTTTGGATTCCCTTTAAGCTATAATGGTGATGGCAAGAGAGTGGTGGATAAAAAAACAACGGTATGTCGCATCTGCAACATGACAGGGTACACCAGCGGGAATACAAAAAAAAAAAAAAAAAAAAAAAAACACCAGCGGGAATATCTGGGATATATGCGTCAGTACTATCTGGGAAAAGACGAAAAAAAGGAGAAACATGCACGCAGCAAACTATCCCTGCAGCATTTAGAAACTATAGCTTACAGGGAATCCAACCCAAACACCAGACCTGTTGGTTATTTTAGGATCTTATATTTCTGGTCTGTTAAATGCATTAGACATTTTGCAACGAGCCTTCAGCGCGTGCTGAGTGAGCGAGCGCCTTAGGGGCCGTTCACATATCGCTCCTAAAAACGCGTGGAAAACGCTAAGCACGTCTTTCTCCTCCTTTCCAAAGCGCTCGGGCAGAAGCGCTCATGAGGCGTCTGTCTTTGCTAAGCAACAATGACGTGCTCTCTCCATGAGACGCGGAAATTTCAGCGAAGGATAAATGGATTTGCAGCTCTAAAAATCGCTTGCAGTAGCTCTGCTACTAAATTTATTTCAAAATTGCAATCCATATACAACTATGATCAGCTGTTCCTTCATCTTGGCTGAGCTCTCAACCTTGTTACGGGAAAGGATGAAGCTGATTGGTTGGTTCTTGTCACATGACCCGCGGTGCGCTTGCGGCATTCTGAAAAGTTGAGATGTTTTTACATTTTGCTGTATCTAAAACGTATCGAACCGAACCGAACCGTGACATCAGTGTATCGTATCGAACCGAACCGTGAATTTTGTGAACCGTTACACCCCTAATACATATATATATATATATATGTTAATATTTACTTTTTTTTAAGTTTACATTTTTGTACTTCAACAACAACAAAAAAAATTGCTCAAAACTAGTTAAAATTAAGTAAGTTAAAGTTTTTATTTCAGTTAATGTTCATTTCAAGCAATGGAATTTAATGTAGATTTACACTGAACAAAATTATATAGGTAACACTTTTGTTTTTGCCCCCATTTTTCATGAGCTGAACTGAAAGATCTAAGACTTTTTCTTTGTACACAAAAGGCCTATTTCTATCAAATATTGTACACAGTTTTGTCTAAATCTGTATTAGTGAGCACTTCTCCTTTGCTGAGATAATCCATCCATCTCATCTCACAGGTGTGGCATATTAAGATGCTGATTAGACAGCATGATTACTGTACAAGGGTCCAGAAATCAACCAGTACCTGGTGTGACCACCATTTGCCTCACGCAGTCAAACACATCTCCTTCTCATAGAGTTGATCAGGTTGTTGATTGTGGCCTGTTTAATGTTGGTTCACTCCTCTTCAATGGCTGTGTGAAGTTGCTGGATATTGGCAGGAACTGAAACACGCTGCCATATACACAGATCTAGAGCATTAAAAACATGCTCATAGGGGGACATGTCTGGTGAGGATGCTGGCCATGCAAGAACTGAATGTTTCCAGCTTCCAGGAATTTGAAGGATCTTGTCACGGTATCATCTTGATAAAATGCACTGGTGTTCATTGATAATAACATACGCCTGCCCATATCATAACCCCACTGCCACCATGGGCCACTTGATCCACAATGTTGACATCAGCAAACCACTCACCCACACAACGCCATATACGCTGTCTGCCATCTGCCCTGTACAGAGAAAACCGGGATTCATCCGTGAAGAGAACACCTCTCCAAACTGCCATACGCCAACGGATGTGAGCATTTGCCCATTCAAGTCGGTTATAGGTCAGTCAAGTTGAGACCCTGATGAGGACGACGAGCATGCAGATGAGCTTCCCTGAGACCGTTTATGACAGTTTGTGCAGAAATTCTTTGGATATGCAAACCGATTGTTGGAGGCTTGGAGCAGCTGTCCGAGAGGCTGGTCTCAGACGATCTTGGAGGTGAAGATGCTGGATGTGGAGGTCCTGAGCTGGTGTGGTTACACGTGGTCTGTGGATGTGAGGCTGGTTGGATGTACTGCAAAATTCTCTGTAACGCTTTTGGAGATGGCTTATGGTACAAAAATAAACATTCAATTAATGGGCAAAGGCTCTGGTGGACATTCCTGCAGTCAGCATGCACGCTGCCTCTAAACTTGTGACATCTGTGGAATTGTGCTGTGTGATAAAACTGCACATTTTAGAGTGGCATTTTAAGGTGTACTCACACTAGGCACGGTTGCCATGAACCGGGCCCAAGTACGATTGTCCCCCCTCCACACTCCCCCTCTGGCCTGCACTCACATATAGGGTTTCAGCATTCGTGCCGGAGCACGCTTACGTCATTATGGTGCGACGGTTTCGGGATAAACAGGAAGAGCGGCGCTCTCTGAACACAATGGTGTCCATCGCTCTGTTTTCTTTGTGGATAATTTTGTGTCGTTTGGTCCACGGTGGTCCACAGCCCTCTCACAGTCTGTTGTTAAACAGATGTGTCGCCTTAGTGGCGTGAAAATTTTCACGTAATCGTGCTGCCCGTATGAGGATGTTTGCAAGGTACAGCAAGGACTTTGCAGTTTTTATGCGTTTTCCACCTCTGCCGTAGACCAAAGCGACCTTTTTCCTGCCATGTTGGTTTTGGAGCGTCGCAATACCGTGACGCAACGCCACGGTTAGCGCTCACACTGCATGCGAACCGCGCCCGAGTCCAACTGAACCGTGCTCTGGCCCACCTCTTCCAAACGGGCCAGGGCCGGCTAATCGAGCCGCGCCCGGGCACCGTTCGGAGCACTCACACTAGTCAAACGAACCGCGCTTTGGTGGTCAAACGCACTCGGGCACGGTTCAAACAGGCTAGTGTAAGACACCCTTAATGTGGCCATCCTAAGGCACACTTTTTACACACTGCAATAATCATGCTGTCTAATCAGTATCTTGATATGCCACACCTGTGTGGTGGATGGATTATCTCAGCAAAGGAAAAGTGCTCGCTAACACTGATTTAGATTTGTGAACAATAATTGAGAGAAATAGGTCTTTTGTGTACATAGGAAAAAGTCTTAGATCTTGGAGTTCAGCTCATGAAAAATGAGGGCAAAAACTAAAAAAAAGTGTTGCGTTTATAATTTTGTTCAGTGTACTTAACGATAATAACCCTGATGTGCCGAACAATTATACATTTGACCACACTTTAAGGCAATAACATTCAAAAACTGCTATAATTATGACTTTATGGTCCAAATACTTTTGGGGGGCATGTATTTTTTTTCTCAAGCTCCAGGTAGTCAACACTCATTGGTTATAGTAGCAAGAACAAGAAAATCGACATAATGATCTGAACACTTCTCTGCTTTTTCCCCTTGTAAGAGAAAATGAGTGCAACCTTATTATGACGTGCAAATCCATCCACAGACTTCCAAAAGATCCACTGTTTAAAAAGCAAACAAAAAAGACTTCATGGGAAGGGAAGATATATTAACAAGTGACATTTTGTGATTTAGCTATCAGTTGTTCTGAGTGAGATCACAGTGTCAGAGCTCGGATATTAACATCCACAGGAGGTCTGAAGATGATTTAATAAACAATATGTCCCAGAGAGCAGACAGATGTCTACATATCCCATATATTCTGGGTGTTGTGCAGCCTGAACCACATATCCCACTCACACAGCGTCATTCCTTGACAGGAATAGTCATTCCCAGCATTCTGTCTTTATCATGTCTGCCTGGTGCTGAGAGAACACTGGTTAACACCAGGCTGTAAAGTGCAGGCCAGTCTGGCACTCTACACACTACAGGCTTGGCACAAGCATTAAAACACTCTCTAGGGTCAGTTTCTCTCTCTCGCACTGCACGGACCAACTGGCAGAGGATGACGAGACTTGCAATTCTCTCTCAAATAAACACATAGCGGTAAACAAATGGATCATCAGTGCCCACTAGCATCAAACCATAATGCTGTTACATCAGCAAGGTCATGCCTGTTATGCCACGATAAATATAAATGAGAATCTGTGCAGAGGGAAATCAGTGGTGAATGCAAAACACACACGCTCCTCTGCCATATTTTGTGGTGATGAGCCAAAATTGACATTTTTTCTCCTGTCTTGCATGAAAAATGTCTCCGGATAAAGTAAAACAAACGTAAGGTGACATTGCCATTTTTAACATGCTTGTTCATCCTTGCTAAACATGTTCACATTGTGATAATCACAGGAAAGATGAATGTACTTTGGCATGTGCTGTGTAGACCAGATTGCAGCGGTGAGAGCCAACTCTAGCACTGGCTAATGAGCATCTGGGCCGCCTGACACATGTTCATAAACTGCTGACAGCGGCCCTTGACTTTTTGTAGCACTATGTGAATGTGGCTAGTGGACGCAGGCTAATCAGTCGTGATGTGCTGACGATGAAGTCCTTCATTTAACAGCATGAGTTTTAGAGGGTGCATGTGGAGATGGAGTCATCTGGGTAAGGTTCAACAAATTTCATGTCCTGATACCTCAAAACAACCTTGCTAACAAGAACACAATTAGATCTAGCCAGGGCCCCTAAAACCAGGTGGAGGCTCTAAACCAGACTTAAGGGCATTTGGCACCGCGTAACCTTTTCATAGCACAAGAACTAATTGTGGAAACAACCCACTTTTGGGCCTTTTCACACTGCCGGAACTAGGTGTGATTTTAGTACCGGACTGTCTTTTTCGAGAACCAAAATTAGCTCCTACTCCGGAGCAGGGTCTAACCAGCACAACTGATACTAACAGTAATGTAAGTAGACAATGATTGGCCAGACACGTTCAAAAATGCACTCACCCGCCATGGTTTAAAACGCCATACTGTAAACATTGTGTCAACTTATTTCGCAATTATGATGAACAGCGATAAATGTACAGATGCTGAAGTGAAGGCACTTAGAGCAAATGTAGCACTACCAGTTGTCTTTGGAGATTCTTAGTCATCATTCCATTCTTTCAATCACTTTTATTTATATGTTGACATTCCATGTCCATTATTGTGAAACCCCCACACAACAAAAACACAGCTCCGATCACAGCGTCCTCCATCCTCATGTTGTTAATGTTGTTTTTCTTTGTTAACGTTGTTGAAGTGCGTGCACAAATGACATTGCTGTTGACTGGCTTACATCACGTCCGAGTACACAACTGTCCATGCGAATGCAACCCTGGTACTGGGAAATAGTTTGCACAAAATCGTTGCTGTATTTTAGTACTGTACATTTAGTTCTGGAACTAAAGTGGTGCGAAAGGCCCTTTCGTCAGCTGTTCTTATGTTAAATAAGAAACTGTAGACATGCAAGATCCTCTTCAGCTGCAGAATCCTAAACTGCTTGGAATAAAAGCTACTTCATTGGCTGAACTTATTTAAAAGAGATAGTTCACCCAAATAATGCATATTCATCATAATTTACTCACCCAAACCCTATAATTTCTTTCTGCTGCTGAACACAAAATAATTTATTCTGCCATTGACTTCCAAAGTAGATTTTTCTTTTCATATTCCCATCAACATACTGTGTGTTAATTAATGTATTTTAAATTATCAGAACAAGTTATACAATAATGTATGTTTTGGACTCTCAATGTCCTATAAATTAAAGATTAAATTAAATGTATGCATTTAGCAGACCCTTTTATCCAAAGCGACTTACAGTGCATTCAGGCTATCAATTTTTACATATCATGTATCATATCATCTATACAATAAAGATACAATAAAATGATTGATAACATATATCATTTTTAAGAGATTCTATTCATTTGCTTATTTGTACATCCTTTGATATAGTTTTAGCATACAGAAGTCACTTTCAAATCAAGAAGGTTTGTGTGCATGGGGAAATCTTTTGCCTTCAAAATACCCAACTGCATTGATTCATATTGATTGGTTGAAATTTACTTGTAAGAATTATACCAAAATAGGTTTAATTGTGACTTGATGTAACATTTTACAATTTAAATACCTATAAAAGAAGTTGACATTCATTGGCCTTGCCATTAAACATTGAGTGTTTCCAACACTGTTACCTAACAGTGTCAGCATAGCCTAATTAATATTAATAAGAAAAAGCCATGTTATTTACCCCCCAATCTTACCATTTTTTATTATTGTTTTTAAATCTAAGTTTGACTGAACTTGCACCACCAAGCAGTGTGTGGGTGCTGCTGAAGTAACTAGTGAAATACTACAACATGAGTGTGTGGGTTCTTAGGGTGTCACCACAGCAGTGTGCATTATTGCCACAAGACTGCAACATTAGGATGACTTTGGGGCTCTGTTACTGAATCAGAATATGATTGCATCAGTTGGCCATCTTGTTAGCGCTCTCTGAGATTGAGGCTGTCAGGAGGACGGCAATCAAGCCCCTCATTACAGTCCACTTGAGCCACACTGACAGACAACCTCCCACTACCAGATACACAGGTCTATGAAGATCCTGCCGGTGTAGGACTTTGTCACTTGTCTCATTTAAGTCCAACTTAACTAGTGTTGTCCAGAAACCATCATTATATACTGATTACATTGACCTTAATTTCAAAAGAGATTTAAAATCAGAGCATGACATTCAGTAGATTGCAAACACACAAAACAAACTGAAGGTATCAGCAAAAAATGACATTTCCTTCAGAACGTTAATCATTTGTAATAGTAACAACATTTGGTAACACTTTAGAATAAGGTTCCATTAGTTAATGTTAGTTAATGTATTAATTAACATGAACAAACAATGAATAATACATTTATTACTGTATTTATTCATCTTCGTTAATGTTAGTTAATGAAAATACAGTTATTCATTGTTAGTTCATGGTAATTCACAGTGCATTAACTAATGTTAACAAGCACAACTTTTGATTTAAATAATGCATTAGTAAATGTTGAAGTTAACATGAACTAAGACTTATAAATGCTGTAGAAGGATTGTTCTTGCTTAGTTCATGTTAACGAAAGTAGTTAACTAACATTAACTAATGGAACCTTATTCTAAAGTGTTACCCAACATTTTGGGTCAAATAATAATTTATATTCAAAACTTGTAATTCACAGAAATATTTGATTTTATATTATATGTGATGTTCTTCTGGGATTTTCAGCAAGTTAAGTCGGTGATTGGTCAATCAAACATATAGCCCCACTCCAAACGCACACCATTGGTTGAACAGGTCTATATAAAACAAATAGCATCACAGAGACATGGTGTTATGGTATGGTAACACTGGCAAATATTCAGCAATATTTTGTAGGGGAAAAAAAGGTCCATTGTCTATTGTTAATAGTCTGTAAGCTAAAAGCATGAAGCATCATTTACACACAAGTCACTTTCAAACCAAGCACATTTCTGCTGGTCAGTGAACCTATTGAACCTGTTGTGAATTTTTTTTTGAAATTTTATTAAAATGACTGGATTTCATCATCACCACTGTAAAACATACACACTTCAGCTTTAACAGTGCTTGACCATGAATATGAAATTTGTTTATGTAGAGTTAGATGCACAAACACTTATCCTAAGTGAAATGTTAGAAACCAACACATAAACAGAAAAGCATAACAAATAGGTTGATATAAAAACAAAGAAGTAAGAAGCAATTAGCATCCAATATTAATTCTGTGAACATGTATAGAGATCCTCATTAGCTAAAACAGTTTTACACTATGCAAATAAATCAAAAACAATCTATAATGAAAACACGGACTTAATCTAACAAACCAGTATACCATGAGTTACTTTGGTAGTAGTACAGTGCTAACCATGAGGCAGGGTACACAAGTAGTGATGTCATAAGGGGCCGCCACATTAGATGATCAAAGCCCTCTGTTACCTGCTTTTGGGGTCTTGCACTGCAAAAATCATTTAAATAAGAGATCTTGCAGAACTAAACATGTAATAACAGTCTGCTGATCTGCATACCCTGTTGAAGAAAAAAACAAAACAAAATAAAAAAAGCATATGCTTTTTAGGTATGTTCTGAAGTATGGCAGCTGGTTTGAACTGGTTTAAGCTGGTCCTTAGCTGGTCATGAGTTGGTCTGAGATGGACATGAGCTGGTCATAAGCAACTAGCTCCTGCTCAGGACCAGCTCAAATCAACTCAAACTAGCTGCCATGCTCCAAAACATACCTAACCAGCATATGCAGTTTTTTTTTTTCAACAGGGTATTTTGCCAAAATATTTTTTTCGAAGTCAAGCCAACAGTATGCATGTCAGGTACTTCACTTATGTTGTCAAAAAGTTGAGCAGAGAAGTTTAGGAAGGAATGCCACTGCACAATATGGAATCTCCCGTCTGGCTTTGCTCAACCTCTCAATGAATCTGTATTGTTAATGTCTCAAGAGCTTCCCTCAAACTCCTGGAGTCTGGATTCACAATCCACAAAGATACATGTACACACAGAGCAACCCATTGGGAACATGAAATTTCACCTATGAAGAGCTTCATATTTTATATTCTGTATTCTCAATCATTGTGCCACATGGGACATACAGAAATTGAGACACAGAGAAAACTGCCTCCACACCTCCAGGAAATCGTATATATTGACTTTATTCTATTTTGGATTCACAAGCCTTGTGGTTCCTTGTGGGTTATAAGGAAAGAGGTGAAATGTATCCCCATGCTTCAGGTTTGAATGACAACAGAAATTGCATCCAGGAGCATTTGCAATAGGTTTAAAATGATCAAGTCCCTGTAATGTGGCTGTTTCATAACTCAAGGATTTCCTGCTTTTACAGATCCACAGACTTTTAAACCAATACAAGAATTCTCTTTAACACAATGAAAACTTAAATTAATAACAATAACAACCCTAATTTCTTTACATAATGCATATTTATAATTAGAAATGTCGATGGTTTGTTGTCTTTGTGTTAATGAAATCATTAAGAATGCTTAATATGAACTTTTGATCTATGAGCATTATATGACTGGTAATTAAATAAATTTAAGCTGTAGTGCTGTAACATTTTCTTAATGTTTCCGTTTTAAGATTCTAACTGCATGATTTTTAGCCTCTGTGTTTATAGAGCTGTCAATATTTATGTGCTGATCACAGAGACAGATGCGACCACAGATGCTATAAAAAGTTTTGCTTTTTCCCAAACCAAAAATATAGAAGAAATGAACTACATTTATTTGCTTACTTACTTATTAAATACATTTTAAGGGCTGACAAAGTTAACATTTTACCATACGCCATTCAGTTTGACACAGGTAAACTGATAACACATATAATTGCATTTTTGGATCGTTCCCAAAATTACACAGTTGTAATTGTGCCAACATTTACTCACACTCATGTTGTTCGGAATCCATAAGGAATTAATTCATCTTCAAAACTCCAAAGAAGACATTTTTAATGAAACCTGGGAGACTGCTTTCCCACATTTGAAGGTCCATTCAAACTTTTCAAGCAAGTACAGTTTAGCTTCCAATTTCATTTGAAAACTAAAATTAATTAAATCTGTCCATCATAAAACACAAACGCTTCTCTTCAGAGCCTTACACTAAACCACAAAATTCATATGGATTACTTTATGATGAACTTTTTGAAGTATTACAATTTTGGTGGAATAGACTTTTAATGGAGTGACAGAAATATATCTGGTGTCTTTAAAAATGTCCTCCATTTTGGTTTGGAAGATGAATTAAATCTTATGAATCTGAAATTATATGAGGGTGAGAAAATCTTGGCAGAATTTTCAATTTTGGGTGAACTGTTTCTTTAACGCATTTATACAGTTTATACAATTTGAAAATATAACTGCTTAACTCTGTTCTGTTTGATAACTGAAGACCAGTCAATACAGGATGAACCTTTAGAGAATACCAATAGTTGTCACTACTCAAACACACACACACACGCGCGCGCAGACGCACACAGACAGACGACCTCATGTACATTCACAGCCCCTGGTTGAATTCATAACAGGTTGCATACTGTGGGTTGACATGTGTAGAACTCTGTGAGTTCTCACTGAGCATGCAGATTCAGTGTGGATCAACCGATCACTCAATATTTGCAGAATCCTACACAAGGTTCGTACCTCTGAGCGTTACTGTTTACAGGAATCCTCCACCCTTTGATCTGACTGAGTTCCGTATCTGAAACTTCGATGTGCAAAGGCAGTCTGGGAATCCAGACCTTCACCTCCAGCTGGGCCCTCAGGTAACTGTACGTGAAGTTCAGCATCATTCGGACCCGTCCTCTCATCTCTTTGCCATTCACATAGACGTAATCACACCTGTCTGATACCTGAGAGCAGAATATAAGGATGTCAGTGATGGAGAAGTGAGAAAAGAACAGTGAATTGATCTTTTCAAGACACATTAGTGAACTTACATTACAAAAATCAATACAATGCTTCTGAGCAAAAGACAAGGTACATCTGAAATGGACTGGCAGTGAAGTCTGACAATATTGGAAAATATTTAATTTTGAAGAGTCAGCCTTGACTCTCTGTCAAAAGATATAAGTATCTGGTATATTTTGAGTTATAGTTTAAAGTAAAGAATTGACCACAACATCCACCTACACAAATTTAGGTCATGATTACATTTTCCACGTCTTAACATTTCTGGGGTGTATTATTTATCTTGGCTCCCACAGTCTCTCAGTTGTTCTCATCTCTTTTAGTTGTTCTATTGGTTTCTACCTTTGAATGAAAAGATAACAGCAGTACTGGCACTATCCCATTTAACAGAGCACTACAGATGCCAAAGATGAAAACAGCGGTTTTAATCTTAAACTAACAGTCTGAAGACATAGCTGCATATGTGTGTGTGTGTGTGTGTGTGTGTTATGTTATGGTATGTAAACTAGATCATGAGTAGCTGATAAGAAGAGAAAATTTTTTAATATTCATGGTACATCCCGTACGTTTAGCTTGTGTAGAGCTGTCACTAAAATGCTTATTTCAACACCTCACTGTCTTTCTACTGACTACATCCACAACTGTGATCAAAGACTATCGGTATGTAAAATCTTTAGAGTAACTACCATGAGGGCAGAATTATGATGAATGAGCCTAATCTACTCTAGATTAGAGTGACGTAATAGTCCCATGAATTCGGATATGACCCAAATGTGAATTGGCCAAAATCAGAATCAAAAAGATCAGATTCCATGTGATTTGTGGTTCACACTTCAAGGAAAAGAAAAAGTCACATGAGAGCAAAACATGTGGTCCACATTTTGCTGCAGTGTAAATGTAGCATTAATGTCTTTATGAAAATCTAAAAACATATTTACACTGCACTACCATTCCAAAGTTGCTCACCAAGCCTACATTTCTTTGATTTTTAATCGGCAAATTAAAAATCAAAGAAATGTAGGCTTGGTGAGCAACTTTGGAATTTCTTTGATTTTTTATTTGCCGATTTGTTGTTATTAATGGTGAAAATAAGAAGATATTTTCTTTAGGTTCTTTAACGAAAACAAAATTCAAAACAACAGGGTTAATCGACATAGAAATCTTTTAAAACATTATACTTGTCTCTACTGCACTTTGGATCAAATTTATATGTCCTTGCTAAATAAAAGTCAGCATTTCTATCAATAAACAAATAAATCTGACTGCCCCTGTCGTAACAGAAAACAAATGTTTGTGTGTTAGTGTAAGTGTGCATGAGTTGGCAGCAAACAGCTGAGCCAGGGCCCACAGGTCACCTTTGTTTTCCAGATGGCTGCTGGAGAAATGGGCAGCACTTTGGTAAATAATGATGAGTAAATATAAGAGCCTATCGCACGACACACACTCACAGAAAAGACAGAAGGGCGGCCTCATCCTCTTGTTGAGGAGTTATGAGGCCACATTCCAAAGCCATTCGTTTCATAAACGCTGGCAAAATGACTTGGCTCAGTGTTTCCTTCTGATGCGGGCCTCAATCACTATGACTGGCTCAGTCGGAGTCTAATTCCTCTAACCAGGATCTGACAGGGATGGAAACTACTACAGAAGCAACACACACCATCAAAGTGTGGCCAGCAGCAGAAAGATAAAAGCATGCAAGAGCACACACACTCATGCACAAATGCACGCACTGACATATGGCTGCAAATTCAGATTTTGTGCACCCTTTCAAATTAATAGAGCTCATAGACTCGTTTTTATTTGTAAAAACATTTATGTTCCTATTTTTCTCATAGGGAATATTAAGTCTCAGTCTGTTAGGGTTTGAGAACTGCACAATCATTTCAGGCTCCCTGAAGAACAATTAGAAGATCCAGATCTCGGCAATCTGTTAAAATTCTAGTGGGGACTTTCCATGTTTACAGTGACTTTTTACAATGAAAGTGACAAATTTTACAATCTATTTTTAAAAGCATAAGAGGCACACATCCCATGATATTCCCATGATATATATATATATATATATACAGTGGGGCTCGAAAGTCTGGGGACCCCTTGCAGAATCTGTGAAAATATGAGTAATTTCAAAAAATAAGAGAGATCATACTAAATGCATGTTATTTTTTATTTAGTACTGTCCTGAGTAAGATATTGTACATAAAAGATATTAACATTTAGTCCACAAGACAAAATCATTGCTGAAATTATTAAAATAACCCCACTCAAAAGTTTGGGAACCCTTGGTTCTTAGTACTGTGTTCTGTTACCTGATGATCCTTGACTGTCTTTCTGTTTTGTGATGGTTGTGCATGAGTCCCTTGTTTGTTCTGAACAGTTAAACTGAGCAGCGTTCTTCAGAAAAATCTTTAAGGTCCTGCAGATTCTTCAGTTTTCCAGCATCTTTGCATATTTGAACCCTTTCCAGCAGGGACTTTATGATTTTGAGATGCATCTTATCACACTGAGGACATTTGAGGGACTCAAACACAACTATTTAAAAAGATTCAAACATTCACTGATGCTCCAGAAGGAAACAAGATGCATTAAGAGCTGGGGGGTGAAAACAATATATATATATATATATATATATAAACTGTGTTACTCAAGTTGTAGAGGGATTTTAATTAGTTTAATGCTACGAAATCAGACAAATAACTGATTTAGAATATATAAATTGCATAAATTAAAAAAATCTAATTGAAATTACAATATTTATTTTTACCTCCTGTTCACTCAATATTTTCTGAAAGATAAGCACCTCTTTTCACAAAAATTTTTCACTACCAAGTTTCAGGCCTGTTTTGTAGCCTCTATTCATGGAAAGCAGCAGTTCACCAAGATACTACTGAATAACGTCCTTATACAGTAAGTACTAAAAAATTCAAGAGTCATATTCTGGCTCTGGTTGAACACTACACACACTCTCAGAGCTGAGTGAGACATCTAATCCAGCATCAGAACATCATGGTGTGATGCTTTACACTTAAGGGTTGTTAGAGCTGTGAGGGTTTGTTTCATGCTTGTCTGATTGATAGAGTTGTCTGCTGTCAGAGTTTCCTCTTGCTCTGGATCCAAAGCTTTATCTCTGTTACTTCAACAAAGTCTGGGAGTAAAGATGCTTAGACAGTCTTCTAGGGCTGCCAAAGTTAAACTGTTGACGTGATGAATTAATTGATTTAACACTGTTATATTCAACCCAGCTAGTAACAGTGACCCCAGAAACTATTTGGACACTTCAGTCACACTTTAGACAATTCATCACACCAAAGGACAAAAAATACAACACTTCTTTTCCCTTTTTGAAATTATTATTACTATTAATAAAGTGCAGTTCTGGCAGATGAAGTAGATGTTTACATGTCCAGATATGCAGGAAGGAACCACTGTGATAACTCTGTTTCAGCCTTTACAAACAAACTCAGAGTCTCAATTAGCAGTAAATGATGTAGAAAGATCTTATTAACTAATAACTTGTC
Source organism: Carassius gibelio (assembly GCF_023724105.1). Lineage (NCBI taxonomy): Eukaryota > Metazoa > Chordata > Actinopteri > Cypriniformes > Cyprinidae > Carassius > Carassius gibelio. The sequence goes on from NC_068378.1 coordinate 10,234,739, forward strand.
CATAAACTAAATCCAAAACATTTATTTGAATGTATAATAATGCCACAATTCAGCCTTGCTGAGCATATGAGACTCTATGTTTTATTCCAGCCTTTTACTAAAACTTAAAACTGCAAATAAATTCTAGCAGGTTCACTGTAATTGCTTTGAATAATACTGCACATTTCAAGTATTCCTACACTGCTGACTGTACAGCTCAAATCGACTGTTACGGACACACAAACAGAAAACACACAGGGCTTCATCATTAATCACTGCCGTAGGCTGGGGAATCTCCCACCACAGTGTTGGAGCCATGACTATTCAGTCTGGAAAATTAACTACACGTCAGACACATCCAATCAAGCAGCCATCTGAGGAACGAGAGGGCCAGACCATGAACAGGCAGCTCTTACATGTGTTTGACTGAGCAAGGTCTGACAGCACAATTAACCGGGTCTTAAACTACAACCGTGTGGGTCCTCAGTGAAGGAGGGAGTTATTTATAATCAATGGTGAAATACATCCACGAAAAGTACATTCAACTTTTACTTCCTCCTATTTATATTACTCACTTCGTCTGCTACAGTGGACATGGCCGAACTTCTAATTTGCATCCATATTGACTGTCCATGTCACTCCTATCAGGAGAACCTGTAATCTAAACTCACCTTCTTATGCAGTCATCAGTTTTACCTGACTGGCTCCCAATAGTGCTTTACATCAAACTCACTGGCTCTATGGAAAGATTCCCAGATAACACTCCCCTGTACGCTCCATTCTATATAACATCATGGTTTGTGGCCAAAGAATCATTGATTCCTAATACACACACATACACAAATCCACTCGAATACACACTTCTGTTTTCACACAACGGTTTGGTCAATAAATTTCAGTTTTTATTGCAGATCCTTTGCAGACTTCCAGGTTTAAATGTATTCAAAGATGCCACTTTGACTGGGTATTATTATTTTATCTGCCCAATCTAACACTACTGATACTGTACATGACCTTCACAAGTTTTCACTAGCTTATGAAGTGTATTGCACTGTTCTCTCCATCTTTACATTATATACTGTATATCATAGCTCAGAATCTGAAGAGCCACATATCTCTATATTAGGTGGTGATGCCCAACTACTGTCTTTTCTTAGGCTTTTTCTAGATCCCTCTGTCTGTCTGTCCGTCCATCTCTCCATCTATTTCTTGGGAATGCAGTCTAATTTAGCAGAGATTTCAAGTACAAAATGCTATGTTTATTTAAAAGTAAGCTGTTCAACACACTTTGTCTATCACAAGAAATGCATTAAGATATGTTTTCTGTATACTTTGCTTTTTGCATTTTTTGCATGCTTCAAATTCAATGGTTTTTGTTAAGATCTGGCAGCAACAGCACTTTTTTTTCTGCTGGGGTGAGGAACTTGCAGACAGCTTTACTTTCTCATGAAATCAGCTGCATACCAACAAACCAATACAATACAGCGCAGGGGCAAAAGCTGTTGTGGATCTGCTCACCTAAAAACCTCCATAACTGGTACAGATTTGTATGTTATGCATAAATTTAATTTAGACAGTTGCATATTTTATCTTAAGCCTTATGTTACACCTCAAATGACAAGGGAATTTACACTATTGTTCATATCTAGCTGGTCTCCCAATCTCTTTTTCTCAAATGCTTGGGTATACAGAGAACTCTCAACTTATATGGACTAAATGCTCCTGATAAATCAACATTTAGAGATAAACACCTATTTAGCATTCAGAAAATGAGTCATCCTGATTAATGACAACATTAGCACTGTTACAGTAGCTTTGACATGCAAAGAGGTTAGCCAACCATAACTCAGATCATTTGCATATAGAAGTTTTACATTACAGTTTAATTCTCAAGGTCAGACACTATAAATGGTCATGTAAAACTACCCCCCAAAAATGACAGACTAAGTGAAATTTTGGAGATAATAATGTTCTAATATTGTAAGGCAGCACAAATATACAAAATAAATAACTTCAAAATATATAGGTCATGGTGATATAATTACAATATCATCAAAAAGTTGATTTATTTCACTAATTCCATTCAAAAAGTGAAACTCGTATATTATATTTATTCATTATACACAGACTGGTGTATTTCAAATGTTTATTTCTATTAATTTTGATGTTTATAACTGACAACTAAGGAAAATCCCAATTTCAATATCTCAGATATTTCAATATTGTGAAAAGGTTCAATTTGGAGACCCCTGGTGCCACACTCTAATCAGCTAATTAATTCAAAACACCTGCAAAGCCTTTAAATGGTCTCTTAGTCGAGTTCCGTAGGCTACACAATCATGGGGAAGACAGTTGTCCAAAAGACGACAATTGACACCTTGCACAATATATTTGGTTACGTTATATTGTAATTTTCTGAGATACTGAATTTGGGATTATCCTTAGTTGTCAGTTATAATCATCAAAATTCAAACACTTAAACATTTGAAATATATCAGTCTGTGTGTAATGAATGAGTATAATGTACAAGTTTCACTTTTTGAATGGAATTAATGAAATAAATCAACTTTTTGATGATATTCTAATTATATGACCAGCACCTGTATATGCACATTTACTTACTTATTTATTTATTTATTTGAAGCACAAATTAAACATTTTATGCAACTGATTTCAGTAAACCTCAGTACAATTAGACATATCAAAGTAACTCAAATGAACCTAATGTAGTTAGCAATAGCACATTAGCATGCTAAATGCAACTTTATTGCATCTAATATACAGTTATGCAACATACATCACAAGAAAAAAAAAACTACTAAAAACTACTCATTAAAAAAGCAACATTGATCCGCCCTTCCTTGAGCACAGGCTCCAGTTTTCACCACATTGACTCCCCAAACTCCAAAATAACAGAAACTTCTAAAATCCAACATAATGGAACATTAAGTGCAAAACAATCTCTCTTTTCTCATCTTGCTCAAAAACACATAAAATAATACATCATTTTAAGATTTACTCCTCATGCAGAGCATGCTGGGAAATTGAAATCCCATGCCCAGGTTCAGTTTATGCCAAAAACTATTCACATAGTCCCAACACAATTAAAGTGTGTAAACTTCCATTTCACACATTTAAAAGGATTGCATGCAATTACAAATGATGTGGCAAAAACTTTATGAATTAAAAGTGTTGCATTAGCTCATCTAATAAAGTGAATTAAACAAGCAGAAAAAGGGTTCACAAAGAACAAATATTAGAAAAAATATTAATATCATACCAAAGATATAAAAAGTCCATTAAGAAATAATACTTTTATTAAGGTAGTATGCATTAAATTGATCAAAAAGTGACAGTACAACTTAGATTGTTACTAAAACACTGTTCTTTTGAACTTTCTTAAAACTGAGAGAAAATGTACCATGTCTCCACAAAACACTTAGCAGCACAACTGTTTTCAGCATTAATATCAAAAAGGTAACAATAAAAATAATAATATTTAAGAACATTACTGATTTTTTAAAAAATCTCACCAACCACAAACCCCAAAATACAGTATTGCTCTGAATACCGTACAACCAAGTAAAGACAATCCAAAGTTAACCTTTACCAAGCACCAAATGTGATGGATATTTAGAAAAGGTAAATAAAATAACTCTACTGCCAGTTGACTTTTTATGAAGTGTCACTTTAAATTGATTATTTTATTTATTTATTTATTTAATTGCATCAAAAAACTTTGATCTGTTTTTAAGACATTTTTCACTTTTTATGCACCCTTTTCACCTTGTAGATGTTAAATTAAAGTTATTTCTGCCTTGGCCTATTTGTTTGTCCCCCAGTGTGTGGACAATTTTGGTATTTTGATTTATTTATTTTTTAAATAAGCAATATTAGATCAAAAAAAAAAAAAAAAAAAAAAAAAAGAGTAAAGGAAAGGGAAAAAAATTAGGAGAAATATTAAAACTACTGTATTAGGAAGAAAAATGGCATTTCAAAAGAAAAAAAAAACTAAAAATAAGCAACTGATGTGAAGACATTGTGTTTTGGATGTGTAGGAAGTGCTCTTCTTTGTTCATGTGCAAATGTCAAGTGCATATAGCTTAGAGGAATCTCAAAACTGAAATATGACAAGTGAGAATTACATACTTTAATCAAGGTCAACTATCAAACACTTCTTTATGCTCTTGAAGTTCTCAGAAGTTGGAAATTGATCCATCAGTTTGTGACAAGATTAAAAGAACTTCAGGCGCTTTGATTTGAAGTTGATGTCAGAATAACCTTACTTATTCTCACAATTTGTGACAAAATCTGTAGAAATGTTGAGTTGTGTGGCTAGTAACTACAGACACAGACTGCTACTCAAGCAAGTTACATCAGCAAAACAGATATTTAAAACAACGCCACATGCAGAATCTGTGACCTCATGCAGCAAACAACTACTTCACAATTTTTTATTTTTTATTTTAAATAAAGCTGTCCTATAAGTATTTTAGAATGCATGAATGCAGGGCTGTTTCTAACCTTTTCGTTATTGCCAAATACTCATCTTAATTTAAAATTTATCTTAATTTAATTTTTTTTTAAAAGACTCGTTTTTAATGGTGTGTTGGTCTATTATAGGCTAAATGAGCCTATGTCTATTTAGAGTGCTGAGATGTTAGGATGTCACAGAGCAGAGGACTTATTTTATTTCTTTATTCCAACTTCCAAGTGGCCTAGTCTACGTTAGTTATGAATAAATTATGTTAAAACATGTATAAATGACTCATTCTTGACAAAAGGCAAAAGAGCTGTGTGTGTGCACATTTGAATAATGTCGGGCTGTAAACGGGCAAAAAAGCTGTCAATCATTCAAAATGTACTTGTCGGGCTCGGGCTGAAACCTGTCGGGCTCGGGTCCTGTCTGGCCTAACTTTTAAGGCCCGATTACAGCTCTAAGCTGTTATATATCTCAAGTGAACAACTGGGAAACTGTTGGGGAAAAACATTGGATGTGTAACTTTGTTAATACAGGCCGTCTGTCGCATTAATGTTAATCACACGATGATGTGCCTTGCCAAAGCACTGACAGAACCCATTGATCTAATGGAGTTTTGAATGCTCCAAATGCAAACTTTGCATGCATCAATCAGGAATCAACTGACAGTGATCTGATCCAGGGTGCATACAGGCATACCCTGATAAATATAGTGCCAGTGTGTGCACTCATTGGCGCCCCTTCAGCTGGTGGCACCCTAGACGACTGCCTAGTTCACCTATGCCTAGAAACGTTACTGCACAAATGCTAACTGATAACTAGAATGCTTTCACCAATCGTAGCACTGCTAAATAAAGATACAAATGCAAATTTTTATCAACATGATATAATGCAGCATAGTATAGCTATTCAGCATTTTGGCACTCCCGCTTCAGCTAAAGATATTGTGTAATTTTGTCTATTATGCATTACATTTATTTTCTTTAACTATCTATTGTTTGGCTACAGGCAGGCTGATGAGTTTCTGTATTAAATATTAAATTAATTGTGAGAAAATTATCCAAATAGTACATAATGATCCAATATCTAAACTGGAAGTCATGATATAGGAAGAACCACCCCCCAACCACACACAAACACTCTCTGGGAAAACAAAAATAATTTCCAATCTTTCACTCTCGTTATAGCATTTTTCCTTCATTAATTTTATAATTATAAAAAAAAGAACACAGAGCATCAGTCTCCAAGGAAATAGAAAATTCATATCTTTCTAACACACTACAGTGATTGTGATCCAAGCAGATCCATCAGTGTGTACGTGTGTTACATTATTGAGCTACAATTCCACACTTGTACATAACATTAATCCCCATCAGTTCAAATTATTTGTCATTCTGCTCATGTTTCATAAATATATTTTCACATTGTCAGCTATGGTTTGATTGAAAAAATTGCAATACTTAATTATATGCTATGTTTACATAAACAAATTAAACAAATTAAAATAAAATCAAATAAAAAAAAATCAAAGAAAACCACACAAAAAAACACTTTGGGGTATCATGGGATAGCAAAATGGGGCCAACCAAGGTTTTTTATTTATTTATTTATTTTTACTATAATTAATATAGTATATTTTTACAGAGCAGGTGATGAATAATGTTTTGCCCTGTACTGTTCTAGTCAGACCACATAAAGGAAATACTGAAGATGTAATTTCTTTACCTCAAGCATCACTAAATAATGACTGGTTTTAAAAACATTTATCTTTGGTAAAGGTAACAGTTCAAAGTTAAGTTTTAAACTGGAGGGACACTCTGACTGCAGGCTAAATATGTGCTTCATGTGGTGACATCTAAACGAGCTGGTTTTATTAGCTGGTTATTTATTTAATGAGTGAATCAGCCTGACTACATTAGACTAAACCAACCAAAGTCATTTTAAGAATCATATCAGGTAGAAATAGCTCCTTCAGGTAATAACTGCACATATTCCATTTTCACGGCATATCCAAAGTAATTTGCACATCTTCGGCTACAGTATGAACTGGGATAAGATAAAACTTTTACTCATGAATATGAATGAAATGTTAGGCCAAATGTTGGATTATTGCAGTCTATGCAAACATATACTGTACAACGCTTTGATCATTTGCATGTGACCAAAGCCTTTAATGCTTTTAAGATAGAGTTAACTGAAGCACAGCTGTGTTTTTAACTGAAGAAATATACTGAAATTAGCAATTAAAAACATTCTTACGAATGTCGCCGGCATTAAATCACTCCCACAGTGGAAGCTGATTGCGTCTTTTGGGTCATTTAAAATGAGAGAACTACATGTCTAAATAACCTCAACTCAACTTAATAGGCCTGTCAAACTCAAATTACCATCTCTAAGAAAAAAAAAAAATTGTGCAATCTATTCTTGTTTACAAACAAGCTTCAGTAAATTTCGTCTCATGCGTAATCAAACATATAATAATTATATACGCCATGATAGAATCTGAGCTCATATGTGACCGAGCTCCAGCTGGAGGCATTTGAAAGAAACCCAAAAAGTATTATAGAAAATTATAGATACACAACGGTCAGTGGCACTCTTGTGAATAAGAAGTTAATTTTATTCAATGTGCACTTGCAGTGTACTTCAAATCTTCTCAATTGGTGCTGTAAGAATGTGATTCCAAACTGGTGATAAAAACATCACAATAATTCACACGACTCCAGTCCATAAATTATTGTAAGTGAAAATAAGTGTTTGTAATAATTCCATCAATAATCTCTTGCTTCCAGGCTAAAATATGAGTCCTCTATCCATATTAATGCTTTCTCTAGTGAAAAAAAGTAAAAATCTGAATCACAAGACAATAGTTTAAAATTAAATATGATGTATTCGTTACTTGCAAACATGCAGCTTTTTTATTTACAAGACGTTAATAGATGGACTGGAGTCGTGTGGGGTAATTGTAAATTATTGTGGTGTTTTTATCAGCTGTTTGGACTCTCATTCTGACGGCACCCATTCACTGCAGAGGATCCACTGGTGAGTAATAAGATTCTCCAAATCTTTTCCAACGAAGAAACAAACTCATCTACAGATTACATATATTTTAGGAAATTTCCAAATTTGTGTGAACTATTCCTGAGTGTCCAAAAACATTACATTCAGTTCACACTTACTGCATATGATTTCTGTAATAAGTACTCTTTTTGCTTAAGTATACTCCTTATTCACAAGGGATAACACATGACATGTTGCCAGCTTGTTGTAACATGCTGATATAAAAATAGAGAAATGGATCTCTATTAAACAAGTGTCAGAGTAAGAACAGACAGCTGGAGAAGGACGGATGACTGAGGAGTGTCATTGAGATGCAATTTCTTTGAAAATAACTTACCAACAGATCCATTCAAGTTCAGATTGATTCTTAAAGCATTTTTTACAATTCTAATAAGCATCCTGACATAATGAATAATGATCACCTCCATTAATCATTGGAAAAGCCTCATTAGAAATAAATGAAATTTATTGTGAGCATCATTTGAATCCTATCATATTGATTAAAAGTCAACATGACACAACATGCTTTGGTTTGTTTGTTCATGTGAGTGAATCATAATGATTGAAGGAGGCAGGGACAATCACTCAGAGGACTGACCTTAACCACGTCTTCATCAGTGGACTGGCACTTCACAGCGTCTGACACGTCTGTAACCGTCCCGTCTGTGTCCACCGTCACCACCTTCACCGGCACCGCCACCGTCTTCCCGTTCAGCACTGCGGTGTTCAGGATCTCCGTTTCCTGCAAACACAGGCATAAGAAACATCTGAATGACTTCATTCATCACTCTTTGATAATTCAGTCCTTCTTTCCTTCATTTATGCCTTTTTCTTTTTAATGGTTGAATCAGTTATTCAGTTATTGATTGGTTCATTCCTTGGATCATTCCTGGTTTTGTTATTCTTTCCATATTACAGTTGGCCAATTGTTTTTTTTGTTTTTTTTTTCATTCCTCACAGACAATCAATCATACAAAAATAAATAAAGTTGTACATAATAAGCCTACCCCTTGTGCATGATTATCAATCAAATGAGCGGCACTTTTTCACTAGTAGTGATTAATACAAGGCACACATACATATACAAAGTATATATATATATATATATATAAACTGGTTTAGTCATTCATTCCTTCTATTTAATACTTTTTAATCCTTTATTTACTCATATTCACCCATTCTTTCTTTCCTTCCATTCATTTGTTTGTTCCTTCACTGACTTTTTTCTTCACTCTCTTTATTCGTTGGTTCAGTCCTACACTTCATTCATTCCCTTTCCCTTGTTCTTTATTATCCCTTATCCCGCATTCCATACTTTATCTGTTCTTTCCTACAATAATTTATTCTTCCTTTCCTCATTCCTTCTTTTCATTTTTCATTCACCCCTTCTTTCTTTCCATCCATATGACCTTCATTCATTGTTTCAGTCTTTCCCACGTTCCTCTATTCATTCATATTCATTTGCTCATTTATATATTCAGTTCAGTCAATCTTCCATATTTTTATCCTTCCTTAATTTTTTCATTTTGTTCATCTGTTCTTTCGGTTCTTCATTTCATTATTAATTTCCCCTCCATACTTTTCTGTTTCTTTTTTTCCATCCATCTGCCCAGCATTCATTGACTGGTTCAGTCCTATTATTCATGAAATCCTCTTCCCTCCTTGTTTCTTGATTTCATTCTATACTCTCTCCTTCTATCATTAATTCATTCTTTTACCTGTTCCTTCCTTGCATCATTCATTCTTCCCTCCTTTTTTCTTTTCTCTTTTCTTTTTTCATTATTTATTCTTTAATTTTCCATCCATCCAATATACATTATTTCAGTCTTTCAGTCAATATTTTCTTCTTCTCTCCTTTTTTTCATTTGAACTTGATTTCATTCCTCCTTCCTTCCTTCCTAATTTCCACAGTACATTTCCCAGTGAAGATGACATGAAGTGAGAGAGGGGCTGCAAAATTACTTTACAAAAGAAGCAGAAGAGAAGACGTCTAAGAGCAGAGGATAGAGGCGGTGGGTAGAGGGGTGCTGTTTGACAGTTTGGGCAGCGGGTTCATTAGAAGAGAAACAGCCTGAGTCCTTAACCTTTCAGCCACGGAGACACACTGTTTCAGACAACCACGTAATTGAGAACATTACAGTCGGCATGAGAAACTCAGCCCCCATTGTGCCATCCCTGAGAGACAGGCAGACGTGAGTAATGTAGTCAATTCACCTCATTAGCAGATCACTTTCAATTAACCAATCTGCTTGCCCTCAATGTCCAACAGCGGCAGCGCGGTTACTGCAATCAGACGGTATTCATTCACTGTAAGCGCTGTCTTTCCATACTCATTTCTTTCTCTTTAATTCACTCTTTTATAAGAGAGCGAGAGATGACATAACATAATCTCAATGAATGTGTAATGACAAACTCATCTTATCACCATCTCACCAACTCTCTGCCTTATTATTCCCGTTTCTGCAAGCAGCACTTTCTGGATCTCTATCCTGTCTCCGAGAGTTCTCTCTTTACGTATATGATGTGGAAAGGGAATAAAAGGAAATGAATTCATCCTGACAGCTATGCTTTTTTTCCATATAATATTTTTATTTTCTTTTATAAGCTGATCTGCTCTTTACAGGGCTTGATTCCTGTCATTTAATGCTATTACTGGAAGACTCTTTTTCGGTTTAATTCCTGGATCATGTCTGTGTGTATGCCGCTGAACAGAATTCGGTGTTTATGCTTTCATCCATTATCTCAAGTCGGTTTGAGCCAGTCTTTTACGCCAAACAGGGAGGTCACACTTCTCATGCATCCCTCTAAGAATGGGCTTATAAATGTTTGAGATGTTTTTGTGCGCTGAATAATTTAAAGACAGTGAAAGAGAGGAGTGAAATCTGTGAAGGCATTTTACTTGAGACAGAATTTGGCTCAAAGTAAATAAACTCTTGTATGTGGTCACAAATGGAAAACTCATGCAGTATCCCTTGGCTAAAAGAAAACTTTTTTTTTTTGCATTTTAAAATAAATAATTAATTAGTTTATTTATTAAACTAGACTATCTTTCATTATAGCATTTCAGCTAGGGGGAACCACTTCAAATGTTCTAATTGCATTTGTTTTGCAATATTTTTGAGGATATTTTTAAAAGGCTTGCCTTCATAGCTAAACGTAGACATATAAATGGGTTTTCTGGAGTAGGCTACTTGATTCTGATAAGACCAATTTCAAGTCTACTCCACGGTCTCGTGCTTTTTGCATAATATATTAAAATAAAAGAAATAATATTAAAATATAATAAAATATTAAAAACTAAATAAATAATATGCAAATGATATTTAATAAAATTTGTCATGCATAGAGATTAAGCAAGAAAACACATAATAATAATAATAATAATAATAATAATAATAATAATAATAAATATTTACAGTATTAAGCAGCAAATCAGCATATTACAGAAAATGTATTTACAAATTGTATTTTTAATTTCTTTTAAATATAATATATATATGGCTCATGTGACACTGAAACAACAAAACTGATGCTGATTTTTTAAAATATATATATTCAGAACTAAAACAGTTTTACTTTTTAAGTTTAAATTGTATAACACTGTTACAAATGTATTTTACAATATTACCATTTACTGTATTTTTTATCAAATAAATTCAGTATTAAGAATAACAGGCTTCTTTCAAAATATCATCATGTTCTTGGTGAATCCCTCCACACTGCATTTTACAACCCAAATCAAACTGGCCTTGTCATTAAAAAAATAAAAATTTGCAGCAAAAACTGTATATAGTTAAAACAGCATCTAGTGTGTTCATTTCAATTAAGCCCAAGATTTGAAGACTTTGAGGGAAATCCCTGACTCATACATCACTAAACGCTTCATCCGTAGTGCCTTTCTCCCTTCATGCTCTCTGTCCCGAATGCCCCCAAGCATCCGTCTGCCGTCCTGCTAAGATCATTGCACTTGATGGGCTAAATGGCTGCAGACCTTGAGAGCGAGCCAGAGCAAGTGTGCATGCCTGTGTGCGTGTGGATTGTTTGTCTGCGTGCTTGGGGTTAGGAGACTCACAGCAGGATAAATGTGAGCAGCAGGACATTAGCTGCTAGCAAGAACGAGATCACTGCATGCTGGTAATAAGCCACAGTGGGACATCAGTAGAGAGAGGAGAGGGCTGAGATGGCCACCGCAATTGGATACAGACACAGACACGGCCATTATCAAAGTTGTAGGGCTGGACTGTTTACGGGCCTGTCCCCTGATGGGTTTTAATGGGCGAGATAGAAAGCCTGCTGCAGGGCAAGCCCAGGAGCTAATGGAGGAATTTATGAAACAAGCTCACTCTCAAGGACATGACAGTCAAATGCTGAGTTCTGCCTCTTATGGCTACTTTTGTTCATTTTATGGACCTTGACTAGTCAAAGAGGCTTTTCTGGCCTACTGCCTAGACACCAGAAAGGTCAATGTCTATGACCTGACTACACTAGACTACACCACTTAAAGTATTTTGGCATACTTTTTATTTTGCAAACTATTTTGCAGACTAGTTTAACTCCTTCCTGGATGGTTCAAAAGTGCCTTTAATTTGAACATCAGTAGAAAAAATATGCCATAACAATTGGTAAGTTAATTAATTCATGCACATTAGCTTAAACTGCTTATTTTAGTGATTTGATTTAAAACTTAGATTGTCATCATTCCAAAATATTCAGTATCTCTGCTGTATAATAATAATAAAAAAACATATGTAGTTAATTAATACTTATTGCTTATAAACAAAGGTAAGTATTTATAAATGTATTTCATATTTCTAAATATGTGTAATACTGTGCTCACAAGTTTGGGGTGAGTAAGAATTGTTTATTATTATAATTTTTTTAAAGGGGCCATATGATGCTGCTAAAATTATTTTGTGTATTTGTTGTAATTAAATGTGTTTATGCAATTTAAAGTAATAAAATAATAATAAAAAAACATTATTTTCCGCATAATGTACATTTTTGTTTCTCCTCTATGCCTCGCCTTTCTGAAATGTGTCGTTTTTTTGTTGTTTTTTTTTACAAAGCTCATTGCTTTGAAAGCGAGGTATGCTCTGATTGGCCAGCTATCCATTGCGTTGTGATTGGCTGAATGCCTGAAGCGTGTAACGGTAATGTTATGCCGCTTATTATACTGTGATTAGTGTCCCACTCAGAACATTGGCCTTAAACAAAACTTGAAATCGCATCATATTACCCCTTTAATAAATTTATGCAAGGATGCATTGATCAAAAGTAAAACATTTACAAATAGTTCCTTAAAATTTCTATCTAAAGTACTTTTTTTTCTATTCATTACAGAATCCTGAAAAGTGTATCAATCTTAACATTTGAAAATTATTGTTTCCTTTAAGCACCATGCCATTTGCTGAATTAGTTATCTCCACTTAGGCCTATAGGTTTAATTATGGCCTATGACCTCTACAAGAAGTTCTTGAATTTTTTTTCATTCCATCAAAGACTCTTCTTTCTCTTCTTTGTTTTAATCTGCACAACTCACAATCTTTCACTCAATTCTCTTTGGAAAGCCCAATTCTGTCTTCATTCAGACAAATTTGTGATTAAAATTCTGCAGCACCATTAAACTTTAAACAGTAATATAAAACAGAATAACAGTGGAAATTGAGGATCCTTCCTAGTGAGCAGCATCAGTAGACACGCAGAGAAAGGTGAGAGTCAAAGCCACTGCATTATAAAGCCAAAGTACTGACATCCTCTGGAAACTTGCAAGCAACAAACAGCAGGGCCAGTTTCCACTAGATTGGGTAAGTTGCTTTGCGCAAACCTTACAATTAATTGACTAAAATGCTTTTGAACAGGCCGCATCTTGCTGCCAATATCTTGTAAAGATTTCCTCAATTGTGTCTCATTACCACAAATCTGCTCGCTCAATTACTTGAGGGACACCGGGAAGCACCAAATAAGTAAATATGCTAAAATCCATTTTCAAGGTCCCAGTAAAGTCTCAGAGCAAAACAAACCCAGCAGACTTTTAAGCCATGAACTGAAAACTTTGACTGTACAAAAGATCTAAGACCTATCAATAATACAACGGAGATTATAGAAATCTCAGAAAAATGGCTTTGACTTTGAATTCAAAATTTCGAGTTCCTTTCAGGCGTTTTAAATTGGGCCATGTGCAAATGTAAGATGAAAAAAGGGAAGAAAATTACATCTTTGGCACAGAGACGTGTCTTTCAGCCTCCAACCCACCAAAGCTATTCATTCAGTCCCAACTGTTCAGGTAAAAGCCATAAAATATACAATAAAATAAAGAGCATGCAGTAATCTCTGCTTTTGAGATGTACTAGTGTAATAGTCAAAGTGCTGGAATATTATAATTCTATGCCGAATTTGCCAGTCAAAGCCCCTAATGTCTAGTGCCTGATTCATCTGCTCTAGTGAAGTGGATGTTTACTGTATACTGTAGCTGGAAAACTTATTCAGAGATGGGAAATGCAATTTTAATTTATAAGTTGCAGACAAAACATCAGTCCCATATACATTTACCTTTCTTTGTCGCAGAATTGTGGCTAAACTAGTGTTGCATTATGTCAACATATTGTAAATCCTCCTCTATGTAAAGCTTATTTAGGAATAACAATGGACTGACAGCTAAGAAACTTGATTGAAATGCAATAAAACTTGCCTCAAATGGCTAACTTTATGGGAACTGTGCTCTTGTAGTCTACTCTTGTATGAATTATATAAGAGAAAATACATAATACAGTAAAAGCAGCGATATTGTTATATAATATTAAAATTTTAAATCAGTTTTTACTTGAACATTTTAAAATATAATCTATTTCTGTAATGCAAAGCTGAATTTTCAACATCATTCATACAGTTTTAATTTAGTTCTAATATGCTGAGTTGATGCTTAAGAAACATTTCTTATTACTATCAATGTTGAAGACACTTGTGTAGCTCAAAATTTTGGTGCATGCATCACATCACTTTTTTCAGGATTCTTTGATGAACAGAAAGTTTAAAAATTAAAAGAACAGCATTAAAAAATAAAATAAAATAAAACATTTGTAATGCTATATCTTAACTGTTCCCTTTCAGTCTGTCACATTCTACGTTATGTCAGAAAGAGACTGATGAATGGGATCTCACCCGAGGCTGCGGCGTTTGTTACAAAATGACCCAATAATACGTCGAGTACCTTGGTCTGTGGAATTTGCATCGTGAGCTCCCCCAAGCAGAGCGGGTATATAAGGAGCAGTGCGAGCAACTCACATTCAAGCTTTCCCATCTATGCGTTAAGATCGACACTCGATTATCTTAAAGGTACAGAGTCCCCTCTACCACACCGCGTTCTAGCTCCTCTTCTTGTGAGAGGGCTACTTCGGCTGGTGGCCTGGGTGATCTGAGGGTTACCGTGTGGGCTTCCCCGACGAGCCAGCCTCCTTGGGCCACACCCCCCTCACAAACACCACAGCCTGTTGAGTTCTGGATGAGTTCCTGGACCCTCTCAGGCTCCTGATATCTCATTCGGGGTTCAGGAGGAAGAGCTTATGTCGATCGCTGCATCACAAGGAAGCTTGAGTCCTCGGGAAACGAGGATTCAGCTGCGTTGCCTCCCTCGGGAGTGCCAGCATTGCCCGAGTCCGAGCCCGAGCTGACAGCCGTGCTTTCCCGGGCAGCTGAGAGCATCACACTCTACTGGAATCCTCCTCCCTGCCCAGAGTGCTCAAGACTGGATGATTGGTTCCTGGGGGCTGCTCATGCTGATCGCCAGCACCCCCTGCTGGTTCCTTTTTTTCTGGAAGTGCACCAGGAAGTGATTAGTTCATGGAGGGCAACCATTAACTGCCCGAAACCGTTCAGGCCGCTTCTGCCCTGCACACCTTGGCCACCCTTCAAGTGTACCAGGCCAAGCTGTTCAAAGAGCTGCACGAGGGCAGTGCTGACCCAGGGGATTTGCAGGAGGCGCGCACTGCTACTGACCTCGCTCTCCGGGCGACGAAGGTTACTGTGCGCTCCTTGGGTCAGGTGATGTCAACTTTTTTGGTCCAGGAGTGCCACCTATGGCTGACCCTGGCAGTCTGAGGCCATCCTGCCCTGGCAGCCTGCTGCTGCCCTCTGCCGCCCACACAGCCACCTCAGCCTTTTCATCGCTGAAGGCACCCCCCTGGTCTCTGCCACTCCCGCTCGGCCACAGCAGCAGCCTTCACTCTGGCCGCAGTGAGGAGACGGCCGCAGAAGGGCGGCGCAGCCCATCTCTACCCCTAAACCTGCTAAGCATCAGGCCAAGTGGCATTCCTGAAATGGGTGACCCTGAACTGGGGACTGCAGCTAATCAGGAGATGGTAGCAGGACCACTACTTCCCCATGGAGGAGGGCCGGGGGAAAACCCCTTGTTCACGAAGAGCTGTTTCCTCTACCTCTGGGTCCCAAGAGGCCACAAACAACAGTTGGTGACATGCTTCCTCACCGCTCTCATTCTCCTCTCCCCTTACAAGTTTCCATGCAAAGCCAGCTCGATAACGCATTGCCTTCTAATGCCCTCTTTGCTACTTGGAGTCAGACAAGTGCACTCCGCCCCCGCTAAGGGACACTACGCCTCCCATGCTGGGGCTGTCTGCTCCACCTCACTGCCCCACTGTGGGTACACCTGTAGTTCCATTGATCCCGCTGGATCGGGTTCTGGGAGCCTGGCTAGAGCTTCCCAGGCCATCCCCCTGGCTAATCTGAACAATCAGATTAGCCAGGGGGGCTATGTGTTTAAGTTCGCCCGGCGTCCCCCAGGTTTCAGGGTGTTTGCGTGACAATGGTGGGCAAAGATGCTCCTGTCATGCGCACAGAGGTCGCAACCCTGCTGGCAAAGGGAGTGATAAAAAAGCCGGTCCCTCCAGCCGACATGAAGTCCAGCTTTTACAGCCCTTACTTCATAGTATCCAAGAAAACAGGTGGGTTACGGCCAATCCTGGACTTGTGTGCCTTGAACCGAGCTCTTCACAGACTCCTTTTCAAGATGCTAATGCCCAAGTGTCTCCTTCCACCCTCAAAGTCTATGTGGCTGCCATTTAGGCTCACCATGACCCTGTTGAAGGTAAGTCTCTTGGGAAACACGATCTGATCATCAGGTTTCTGAGAGGAGCAAGGAGGCTCAATCCGCACCTTGCTCTCAGTAGAGCTAAAGTTTCTATCTTTGATAACTTGATAGTTTCGTTGAAGAGGGTCGGGGACCTGCAGGCATTTTCAGTTGATGAATCATGCCTGGAATTCGGGCGGGCTAACTCTAATGTTATCTTGAGACCCCGGCCTGGGTACGTGCCCAAAGTTCCAACCAGTCCTTTTAGGGATCAGGTGGTGATCTTGCAAACACTGCCCCTGGAGGAGGCAGACCCAGCCCTGGCGCTGCTCTGTCCTGTATGTGAGTTCCACACTTATGTAGACAGAACTCAGTGCCTTAGAACCTCAGACCAGCTCTTTGTCTGTTACGGAGGCCAGCAGAAAGGAAAGGCTGTCTCCAAGCAGAGGTTGTCCAGGCTTATCAGGCTCAAGACCCGCCATGCCCCCCAGGGGTGAGAACTCACTAAACTAGGAGTGTAGCTTCCTCCTGGGCGCTGGCGCTCACTAACAGACATCTGTAGAGCTGCGGGCTGGGCGACACCTAACACATTTGCAAGATTTTATAATCTCTGTGTAGAACCTGTTTCCTCCCGGGTACTTGCCCCTTCGGGCCAGTAAGGACCTGCTCGGTGTCAATCTGCTTGCTGCACCATTCCACTCCACGGACTGGATGTGTTCGCTATCCCTCTCAGGTGAGTTCCTCAGTTGAGAACCCTGAAGGTGAATTGGCTCTCAGGCGAGATCCCATTCGTCAGTCTCTTTCTGACGTAACGTTTCCGTTCCCTCCTTTAGGGAATGAGGGTTACATACATAACCTAGATGTTTCTTTGGATTAATTTAATGCTTAAAAAAACAATCTTTTGAATGGTACTGTATATCATAATACTAATATTTTTTAATGTTTTGATGTTTGTTCAGTTCACTGTATTAAATTAGCTAATACGTCAGTTTAAATTCATAAAAATTTCACACATTTATACATTTTACAATAATTTTCATTGTGGACAATCCAGTGAAGTTTATCAAGTCATCTTAAGATGAAATGAAATATTAAACAAACAAACAATACATTTTTTTAAAAGCAATGCTGTATATAGTAAGTTTATAGTTTTAAACTGATCTAAACTAGTAGTTCTGAGGCCTGTGATGTTCAGAAATAACGAAGAGATCTGAGTCAGAGCTTGCAGTCTCAAATTGACCCACTGCCTGAATGTCACTGTGTTGACTTCCTCTAAACAGTGTCTGCATTTGCTAGTCCGGTTTCCCTGCCAACTGAATGTGTTGAAATTCAGGAGAGCATTGTCAACGTCTCCCTGTCCTCCTTCCTTTCTCCATCGGAGAATAAGTAAGATTTATGGTGTCAGCCCCTGTAATCTGACCAGCATGAAAAACAGATGCTATATCTTTTCATCTCTCTTTGCTAGCCTCTATTTGACCATCCTTACTTAATTCCTGGCCACTTTATGGTTATCTTTGCTCCGTTATGACATATAAATCCTACTCTATAATGAAATACGAGGGCATGAAATGTAACATAATTACAGAAATGCGGTGTATTAAAAAGCGATCTAACGTGACGATCTTAATTCACCCCAAAGCAGAGGGATTACTCGTACTGCAGCACAGAATTAGCTCCATCTCACTGTCATGTTTCTTTGTTCGAAGGAATAATTGAATTATTGGGGCCAGTTTTTGTGGTGTGCTCCTTTCATGCTCTGCAGTGTTCTCAGAGCATTGTTGCATGCAGTTCTTTTTATAGCTACCCTCTTCATAACTGGCTTTGATTCACAGTCTATGTTGTATGTGCTCAGGAACATGGAAAGGAAAACATCCTTATTGTTTCTTCAGTGTTAGCCTGGAGCTACACGTAAACATTCCCACATAATTCACTTGTCCAAAGCATCCATGTTAAGTTTGTTGATTTGAGATGAATGCTGGAGAATCTGTATGTGTTAGAGGGGGTTGGGAAGGCTTATTTTATAATAAGCCTTTTTATCAAATACTACAGCTAGAAGCACCATGCTCATTTAGATGTGAGCCATGGATTTTGTGAGTCATGGATCTGAACAAATTTAGTGAAATGTAGCATTGCATCACTTGCTCACCAATGGATCCTCTGCAGTGAATGGGTGCCGTCAGAATGAGAGTCAAAAATGCCATCCCCTGGTGTCCTCACACATCAAAATCAAGTGAATTTTTTTTTTTTTTTTTTTTGACTGTTTTAGTTTGTAAATAGTGTTTGATTTGTGCATATTTCTATCCTGATTCAGACAATATTTTTTCTTTATTATTATATAGATTTATTTTATTTATTTTTTCTAGGAAAAGCTATTTTTTGGACAGAGGACTTGTATTTCAGCCAGAAACAATGGCTGGAAGTTAAACATGTCTTTCTGATAAAATCAGCTTTTTGATTCACAAGACATTTATTAATGGACTATAGTCTTTTGGATTATTGTGATGTTTTCATCAGCTGTTTGGACTCTCATTCTGACAGCATTTTTGGTGTCATATTTGTGTAAACCATTCTAAGTTGGTTTATCATTTCTATCTTTTTTTTTTAATCTAGTAAAATATAAATGTAAAAAGTCACAAGTCCCCTTAAAGTTTTATCATGAAGAGCATGGCCGAGGTGGCATGCTGAACCTTACTGACTTCTTCATTTGAGAGCAATACAAAAAAGAGGCTGGAGAGTCATTAAGTGTACCCAAAAAAATAAAAAAACAGCCGTAAATGCCCTTCTACCTGAGACACTGTGCTAACAAGCAGATTGAGAGAGCCAGTGACATGTCCCCTCATCTGGTCTGCTTTTCTCCCAGCGGGAGGGAGATCCCGAGAACCAGTGAACAAGCTGAGCATTGGTGACATTCTCCTCTCGCTCACTGGATTTGTTTTTAATTGGGTCCTTCTGGTTAAGTAAAAAAGATGGGGGAAAAATATCTGATATCACAGTGTAATAGAGATATAGAAAGAGGTTAGGCTGGTAAATTAACCGATTCGTAAGACATAATGCAGAAGAATTTGTTTCTCACAAATAAATCTGATCTTATTAATGTTTCCCTACTAACACTTTTGACAAGACAAATTTCCTGTACCTCATGATTCAGCATTCAAATTCATATAAATTTAAACTAGTAGGTCCATTTCACCTCAAAACATAAAAAAGAAAAAAGAAAAATAAACTTTTGCACAATCCTAATCAAGTTCTAATTTTAGGATCAAATATGATAATGCTTTTATGATTTTTTTTTACAGTAATATTTATATATTATTTAAAGCAGCATAAATGTCAACTCAAAATATGTATATTATTTTCCTAAAAATAGGCTTACTTTATGCAAAATGTTACTCATTATTTATTGATTTATAATGAATAATAAATTAAATTTGAATTATGCCATAATTTATAGTATCATTTACTATTTTATCAAAAAAGAATACATATGACATTTATATTCTTATATATTTTAATGCCTTACACTCATAGCAATCATTAAAAGCACTAATATATCCACAAAAATCAAGAAACAATGTTATTGTTTCCATAGAATGTAGCTGCAAAATAACTTTCACTTTGACTATATTTTTTTATTATTAAACTCAGAATTAAACATGTTAAAAGTTTTGTGACAAAATTAAAACTCAAAAAGTGTTCTGATAATCCCTTTCTGACACACATAAACTCACGCATAAAGAGATGCAAAAACTACCTCATCCTATTATAGGGGTTCACCTCTATACACTGATAGACTCCAGCAGTGTGTGTGTATGTGTGTGAAAGAAATCAATGAGTAGAAAGAGCCACTGAATGTGTGCATGTACAGGCACATGTGAGTATGTGCTTGTGTAACCGTGTGCAAGTATTACAACATGAAGTCACTGAAAGTCAGCCAGAATTTGTTCTTTAACGAAGACATGTCTCATTGTCTCACTTCAATTTTACATCCTCCTCATCTCAAATCACTTCCATCATGTATTCTCACCATTTGCAATTATACAGATTACCGTACAAGTAATTTTGCATTTGATAGGCTTTGTTGGACATTTAATGAATAAAGAAGACTGAAACTACCTATGTTCCTGTTGTTTTTTTTTGTTTTTTTTTTTGAGTCTGCATATCAAGCTCAAATTGGGTCTCATATGGACGTAATCCTGGGAAAAAAGCAACTTCAAATTCGTCAGAATCATCATTATTCCTTGAGGCTGATTTCTGCATTTTGGAGTGAGGTTTTTATTTATGTACCTGAGCTCAGGGAAAGGTGCTAATAGTGTGGGCATGTGCAGGAAGGACAGAAATGTACATGTGACCAATATATTTACACTTTACAGCATCTTTACACAGTTTACATAGTTACTTTTTCAGACTACTTATGGGATTCTTCAACTTTTGACACATTTGAAACTTTATTAAAATACACATTTCATACTTTCACAAGATTAGTCAATTTTTCTACAAATAATGTCAAAAAATGTGTTCAGATACAACACAGAAGATGCTGTTAGACTATTCACAAGTTAAATTTGTGAACATTTACATGACAAGATTAAAATCTGTTTAAATATCATACATATACATATATACATACAATATATATATATGTGCAGAGAGAAAGAGAGACAGGCTTAGACCTCACGACTGTAAGTTTTTTATCAAAAATATGCAAACTTGCACAAACTATTTGCGTGTACTGATTTCAATGAGATTATAATAACCAGCAATAGCATTTGGTGTAAGAATGCTTCAGCGTTATGTAGGTTATGTCAGCTGTGCACAGTCATCAGAAGCTTGTATACATGTTTATTTGACAGCTTATGTAGCGTGTCCTTGTTGCACCCTATAAGCCTTGGCAGCAGCTTATTACCTGTATAAAAGCACTCTTGCAATCCTTACTGCCAACATTAACTCAGCAAAGCAAACACGTTAATTGGATTTGACTGCTATGAGACAAGCTGCATATATTTTGAGCTTTAATTCTATGTGTAAAGAAAGGAGTGGATGAACAAAAAGCCAAGCCCTGGTTGAATTTAATTTGGTAACTGCAGTGTTTTTCAGCTCACTCTATAAATAGATTTTGACTGAATAGAATGACCAACAAGGCCTATCTGGCTGATTTAATTGGTGAAATATCAACAGTATGTTTAAGGGTCAGTCCTGTGTACTAAACTGAGCAGAAGCCATTTATAAACACACCATGAGTACAAAAGTGCTTCAGGTTTCAAAGATTGACTAGCTGTTTTTTGCTGATGGATTTTTACCAACATGTGTCCTACAAGTCAAGGTCACTTGTATTGAATTGAAACTGATAGTTCACCCTGCAAAGAAAGTTTGGTCATCATTTACTCAACCTCGTTTTGTTCCAAACCTGTTTGACTTTCTTTCGTACAACACAAAGAAAGATATTTTGAAGAATGTGCTGGTTCATTTTTCTATGCAATTTAACTGAATGGGGAAAGTTTTCAAGCTTCAAAACAGACACTAAAACAATATAAAACCTTTAGTATAAGCTGCCATGGATAATTGGCATCTTCAATGTTAACTTTTAAAGATCATACTACTGATCTGTTTGTGCATCTGACAAAAGATAGAATGATTCAAATACAAATCAGACAATGATACTTCTCTCATTACTTAGAAATGGGCCAAATATGAATATTTTCAGTAAATTTTCTTTAATTTCTTTAAAATCATTACTTTTTTTTGGTAAATAATGCTATTGTATGCTGGCATAACATTTATAAGATGCACAACTCATATGGACTTCTTTATATTCTTGTATGGTGTTTTGTTCACACCCATTCAATGCAGAGTGATGTAAAACTAAATTTCTCCAAATCTGTTCTGATGAAGAAACAAACTCATATTGGATGGCCTGAAGGTGAGTACATTTTCAGCAAACTGTCATTATTGGGTGAACTATTCCTTTAAGAAATTCAATTTATGAAAGTCATACGGGTTTGAAATAACATGAAGATGAGTAAATAATGACAGAACTGCATTTTCGGGTGAACTATCCCTTTAAAGTGTGGCACATTTTGTGCCATTGTGCTTTGTGCACAGGAGAAATGGAGAAAGTGAGAGACCGAAATAGTGACAATAAGATGAAGATAAGACTTTGAATAGTTTTGGTACCTGGTCGGTGGAGTTGAGGGAGACGAGCTTCTGAATAAAACATGGCAGTGGGTAGCAGGACTATATTTTAACTTTATAGGACAAATCCCCAGCCGCTCTCATGAATACCACACCTGCAATCCACCCAGATCAATGGTTCAGATGGGAGGGCCTGGCAACCCTGGTGAATTTAAACGAGACGACTTTTTGCAGTAACCAAAAGCCCAGCAGTCAAGGTCAGACTCAGGGAACCAGCGGGGCAGACAGGGCTGTGTGTGTGTGAGAGAGAGGAAATGTCAGACCTCTGTTTCTCTGTTAGATGAATGGGGAGTGTCAAGATAGTTCCTAATGATTATAAATCTCAGTTCATGCTAATACATCATTTCCCACAGCTCTAGTGTTTGATTAGCATGTTACACAAATAGAATTGTTTGTATAAATCATATAGGACCTTGTTTAACATAATGCAATCTCTGAAATTAGGTTAATTGAACCTTTCATATCTATCAAAGTTACAAAGAGACACTTAAATCCCTTCCTCCAGGGTGAAAAAAATAACCTCTTAAAGGGGTCATATAATGCCCATTTTCCACAAGTTGGTATGAATCTTAATGGAAAGTCTGTAACTTGTTTTTTTTTTTTTTTTTTTTTTAAATGGTAGTGTAAAAAACACATTTCTACCCTGTCAAAAACATCTCTTTTCAAAACACGCTGGTTTGTGGAAATCTCCTTTAATGTTAATGAGCTCTGCTGACTCCGCCCCTCTCTTCCATCTGTTCTCTGAGAGACTGTTTACTTTAGCCACATTTAGAGTGAAACTTGCTAAATAGCACATTATTAGGAAAGGTGATTTGCATTGATTCATTTAAATATATTATACTCACTGCTTCTATAGGTGAGGCTGGATCATGAATGATTAGTGCGAACATAAAAGCATTTAATTAGATCAAGGGCGCATTCCCTTCAGATCCAAACATAAGTTAATCCTCTGCGATTTCAGTCGCTCAGATGATGAGTAAATGACTACTGCTATGTTCATTATTACATCCAACAACAAAATACCTCAATCACTCAGGAGTCATGGTTGTCTGCATCTCAAACTGATGACGGTCTGAGGTAAGACACAAGTCCAGTCTGTGCTGAAGCACTACTGTCAATCAAACAATCATGGGAGGGGCCTCCGACCGTGTGACATCACATGGTCAGACGGCTCGATTTGAGAAAGGGGAAAACATTTAACGAGATTACAAGTAAACGTGCATGTAGCATTATATGACCCCTTTAATTTTTACTTAATTTTTTGTGGGATACAGGCTTTCATAAAAAAGAGCATTATAAGATCTGATTTGACTTTATCTGGTTATTTGTGAGCATTAATTAGTCCAGTCTTGTTTTAGGTGAATGATATGAGCAGATGGACTACCAGCTACATATCTACAGCTTAAAGATGGGTAATGAAAAAGTTTTAATGATTTTATTTGATTCTAAAACACAAGCTCTCGATTCCATTTGATTCTAGTCTTCAGTCTGTAAATCCAAGCTTGATTTATTTGAATAAATAAATTATGTCAGTACAAAAATCTCTCTCAACTAATTCTGTAAACAATAATATTAAAGGTTAAAATAAAATTAACATCATAAAATGAACGTCATTAATGAACAAATAATTCTGGAGCTGAAACTCAAACATCTTGTGCACAGCTATGGCATGACACAGCACTGCCCATGTGGCTAGTGCTCCTATAACAGCAAATTTTTTATCAGTTCTTTTGGATTCATGACCCCTTGACTAGATCACTGTAATGCACTACTAGCTGGTTGTCCTGCATCTTCAATAAACAAGCTACAGTTTTTAGCAGGTCTAAAAAAAAATATGATCATATTTTTCCAATTTTATCCTCTCTACACTGGTTTTCTATTAAGTATCATATTGATTTCAAAATATTGCTGACCTATAAGGCACTAAATGGTTTAGCTCCTTTATATTTAACTGATCTTCTTGAGCCCTATAATCCAATCAAACTCTTTAAGGTCACAAAATTCTGGACTTTTAAAAGTACCTATATCTAAGTCCACTAAAGGAGGGAGAACATTTTCCCGTCTGGCTCCTAAAGTCTGGAATAGTCTTCTTGATAATGTCCAGGGCACAAACACACTCGCTCTGTTTAAATCTAGATTAAAGACACATCTCTTCAACCAAGAATTTGCATAATGAATCTCAGTCACACCCTTGTTCCCATTTAGATCAGATAAAAAGTCACAAATATATATATTTTTTTGCTTGAAATGTTATGTATAGCAGCTATGCTAATTCTTTTCTATCTTGGACACTGATAACAGATCACTCTATATTATAATGTAAACAAATGCCTTTATCTGTAAAGCTACTTTGAAACAATTGTGAAATGCGCAATACAAATAAATATCAATTGAAAATGCTCCTCTCCTGCTCCTCTTTATAGAACTAATAAATGATGGACACTTAATTCATTTCCTAAATAAATATAGCATTATGTGATGTTGCACAAGTTGCTTTATCTAAACCCTCCCTCAGCTGAAACACGGTCAACAATTTATCTAAAAAAAAAAAAAACCAAACCTCTCACCATCATTTGTCTGCCACCTTGGTTTGTTTTTCCCATGTTATTTCATGTTGAATGCAACAAAGACATGCTTCTACTTTCCCCTTTAAACCCTCTCTTCCATTCTGCTGTTCATCCCGCTAAACAAAAGATAACATTTTCCTCCTTTCAAATTTTTTTGAGACAAATGGCCCATTGTAGAACCAGCAATTTATGCTTCACATTAAATAAGCAGTGATCTTATCCTTTACTGAATGAATTATAGATTAACTGATTAAATTATGGATTAAACGAACGGATAACAAGGTGGTTGAGAAACCGATGGCTTTCACAAGTTAACACGGTGTTGAAAAGAATGTGCCAGGAGGAAGACAGCTTCTGAGCAGGCTCTGTGAGTTTAAACAGACAGATCGAAGCCAGGCCTGTCACCTACGGCATGACTGCCTCCGATGGGACCTAACCTCCCTGCCTCTGCCCTCTGATCCACGCCACTGCTCCTCTTCCCTTTCAGCTCTCAGCTCGGTTTAAATCTATACTGTTGCAGCTCAACCAAGCCCATCCTGCAAGAACCTGAACCACATACACTCACACTGGACATACAAGATTTGGTGGTAAACACTCAATACCAGATGGCTCAGTGGGCAGCAAAAAAAAAAAAAAAAAAATATATATATATATATATATTCTATCAGTAGATCTGCTGGTCTACGAACAAGAGCTTTTTCAATATTTCTTTTTCAAGTTGCAAATGATTTTTATAAACTGAAAATTTTGAAAATGTCTGCTATATAGGAGTATAAAACTATTTGTATGACTGCTGGTGCTCACTGGAAACATGATAGAGTAACTCATGAATAAAAACAGCATATGCCAATACACTCAAGGTGTCAAAGATAAACATCCTTAAATCTGGCTTAAATCAGAAAAAGTTGATGGCAAACAGATTTTGCCCAACATCAATTTTATGATTTAATTTCATGCTTTTCATTGTTTTTAACTGATTTTTCTTAATTATTGCATAGAATGCATTAACAAAATTACTTTTTATACTATTTTATTCATTTAATTTTATAGTCTATAAAAGTAGGGATGGGAATCATATTCTCAAGTAAAAATATACTGTAAAACTAATCTATATATTTTTAAATACTTTAAAGCTAGAACAGCTTAGTGCTTTGGATTTTGTATATTTGAAATGTCAACCAGTTTACTGTTGATATTTGTTGATATTACTGTTGAATAGTATGTTTTTTTTTTTTTGTTGTATTATTACTGTTATTTGACAAAGGTGCACTTAACTGATCAAAACACATGTTCTTTTGAAATTTCATGTAAAATATAAAATATATTTAAATAGAACATAGTTATTTCAAATTACAAAATCATAGGCTGTACACATTTGTATTCATTCATTCATTTCAGAAACATTGCACTTGTCCACAGTTAAAACTTCTTTAAAAAGTTAAGCCAAAGACATTACTGTATTTATCTACTCAATGAAAGATCAACTGAGTTCACTGAAAAACCGTTGCTAAAATGAATATGCCTTCTCAGTTGTGTTCTGATGTTCCAGCCACTAAACATATCTGAAATTGCATCTGAAATCTCCCTCAGAATCAGCGATGTTAGTATTCTGCGTGTGTGTTGGTCTGGCATTCAGAGAGGAGCAGCAGCGGAACAGGAGCTCTGCGGCGGGATCGCATTAGGAGGAGACCAGTGAGCTGTGTGGGTTGGAATAATTGCTGTCATTCTCTTTTATATCCTTTCACATTTCTGTCACAATTGGTCCATTCGCACACACGCACATATACACATACGTGCTGTAACATTATCTCTTGTTGCATCTGGCGCGGCTGTCAGCTTCTTTTTCTTCAGGTCCATCACATGAGATGCTGGTGAAAGCACGGTGTGAACACAGACAAATGCATAAATAAATAATCAAGCAAACAAATGAGAGCTAAACAGAGGGCAGATTTAGATGCTATGCCAGCAGAATCACTGAGGCCTTTCTCTCTCTGTCTCTCACTCTTTGACGGAGGGGTGTCATCAGGGAATCATTTCCTGTTTGGATTATCTGTGTTCTTTTGTATGCACGAAATAGGATATGATTTTAAACATCATGAATAGTGTTGTGATCAAAGGTTAAAACTGCTAAACTGTAGCTCTATTAAGCTTGACGGAGTTTTGAATCAATATGCATCATTACATCAATTTGCTCAAGATTTCTGAAGTACTCACAGAAAATAATAGGCGGGTAAACAATGCATGCACACTTTGCTTATTACACACACATGGAACACACAGCAGCACACAAACATTTAAAAAAATGAAAAAAATAAATAAAAATACATTCTGCAATGGCACAAGTGCAACTGGCTTTAAAGGGGATGGGAGACGAAACTCTAGTTTATTGCACCAAAACCACCTATTACTCATTAGGAGAATAGGGACAAGCTGTATAGACCGGTATAGACCATGAGCCCGGACGCCAACCATTTTACCATTGTTTGGCTACCAAAAATGTTTGCACCTACGCCATGCAATTTAGACCATGTGCTTAGATTGTTAAAATAAGGCCGAAACACGTATGAGTAACTGGCAGTGAAGTGATCTTCTCTCTTATTTAAAATTGAAAAAAAAGAATGAAAAATCTCATTTAAGGTGTTTGTGAATTGAATTAAACTGAGTATAAAAAAATGAGTGTGAATAGGATATTATTCATCAGCGCCTGAGAGCCCTGTTCATTAACATTACCTGCGATATGGCACATATGAACTCCATGGTTGCTCCAATTAACTACTGCACTTTATCATGCTAATTCAACTAAAGAGCAAGTGATCGAGAGGGAAGAAAGAGAGGAGGAGAGAGAGACTAATGGATTAGGCACTAGGGATTCATATATCAGAGCTGTCATTGTGGAGGGAATGTGTGTCATAGCATGCTAAGGAATGTAATATGATACACTCGCATAGTCTAAATCAAAGCCTACTAGAAGAGGAGGGCAAGAAGGAAGGAAAGGGAAGGAAAGGAAAGGAAGTGAACACTACATAAACTAAGAATACAGATTCTACAAAACAAATGTTTCTGTTTTTCAAAGTTGCTTCCATAGTGCACAATAATCCATCTTTGCACCACAACTGTGAACTCAAAACCCAGACAACACCACAAAACGGGTGCATTTAAATGCCAAACCACATGCTATGCCTTCCAGAGAAAATCCACTGCAAACTGCAAACTGTATATGCTTCCAAGCACATCTGCTCTAAAAAAGCAACAAACAGATTCTGTTTTTTGCAGTCTAGTGTCTGAATATGCAGTAGAGGTGGAAGAGGGTGTTTGTGTGATTGCAATAAGCTGGGAACACATGTTATCTTTAATGGTTATTAATGTGCAGCTGGCAGAAATGAACGTTGAGCCAAGAGAAAAATTACTTTCATGAGAGTAGACCAACACACCAGGGGCAGGAACTTGCACTGTGAAAGGCCATTTAACCACAGAGCTAAAAACAGAAATGAGTTTTTATGAGCTCAAAATGTGCCAAAAGTTTACAATGGCATCAGTAGTTTTGTTTGCAAACTAATGCTTAACAGTACAGACGTCCAGAGAAGACCAAAACTTGAAAGTAGTGTCCAATGCATATGTCACTCATGATGCTCTCATATGCATTTATTAGTGTTTGTCATCATCATATCCATTCATTATTTTTCTGAATTCTGAACTAAAAGTTAGTGATTTTCTTTTTTTTTTTTTTTTTTTTTTGACATGTGACTGTGTCATTTAGTTAACCAATGAAATCGGCTGTGGGGTACTGTCCAATCAAAATCAATCTTTGCTCCATTAAGATCAATGGTACATGTTTCTGCCATAGATACTGAATAAAACACAACTTCAGTGGGATTCTATATACCCTGTGTCTATAGTATCTTATGCATGTAGATTAAAGCTGATTAAGTTGATAGATGAACAATGTGTTTGTGATGGGTTATATTTTACACTTTTATTCAACAATGCAGAAACAAATCTTGCACCAGTACTATAATGTTAAATAGTACTGTTTAATAGTCTGGATGCATTAATAATGTTTGTCTTAAGAAGGTAATTTATTTATTTTGCTTTGGTGCATCAGTATGAAATTTTAGTTTCAGATTTCGCAACATTCTTTTGCAAATACTTTAATAATCCAGTTTTATGAACATGGAGTCCTACAAAAGGCAGTATGATCCTTTTTAAAGGCAAAGGGTGGTCACACCAAATTATTGATTCAATTCAATTCAAAGTTTATTTATATATAAAAAAATAATTCATGCATTATTTTTTATTTTTTAAATTAATGCCTTCTATTAGGACCTAAAACTTATATAATTCAAAAACACTATCATTCAAAAGTTTCAGGTCAGTACGATTTTATATATGTATATTGACTAATTGATTGATTGATTGATTGAAAATAATATTTAATGTGTTTATTGCTTTTATTCCGCAATAGACACATTAAATTACCCAAAATGACAGTAAATACACTTACAATGTGAAAAAAAGTTATAATAATAAAAATTCATAAGTACATATATAAATTAATTAATTGTTTTAATAAACTCAGTATATTAAAATCATGGGCGTGGGTTTAGGGGGGGACACTAGGTGCTAGTCCCTATCAACATTTTGAGATGACCAATTTTTCCCCACCAATATTTAACAAGCTCCTTTAAACTGCTATTTGTATCTTTGCACTGCTATTTGGATCGATTCTAACGGCCAGGACGACAGTACAAGAAACGTTGTAATTTGATTTGAGGTGGGGTATCTGACAGGCTACACATGGGGGCCATGACTACTTTTGTGCTTGCACTAGCAGCGAGCGGGTGGTTTGTGTGCGCGCGCATGTTGACGAAGGCCGACGTCAAAGCTGAGTCCAAACCTACGCCCATGATTAAAATGATTTCTGATTGATCATGAAACAATGAAGGCTGGTGTTATGATGCTGAAAATTCAGCTTTGCTATTACATTAATAAATTGTATTTTAAAATATATTAAAATTACGGGGAAAAAATTATGTGCAAGATTTACTAATTTGTTCCCTTAATATACTTAACATGCACACGATTACTATTGCGTTCCCCTGATTTGCTAAAACAAATTAGTACATCGTGAGCACTATTTATAAATCGAGTGAACAAAATAGTAAATCGAGGGAACACAATAGTAATCGTCTGCATCGTTTTAGTATATTGAGGGAACAAATTAGTAAATCGTGCACACAATTTAGCCTATTATTATTATTATTATTTTTGTATTACTATTTCAAATAAATATTATTATTTTTGCTGTATTTTTTAATCAGATAAATTTAGTTTTGGTAAAGTTAAGAGACAGCTTTCTAAAACAGTAATAAAAAATGTCTTACAGAACCCTTATTACAGAATGTCTTATTTTTTATGTTTTTAGGAGTGCAAGTGGGTGTAATGTTCCCTTGTAATTTTAAATCAGTTACAAATGTGGTGGGTTCCATGTTGTGTTTTTTCATGATTGTAGTCCTCTTTCACTTTCCTTGTCTCTGATGCATTTGTAATGATAAAGGCACTGGGCTAATTAATGCTAAAATCACTGCAGGAATGTGTATGTGTGTGTGTGTGTGTGAGTGAGAGCATTTGTGTGCGCGAATGAAGTCAGTTCAAAGAACAGCCTCCTGCAGTGCATCTGCTTCAATTACCGAGCAGCAGATCTATCTTCACATGACCCACGCATCATATTACACACTCACTGGACAGGACACACACACATAGGGGTTGAAACATCTTTCATCTTCAACTTCCAGTTCCTACACTCATAAGGCTCTGCTGATTTTTTTTTTGTCATCCCTCGTTCCATTCCTCTCCTCAGAGTCATTTCTGCCACGAGGTATCGAAATAGAAAACAAATTCAGTCTCTGTAATGCAGCCGATGTACACCTGAGAGCCTTTCCACTGCTCTCACTGTATGTTTTTCAAAGTGGAAATTATTCTCATAAAACTTCAGCTCTCTTCATCTGCCCCTTGATGCTCTCTCTCTCTCTCTTTCTTGGTCCGTCCCAGAGGTCTGTTGCACACAGTTGAGCTACAGAGCTTTAGAGAAGCTATTAAATGTCCTTTTGTTGAAATTGATTAACAGAAAGGACACTATTAATTGAAAAATATCCACCAAATCAAATAAAGAAAGCCAGCAAAGACCGATACGGGCCAAGAAATTTAATAATCTATAAATATGGACAGATGGCACCATAGCTATGAATCATTTCCGATTATTTATGTTCAGAACCTGTGACTTGCGCAGAGGTCACTTGTAGATAACTGCGTTTAAAAGGATTATTTCTACCCCTCATAACCCTATTAGCTCCATATCATGGCTCGAAGACAGTGTGGCCTGTTAGCCTAATTAAAACTAATTACTGATGAAAGCTTGATGTAAGAAAAATCTGAGGCAAAGCTCTTGTCAACACAGCCTTGATCTCTCTCTTTCTCTCTCTCTCTCTCTCCACCGGTGGAATCCATCTGTTGGAGGTGATTAATCGAGATTACGGTGACCCTCGGTGTGGGACTCACTTGAGCCATGGCGGTATCGCACTGACTCGCTGCGTCAGGCTCTTCACGCTCCGCTTAATTCATGTCATCGGGCTCCAAAGATCAGCTCCTACAGGGGGGCTCGTAACCTCCTTCAGGAAGCGTGTCTGAGGAAAGGTCTGTAGCAGTACATCACCGCTCCCCAACTAACATCCGACCGCTGGATCGCTTGACTCAGGTGGAGAAACTCCCACACTGGCCCATGAGTGGATTAGCATTTTAACTGAGGTGACTCTGTCAGTACAATGACTGTTGGATCCCATGTTCCCCTCTGTAGTTTTCACTTGGAGCTGTTTGAAATGAACTACTGCTACCAGCGGATTTTGCTTCCTCACCATCTCTGCAGAAAAACTTCACCTGAGAACGCAATCTCTTGATGATCTAGCAAAGACCATCAACATCATTATCAGCCAGACTATATCAACTGACCTTAACATCACTACACAAGTTGGATTTTACAACGCTAATGCCAGTTAGATCAGCCAGGTACCTGGGAGGAAAGTTAGACAGCGAATTCACTACCCAAAACAGACACCCTTTTAAGAAAAGTGAGAAAAGTAAAATCTGGATTGTGAAATGAAGAAATATCTGTGTTTTGTATTATTGACAGTTGATATCTAAAGCAGTGTTTAGATGGAAAAGCAGCCCTGTCTAAGCAGTGATACAGCTGTCTGATTTCCTCTTTAATGTGCTGATTCATGAAATGAATGGCAATAGAACAGTATTTATCACAGAATTGAAAACCTGTGAAATGACATGGAGTGGAGTCTAATTATATGTTTAACGGCTGGAAGTCATCCAGCTACAACACCTTTTTCACTCAAATGTTCAGCTTTGCTTTGAATTAGATAATGAGTATATACATTAGGTATATATGTGCTTTTAAAATGAGGAGCATCCAAACAACATGTATTATTTGAATTTCATGATTCAATTTGAGAGTTTGTTTTCTATCAAAAGTAACACAATAAAGCTCACTTGCCATTCCTGGATAGCAAGTGGTCTACATGTAATTTTTAGTGAAGTTTTGTTCATGCATGAACAGAAAACAGCACAGACTGAAAAAAATAAATAAATAATGATCTTGAGATTAAAAAATCATGTTGGTTCATCAAAATGAAGACACATATCAACACTTAACACAATGTTATTTAAACCAGAAAACACTTAATGAAATGTAACTTTCCCACCTGCCATTATCATCTGTAAAACAATTTAAAAGTGACTTTTAATCAACTTAACGCTTTCTTGCTGAATAAATGCATTCATTTAATTTAAAAAAATAATCTTTTACCTCAGCTCAACTCCAGTGATTTAGTACGTCAAAAACCAGCAAACAGCGAACTTGTGCCTCTTCGGAATCTAAAACACAGAAGCCGAGAGAAATCCTTCTGCCTGTTCATGCATGACTCCCTGAGCTCCTCCGCTTGAGACCTCGTCTGGAGCTAAGCGATAGCCAAAGCACTCACTCTGCCCTAAAGAGTCTGGAGCAAGAGCCTCATCCTCGCCCAAACTCTCCCGTTAGACCTCAAATACCACGACCACGTGCCAGACAATTACAGGGTGAACCAACAAGCAGCAAGTGGCACAGGACCCTTGTAAAGCAGAGCCAAAAGCTCCGCCAAATGATTAGTGAGCGGACAGTGAAGCGTGACAGCGAGCGCTACAGCACTGAATCCCAGCTGGTGAAGACTTTTAAAAGTCCTTCAGATGGTCAAACAAGGTCTCAGATGAGAGGACACAGGAATGGGAATATCTAATACACCATCACAGGTGTTGTATTTCACTAATACCTCATCAAAAATGCTAATATGTTGAATCATCATACGTTGGATTACTTATAAATGAGATGTTGATCACTTGGATGATGTTAAATTATTATGCAACCTTATGGAAAACTATTGGAGAAAGAGAACATATCGGAGATAATTCATAAATAATTGAGAAATTGCCACAATTTGATTCCATTATTGCATGGGCAAATGGACGAAAAGCATTACTGATGTCAGAAATGTAAGTATTTGTCAAGAGAGATGGAAATTGATATAATGTCTTCAGACAAATGCAAACATTTTAACAAATTACAGCACTCTTAACTTTTAAGTCAGAGTATAAGTGACGTAACTTATTGATATATATTTATTATATTCCCACGCTCATTAACAGGACCGTTGATGTTTGTGTAGATCCAAGCTGGAGATATTCACACTGATTTTTCCTTATGATGAATAATTATTGCACAAGAATTAGCAAGAAATTAAGCAACGATTGATGGCGTATTCATTTGTATACAAACACACAATCTACAAAATCAATTAAAATGACTCATTTAAAGTAACATTCCTCGAAAATTGACTATTTCAAGCCAATTATATTCAAGCATAATTACATTACAATAAAATAATGAATTTTAAGTATTCTGGAATTCCTAAATAGCACATATCAGGGGAAAAAGCAGAGCAATCTCCGAATACTCTGTCACGGCTGCAAGGTGTTCTTAATCATAGAAAAATAATAATGCATCACATCAATAAGCACATTCATTTCCTGCGAGCTTTCCTTAATACTATTTCCATCTGCACTGATTGTTCTAAATAACAATGATTATAAGAGATTAATGTGGCACTTTTTTGACTCACAGGGGTTATTAGGTTTTGGCAATTTCTTAAATGTGAACTTAAAGAGAGATGTGTTTTAAGAGCCTTAGTTCCTTTAGATTAAATTTTAATTACTCTTCATTTAGATTTAAAACGAAATGCATTTAATCAACCAACATTAAAAATGAGAACACCTAAAAACATGCAATTACAGTATGTTATTAAAGTTTAATTTTCTGATTAATCAAGCGCCAGTCAAAAAATCGTTCACCACATGACAAGTGTTCACCCCTATTTTTATTTGACAAAAAAACTCAAAGTTAAAATAAATGAAAATTGATCTACACTCACAGGAAAAAAGGACAGGGGTGCTACACTTTCAAAATGCACAACTTTGTACGGTGCACATTAATACCTAAGGTGTACATATTAATACATTAAATCGGTAGCACTTTATTTTACAGTCCTGTTCCTCATGTACATACTATGTACTTATTATAGCCATTACAATAACTATGTAATAACTAGGTACTAACCCTGAACCTACCCCTAAACCTAACCCTACCCCATGTAGTTACCTTGCTTTACCAGAACTTTCTTAGATAAATACACTGTAAGTACACTATAAGTACATGTTAGTACACATACTGTAAAATAAAGTGCAACCATTAACTCTTTCCCACCACTGATTACATTTTTCATCATTTACAACACAAAACTTCCCTGTCTTTGATTGTTTTACAACAAGCCGTGTTTTCACTGTTATATGGTAGGTTGTGCTGTTATGGATCTTCTAAAATGGTACAGCACTTCCAGTTCCACAACAAGTGAAGAAGATATGTGTAAACCCGACAGAGTTAATAGAAGTTGTTTATGCACAAGAAAGCTTATATGATCACCAACAGCATATGTGATGATATGTTATAGAGTCAGCTAAGTCAATTTTGAGAAAAATCAAGTTAAAGTTTTCTGAGGATTCCGAAGCAAAATCACAGAGCAACCGTGCATATTTTCCTACAATTTTTCTTAATAATAATAACTATATTATTAGACACATAGCTGTTTTTATTTTATTTTATCTTTGTTATCAGAAGTCAATATTGTGACGTAATGCATTGATATAATATAATGTTACACATCATATTTTCCCCCAACGATTAACTAAATGTTAATGTAAGACATATTATGTTTGTGTGAATCTCGCCAAGACATATTTGTCAACGATGTACTTTATAAGGGAGATTACATCCTCTCTGAGAGGTGCGTCTTATAGATGCATGCAAATGTCAGTCAGTGCGATCATTTTGATATCATTAGCATGGGAGTGTAAATCATATTTTACTGGTTCAGATTCATTTCACACAGAATTCACTATGAATATTCATAAAGCTGGAAAGCTGCGCTTTGCAATGATATATCCTTGTGGTATAGGCCTAGGGTACAACTTGTGGTGAGAAACAACAGCAGTAGTCCAGAAGTGAGCAGATAAAAAGGTACTCCTCTCAGAAAAAGTACAAATAAAGATCATTTTAGATGTTTAATTATTATTTGAAGTATCGGAATGACTAGAAATGGGCTTACTGAACTAATTTTTGTTAAAACCTCAAATCTGACCAAAACGGAAATTTTTAACTAATGTGATCACGAGAAAAATGTTGATGAGGAAAACAAGATTTGGAGGTGTTGATGGACTTAGACTCCGACAATTCACGTTTTGATCATCATTCTGAATCTGATCCAGACAAAGTCTTGGACCCAAAAGCAATTTTCTTTTGCTTTTTTGTATGATTTTTATTTTTCTTTTAATAGAACTTAAAACATTCATATAAAAACAGAACGAGTGAAGATAGAATTTCTTTTAAAATAATAAAGAGTTAATATCAGGCCATTTTTAGTAACTTTTGAAAGTATTTTAATTTTTGAAAGTTCTGAAAGTGTACAGCCCCAGTGCTGACTATTTATTTATTGTTTTTATTTATTTATTTGTTCAGAGTAAATTATTGAAACTTATAAAAAAAATAAATGTAGTTGTAATTTTAAATATTTGATTATGGTCACTTGTGTCTTCAAGATTTTTACTGAACGACTGTTTTTTAAAACTTGAAATTATGCTAAACCGAAAAATGGTCATGACAATCCAGACAGTTCAAAGGATCAAAGGCACCTTAAAAGCATGACCGCCTGTCTCTTTTATCTGTCTGTCCCAGAACTCCCAGAAGAGACCCAGCACATCCCTGAGAAACAGCAGAAATGACGATGTTCTCACCATAGCCAGTGGCACGATGCCAACTAAGTCTTTCTGTGCCAGGTGGATGTGCGTCTCAGTTTCCTCGTTGCCGGCCCTGATGCCCGGGTATTCCACCGCCCAGGAAATGGACCTGCTGCCTACCGTACTTCCAACACCATCCACCTCCAGATCCACCTGAACCACCTTCTGCCAGCCCGGCTCCACACTGAGGAAAGAGAGAGAGAGACAGAAACCAATAAGTGCTTTGAAAATCACAATTTTCTAATAATACATTCAATGATTTGAATGTATTATTATAACTGAATGTATTATAAAGAACGGTCACAAGGTAAAGAACTACACTGAGAATTTTCCTTTTTTATATATTAAAAAACAATGAATACATGCATGCGACCACATAAAGAGAGTTGAAAATAACAGATCGTGTGATGTAACAAGTCTCCAGAGAAGGCAGGTTTGAAGCCACGTCAAGTCACTTAGAATTTACTGCCACGAGTCGATCGAGGAACAAGGAGACATGCAAGTGAGAGACATCAGAACTGCTTAGTGCGATGACACAGCTCCAGCGATGCCTGCACCGCAACACATTAAAGAAGGATAGAGAGGAGAAACCCAACAGGGGGGAAAAGTAAGGAAGGAGGTATAGGAAAGAAAGTGATATGGAGAGACAGGGAACAGATGGAGGTAGACACATATAGAGAGTATAACTGACAGAAACAGAAGAATGAACGAGAGACAGAGAGAGACAGACAGAGAGAGTGAGTGAAAGCAAGGAAAAGAAACAAAGACACAGAGTCTTAATTTTCTGCCTGAGGTGGTGATCACCTTGCCTCAAACTGCATGCAGAGTTGAAGAACAACAACACTGTTTCTAATGTTTTTCTTGGCTTTACATCAGTGAACTTAAAAAAAGAAAATGACCAGGATAGATCCATACACTAGAAGCCTCTTTGTAATTTTAGTTTGTCAAGTTACAAGCTACTATTTATTTTGAGTTGAGTTGAGAGCTGCTGCTCTGAAAAAGTGAAGATTTACTACAAGCTACAAAAAATAAACAGAGGACATGCAAAAGGCCAATATTCATAAGAAAACTAACAACTATCTAATAACTATCCAATAAACGAATGGCTTCTTAAAGTTGCAATTTGTGGTCAGTCTGTGCGAACAGTAAATGTACATTTTGGGCCAACTTTTTCCACTTGTAACTTCACTACTAGCGAGAAATTAGCACTGAAGTTGCCTACAATAAACAAGCCCAGTTAAGTAAATCTTTCCTATGCAACAGCAAAAATCATTTTTACATAAAGGTCCCGATATACTCAAAGCGAAGTTTTTTTTTTTTCGTTGTTCGTTGTTACGACCCTTCTTTAGCTCTTCATAATCTAGGGATTGAGAAGGGGAACATTAAACCAGTTCGGGCACCTGTCAACCATATCACTGAATGAAATGAGAAAACAGAGAGACACGAGAATCACATGAAGTTAATTTTAATAATTGTAAAATAACCATTTTACATCAAGAAAACCAATATTTAAACAAAGATAATTTTTAGGAACTGAGGAGGACAAAGGGGAAACCTGGATTGTGCCAAATAAAACAACAATCAAAAAGGAAACTAACTAAACCATTTCCATCTACTCCTAAACTAAAAACAAAAGATCAAAGAAAAAGTCTTCAACGTCCGTGACGTCGTAACTAAACTACTCTAACTAATCAAACCAAAAATACAGAGGGTGGCACAAATCCCTAAACTAGTGTGCATAGACAAAATTAACTCTAAATGTGTGCAAATGTATGTCACGTGACATGCTTACCTAAACCCCTTTTTCTCCTTCCAACTTAACCCAGCTTTGAAGAGTTTTTTAAAACTTCAAAAGCTCACACATAAGGAGTTAAATCACAACAGGAATATTCACATGACAAACTTACTTAACAAAAGGCACAGCACAAACAAAATCAAAGCAAAAAGTCTCTCTCTGGCACTGGCAGTAGCATCTCACTTAAATAGCTCTTCTCCAGGTGTCAGGCGTTGGGATGATTAGGATCACGCCCTCACAGGGCACACCCAATCAACTCGTCACAGATGATTGACAGGCCAAACAGCAAATCAGCAACGGCCTGTTAGCGACAGTGAAAGAGAGGCAAAAAGACACAGAAGAGAAACAAAACATACAGAAATGCTAACAGTCCCTAAGGACGTAACATTCGTCGAGGGGTAAAACTAAGTTCGAAATACGTGAGCAGCAATATACTGTTATCGAAAATCCCAATGGCGCCCACACTGCTGAAAGCATTGTTTAAATGAATATGTAAATATGTGCTGCATGCTTTCCTCTCGGTAGCAAAATAAACACAAGGAAAATTAGAAAACAGCATTAATTTTTTATATAAAGCATAAGAAAAGCATCTGATCATAGCAATATGGGTATGTTAGTTTGAGCTCTGGAAAGTAGCACTCCAGTAAAGTCATGTCATGTTTATTCATGCCATTTCGTTAAATAATAGGAGCACACACCTCCTATTACATTATCGTCACTGACCAATGGTAGTATGAAGGTGTTTTGCAGCAGTTTCAAACTCTCAAAATTAATTCATTTTGGCATGATATGGACTGAAATGATGCCACATCAATTCGTTCTTCAATTTGGAAGTATATAATAGCACATGTACTGTACAGGAACTGAACTGATTCAATAAAATGAATGAGACTTTACAACGAGAGAGAGGTTTGTCTGAATGATGATCGGTTAAAGAGAATCTCACTCTCTTAGGAGAGAGATGACTGTCTGAATGACTTACCTGAATGAATCAGATTTTTCAATGCTACATACAGAAAAGGATGGTCTAAATGGACTGTCCAATGCTACATATGAGAGAAAGGACTGTCTGAATGAACTGACTCTCTAGAATGTATGACTCTCTAAATGGACAGATTCACTAGAATGGGCAAGACTTTCCATTGCTACCCTTAAGGGACTGATCTTTTTTAACAAACCAGTTCACTACAATGTGTAAGACTGTCCAGTGCTACATATGAAGGATAGAACCATCTGAATGAACCAATTCACTACAGTGAGTCAGAGTTTTTAATGCTACCACAGAGTGCAGCAGATGGAAGCTTTTTAATGTAAATGTTACTATGAGGAGACCCCCAGAAATTGTAAAGTGCTTTGAGTGATTAGAAAAACGCTATGTAAATGTAAGGAATTATTATTATTATTATTATTATTATTATTACTAACAGGTTTGTAAAAACAAGCATGCAGCATGCTAAATCACATTGTTGAAAATAATAAAGCCAATTCGTTAACACATCTTCACAAAGCCCATTTTTGACAAAACAGGCTGTAGACGCGTTCTTTTTATAGTAAGACCAAACAGGGAAACATGAATAGCAGGAGTGTCTACTCTCAGAGCACATTTACGTTTCCAGATTACACATTTACAGAAAGAGTTAAAATGAAAACGGCACCCCAAATCCAGTTTCATTACGACAACTCTATCTCTTGAGAGCATCTTTCATACAAATGATAATCCTCTCCTCGAACATCAAGAGAGTCAGACACTGAGTTTATAAAGAAACATCCCAGTTGTGAATCAACAACCCAATTTTCCTGACAAAAAAAGAGGTGCATTGAATGGCAAATGAAAATGGAGAAAGCACTTTTCATTTCAGGAACACTGACACTGCTCGTTTCACTGGTCCCATGGCACGGTCCTCAAAGTTTCACAACACCCTGTCAAAACAGATGCCGAGCTGTTCTGAGGACCAACACAATCAGAAAGTCAGAATCAGAGGCCCAAAGAAGACAACAGATCCAACAGTGATTGTCTTGCAAATCAACACTAGTTACTTTTGATTATAATGAGGTAAATGCTGTGCACCTCAGGATATCAATAGATTTTGTGTATGTTAAAAACAAAATGTATTGCAGTCTAGTGAGCATAGTAAGTTATGCCTTAAAAACATTTATAATTTTAAAGTGCTCCATCCTGGAAACCCAAATATTGACAGTTTTACAATCAATGTGTGTGTGTGTGTGTGTGTGTGTGTGTGTGTTGCAATTGATTAATAACTCCTTTATTTCTTTAAAAGGTGTACTTTTATCTTTTGTTTGTTGTGCTGTCACATCTTGACCTTATGCTGACACCTAGAGGTGTGGATGTAGCCAGTGTTGTTATTATTGTACTAATATAATATCTATATGTATTTTTTATTAGATTATTTTTTTAAATATATAAATTAAAATAACATTTTCATTTTATTATTATTGAGGTAAAAATAATGTGACAGAGCTTTAAACTTGCCCATTAGTTTGTAAAAAGCAAAAGGAAATCATGTTTAAAAATGTTTCATAGATACAACTTTCACACTGCATTGGAAAATATAAATGTAGCACCTAAACATTTGACATAATACGGCTTGATTTCACATATAACAAAAAATAGCTTTGGAATTATCATAGGCAGAGAGTATCCTTCAGCAAATTTTGCCCTTCTCTCTTTGAAGCCCATGTGAAGAAATACAGTTCATGTGTGAGAGGGAACCAGAGGAAATTAGAGAGAGGAGGAAAGAAAGTGTCTTTGGGGATTTGCAGAGATATGAAAGCTGCTCCGGCAGGTACAGCAGCAGGAAAGGGACGCTAGAATAGAGGGTGACAGCAGTCTTTCGGGAGTGACAGCAAAGGAGCAATAGTGAGCAAGGAGAGAAGAGAGAGAATAAAAAGAGAGATAGGCACTGAGCACATTTAAAACCATCCCACAACTCTTGCAGTTTTGCTTTTCTTGAAAAAAAAAATGTATTAAAAGAATTGGTTTGAGAAAAAGCAATTGGAAATGCCTGTATGACAGAAAATACGGTTTTACTATTTGTAGTTATACAATAGTTTGTGTTAAGAGAAGAAAGTTGGATTCTATTTTGATCAACATTTCAATCCGACAATTCAATGAATCGTCCACACACAAGCACACACATACACACACACGTTTGTTTTTGTGAAAATTGTGGACATCCCATAGGTGTAATGGTTCTTATACTGTACAAACTGTATATTCTATCACCCTTCACCAACCCTACCCCTAACCCTCACAGGAAACTTTTAGCATTTTTACTTTCTCAAAAAAACTCATTTTGTATGATTTATAAGCATTTTGAAAAATGGTGATGGATGAGATGATGACTATGTAAGCGCTTTGAGTGTCTAGAAAAGCGCTATATATATATGTAAGGAATTATTATTAAAAATGGAGATATGGGTTATGTCCTCATAAGTCACCCTCTCCTTGTAATACCTGTGTCATACTCATGTCATTATACAGAGTTGTGTCCTGATATGTCACAAAAACAAAGAGTACACACACACACACACCAGGAATACAAATAACATTATTTCTAACAAAAAAAAAAAAATCTATAAAAAGTGTCCTGTCATCCATTGGTTGGACAAAGAGTTACATACAAACATAATTTATAATGAAAAACTATGAGGGGCACAGTAATACATCAAATGCATTAAACTAATCAAAAGTGATAGTAAAGATATTTATTATGTTCCAGAAAGTTTATATTTCATATAATTTTTTTTTTCATAAAATAATCCAATAATCCTACAGTTTTCATAGTCATGAAAATAAAGAAAACTCTTTGAATGAGAAGGTGTGTCCAAACCTTTGGTCTGTACTGTATTACATTTTGATAATAATAATAATAATAATAATAATAATAATAATAATAATAAATGTTTCTTGAGCAGCAAATCAGCATATTAGAATGATTTATGAAGGATCATGTCACGTGACACTGAAGACTGGAGTAATGATGCTGAAAATTCAGCATTGCATCAAATATATATATTACATTTTACAATATATTACGATACAAAAATTGTAATAACATTTAAATATATTACTGTTTTTGTTGTATTTTTGATCAAATAAATGGAGCTGTGGAAGGCAAAAGTGGTGACATCTTTCAAAAACACTAGAAAAATGAATAGACCCCGGACTTCCAAATGAATAAATTTAAATAAATAAAAATAAATAAAACAATAAAATGCTTTTAAACCTCATTGAAGCTCCATTACTGTGCATTATTGTAAACAAGTTTTGTTTTGATTGTATCAATGATTTTCTGTGGTATTTGCCAGCATGCCACAGATTATGTTGATTTTGGTTAAACTGCAGTTAACCTTAAACACTAATGTATACAGGTGGTTTTTTCATAATAACAAATTATGTTTTAAAGATAAAGATAAAGAATGTATGTTTTTTAAAGAATGTTTTACCAGTTAATTGACATGATACCATTTCACCGACCATGTCAACAATGTACAGGTAGCTTTAGTTTCATATTAGGCTGGGAGTGTTTCAGAACCATGGACAGAGACACAAGACAAGGACAACATGCTAAAACTAACTACCCACTATTTTCTAGTGGTCAGTTAGTAGCAGAATAGTTTAGAACAAGGCACAGTAAAAGCCAAAATGTCTTCTTTATGAATGTGTACCCCAAAGAAAGACCATGCTCCTGAACACTGTGCCATTTGTCCTGATGGCATCATTTATTTGCAAGTGTTGTTTTAGCAGCTGATTCAATAAAGGAATTATGCAATCAGGTAATGTGCAGGTTCTCACAAGGTTGTTTAAAATAAAGATTGCCTTCATGCCTAAAATTTACTGCAAAAATGATAGTTTAAAATAAAACCACATTTACAAGCAGTTCTCTGTGGGCTGAAACTGAGAAATGTAATTAGTTTTTGTTCCATGAGCCTTATTTGCATAGAAAGGAGTAGTGTTTGGTCAGAAAAGAATAACAATATACAGTGCATAATTAGTGTATATTTGATGTGAATTAGATGCCAGGTTTTGTAGTGAGACAGCATGCGACGGTTGCAGCTGCTTTGTGAATTCAGCCGTTACTGCTTTCCAAGTTCAAGTAAAGTTTCAATATTTTTAAACTTTATTTATTTCTATTCTAAAACCACATTCAAATGACGAGCATGAACATGTTAGGTGATGACACGAAGATAGATGTAATAGCCCAAAATATATATGTTGACAAATTTCTACCGGTTTATCACAAAACCCTAGTTATAGTATTCCCTATCACTAGTAGTCAAGTAAGCAAAGCCTGCCTGTAATGATAATAATTACTTTTCCTTGTATTGTGAAGCTCCTAACTGTTTACAGCTCCTCATCCCATAGGAGAGGCTCTACACACAGCAGGTCAGATGAGC
Organism: Carassius gibelio; assembly: GCF_023724105.1. Lineage (NCBI taxonomy): Eukaryota > Metazoa > Chordata > Actinopteri > Cypriniformes > Cyprinidae > Carassius > Carassius gibelio. The sequence continues at coordinate 10,278,745 of NC_068378.1, forward strand.
TCCTGGTGAGTGTCTGCAGGGACCACATTTAAATGCCAGGGAGAGTCAAGTGACAGAGCAAATAAACAATTTCCCCACTGAGGTGATTTATTTCAGTGCCAGGTCTCTAGGGATGGACATAATTGAAAGTGTTTGCATCATTCAGTTACTGGAGTAAATGTTTCAGCCAGAAGTGTCATCTCATATCCTTTTTCTAACAAAATCTCTTACATAAAAGCACTTTAAGTATTTATGTCTGATTTGACAAAAACATCACATGTTTTACATTATATGTTAAATTACATGTATTTTATTTAATAGGACATGTGCATATGTTGTACAAAACACATCAAAATTATTAGATGGCTATAAATTCTAAACAAATTATGCATTTTTTGCAATGTAATTGCAGTATTGAGTCTACAGCAAACATCATCTCCAGACACTTTAATTGTCAGCAATAGTGCACAGGATCTTATTAGCAACTTGGGTTTCTCTTTGGGGCCAACTACTTAATGATTACAGTGCCAACAATATCAATACATAAATAAATAAATAAAGATTTGATTAGGTTCTTATTGTGAATTTAATTAGTTTAATTAATTAGCATCACCACTAGATGTCAAACCAAGTGGTCAACATAAAGAACAGCAGTTATTCACATCAGACCAGTCAGATGAGACCCAAGACTCAAAACTACGAACCAAACTGATAAATCAATTGAAACTAAGTTGAAAACTTGGCTCATTCCAAACCTATTCAAATTGTTGACATCAGATGAATAAATACATTAACACAAGCACCCACCTTTACCCAAGAGAACCCACATTCCACAACTCACCAGTACCACGGGAAAAATAAACCATATATCACCATAAATGTGAATGTGAGTCTGAATTGAATGTGGTGAGATAAAAATAATAATGTGAATAATAGCAAAATACATAAATAAATACAAAATCTTATTAGTGAGATGACCTCACAGGCTGCACACAAAAACAAACCAACAGCACAACTGTCTGGGGATGTATATTATACATAAAACTTTATTTACTTACTATTATTAAAACAAAGGTATATAAAAGATAAGAGAAGCTATAGAAAAAGGCGTTTGGCATCTGAAAGTAAGCCATCCTCATGTTCAGCCAACCTGCTTTCACTGCTATTCTCACACATTTATATTTTGGACTATTTAAAAAGGATTCAAGCAGTGCACGTACCCCACATAAGGCCTGGGCGGGTGAAATGCCTTACTTTCTGTCAGTACATAGCAGAATAACTAAAAAGGAAAACACATTTCTCAATAGGCATAGTTCTAAAATTATATGCCACTATTCAAGACTGTTTTCTTGTCCCAGTAAAACACTCACTCGCATGCTTTTGATGGACCGCCTGGCTTCCTATCAGAGACACACAAACATGCAGACCTGATGAGAAATGTTCCGCCAGGTTGTTTATTTGGCAGTTCGCAACAACTCTACTGCTTTCTCCGATGCACACACACACAAAGTCACACGGGTGCAGTCATAAATACCTGTGACAGATCCTGTGTTCAGAAGTAGTGTGTCGTTGCGCAGAACCAAGCTTGACTAGAAGAAAACCCAATGGCCATCATACATATTCAAACACCCAACAGCCAGAAAGAACTACTCAATTTTCTCCTCACATAATGCACATAAATGTGTGTGTGTGTGTGTGTGTGTGTGTGTGTGTGCGTGTGTGTGCATGTGTGTGTGTGTGTCAACCCATACTGCATAACAGAAAGCAGAAAAAAGTCAAGAAAAATCAAGAGTTCAACTGCAGAAGCAGAAAATATTATAATAAAAAGTAGGTCAAAACCTTCAAATGCTTTTGAGTAAAATGCTAGTGGGTACTAAGGGTGCTTTCTTCCCTTTTAAAGTAAAACAAATAAATATAAATAAATAAATAATATGTTGCTCATAATTGCAACTTTATTTCTTGCAATGTGACTTTACACATCAAAGCTCTTAACGGTTACTTTATTTATAGAAATTGTGAGATTTTATTAAATGTTTGTCAATTGGAATGAGTCCAAACCAATTTCAGATTCCGAAAGTTCTCTTTAAAAACACTTAGAAAAAGCTGTCATCAGGGTGGGACCTTTTAAAAATGTACACTTTTGTACCCAAATTATAAATTTTACTAACTTTTGAAAGGATATCACACCACTGACAGTACTTTTGTACTTTTTTGTACCCTTTTGTACAAAAATTTTCTGTTTATATGAACCATTAACATTGTAATCCATTCACATTGTTGTTGATATGTCAATTTCATGAATTCCAAACAAAAGTTCTTCACATGAGAAAATCTGGCACATATATATATATATATATATATATATATATATATATATATATATATATATATTTATATTTGTCATTCCAATTGACAAACATTTAATAAAATCTCACAATTTCTATAAATAAAGTAACATTTAAGAGAAACATACAGCTTTGATGTTTAAAGTCACATTGCAAGAAATAATGTGTATGAATATGTATGATGGTATATATATATATATATATATATATATATATATATATATATATATATATATATATATATATATATATATATATATATATATATATATATATATATATATATATATACAGTGGGGATCGAAAGTTTGGGCACCCCTTGCAGAATCTGTGAAAATATGAGTAATTTTCAAAAAATAAGAGAGATCATACTAAATGCATGTTATTTTTTATTTAGTACTGTCCTGAGTAAGATATTGTGCATAAAATATTTTAACATTTATTCCACAAGACAAAGAAATTGCTGAAATTATTAAAATAACCCCACTCAAAAGTTTGGGAACCCTTAATACTCTGTGTGGTCACCTGATGATCCTCGGCTGTCTTTCTGTTTTGTGATGGTTGTGCATGAGTCCCTTGTTTGTTCTGAACAGTTCAACTGAGCAGCGTTCTTCAGAAAAATCTTTAAGGTCTTACAGATTCTTCAGTTTTCCAACATCTTTGCATATTTGAACCTTTTCCAGCAGGGACTTTATGATTTTGAGATGCACCTTATCACACTGAGGACATTTGAGGCAATCAAACACAACTATTTAAAAAGGTTCAAACATTCACTGATGCTCCAGAAGGAAACACGATGCATTAAGAGCTGGGGGGTGAAAACTTGTGGAATTTGAAGATCAAGGTAAATTGTACTTAATTTGTGTACCGGGAAACATACAAGTATCTTCTGTTGCTTACGAAGGGCAGAACTAAATGGAAAAAAATTATATTTCAACAAAATAAGACAAATTTGCCCATCTTCATCGTGTTCAAAAGTTTTCACCCCCCAGCTCTTAATGCATCTTGTTTCCTTCTGGAGCATCAGTGAATGTTTGAATCTTTTTAAATAGTTGTGTTTGAGTCCCTCAAATGTCCTCAGTCTGAAAAGATGCATCTCAAAATCATGAAGTCACTGCTGGAAAGGGTTCAAATATGCAAAGATACTTGAAAACTGAAGAATCTGCAGGACCTTAAAGATTTTTCTGAAGAACGCTGCTCAGTTTAACTGTTCAGAACAAACAAGGGACTCATGCACAACCATCACAAAACAGAAAGACCGTCGAGGATCATCAGGTAACAGAACACAGTACTAAGAACCAAGGGTTCCCAAACTTTTGAGTAGGGTTATTTTAATAATTTCAGCAATTTTTTTGTCTTGTGGAATAAATGTTAATATCTTTTATGCACAATATCTTACTCAGGACAGTACTAAATAAAATATAACATGCATATAGTATGATCTCTCTTATTTTTTGAAAATTACTCATATTTTCACAGATTCTGCAAGGGGTGCCCAAACTTTCCATCCCCACTATATATATATATATATGAAAATATGTAAATACTGTAGCTTTTACAGCGAATATGATACATTTTTAGTCAACTATGGTCGCAACTTGTATTTTCTGACATAGTGTTTTCTGAATCTATAGTTACTATCATTCGCAAACACCATTGTGAAGTTCAACATGTGGTTTGAAGCATAGTATATGCTAGTATGACATGTGGATTTAAACAGGTCACACTCTAGAGAAATACAAACAAACTAATGTATAGAGCAATCTACCATTCCATGCATATGCAAATTAGATTTGACCTCTTTTAGATTCTTAAGAGAATAAAAGCATAACTTCTGACGTATGCTTACAGTATGTGTGCTTATTCTAGTACCACAGGGGAACCCCAGAGTAAGAAAACCCGCAAAAGAAATGCAGAGAACAAAAACAACAAAGCAGTCTTTAGATGCCATGTTTGTTCTTTACAGCATTGTACTGATTAATTAGCAGAAGTTATCACTCCACCAACTGCTTGACATCATTATCAACAGTTCCAACCAAGGTGGTTTCAATAGTGACAAAGGTTTTGTGAAATTTGTGGGAGTAGAATATTTAAATGAATTATGCAAGATGATTTAGTAAGGTCTGCGGTAGTCAGTTGACTTGCATTTACACCATTATTTAACATTCCCCGACAAGCGTGACTTAACCCATTTTACACCTGTGTTGTTAGTGGATAATCTACACCTGATTATCCTCGGCTGTGCTTGTTTGCCACTGTACACTAATTTGTGCCGCTCTTTGTGGGATGCGTTGGTCATTATGGAAATGATCTGGCTGCATCTGTGTTTTTTATTATGCACATTGTCAGTAGATCACCCACAAAACTTTCAATACCCATCAGAACATTTATGGGATTGCGCACTAGCTATAATTTGGCTATCTTAGTAAATCTGACTCTATATCAAATCTACAACACCACTTTCAATTCGATCTAAATATTATTCAGATTGAGCTCAATCAGATCAACTGAGTTGATTACATGAGAGCTGTCCAGTCCAATTGAGCCATCAATCTGATTACTAATTAATAATTTGCGTGCATGTAAATGTCATTGAAGTGACATACTACTGTACTACAATCACCATTTTACTCTGAGGTGGAAACAGACTTCCAGATCTGTATTTGTTTATGAGCATTTATTTGAAAGCTTCTCTCCCATGCACAGAAGATGGGGTTTGTATTGTTACCTCTGTGCTCTGTCTTTTCAAGCGGGGCAGCAATTTGGTTAGCTGTGACAATAATAATACATCAAAGCAGAGAATCAATTCCACTACAAAGGCTTTGTGGCCTAAACCTACAACTAAGTGAGACAGCTCCAGCATTGTGTGTGTGGTGCACCTGTGCATGTGGCTTATTTAGTATTCAGTTTGTGCATCTAATGTACTAAATGTATTTTTGGATAGGCAAATGCAGTGGGTTTGCTGTGTGCGTGAGACTATTAAGGCTCTGCTGGTGCATTCAAGAGGAATTTCATTTCACAGGTGAGGGGGGAACTCCGTCTAAAGTGACTGGAGCATGTCCTCGCTCTGGCTTCCCATGGCACCCCTGGGGTGGGCAGTTAAGGGCAACAGAGTGCAACAGGATACAAGCATCTGACACACCACGACTGAGCACTCAGCTGGCAAACAGCCACTATGCAGAGGAAGAGAGAGAGACCCGACTGAAAAAAGGAGATAAAAAGAGCAAAGAAGTGCATCATATAGAAAACGGCAGAGAAATATTAATTGAAGTTAACTGAAGTCATTGATCTGTGAAGTGTAGCATGGAAATGGCAACGCTATTCTTCAAGAACAAGTATAGCCATAGGTGCTTCCTAATGGGAAAAACTCACAATAGCATCCAGAGAGACGAGAAACAAGACAATGTTATGAATCACTGTACTGAATTCAGATTGTTCAATACTGGCTGGAATATTGCTTTAAGAAAACCTCTCCAGTTGGTCTTTATTTAATCACAATATTGCCTATGAGAAACAAATGAGATGTGAAAGCAAGCTACAGGATCAGGAAATAATATGAAGAAAAGAGAAATCAGCTGTACATTTGTGGCCTTTTCCTTTTATGTGTAGTTTACAAAATGCCTACATTTCAGAGAAAGCGTGAAAGACTTGATTTATGTCTCGAATGTGCACAAATGAAAAAAAAAAAAAAATGAAATGCATTTATCGAAGTGGCAGAGATGAGACCGTATTGAGAAGGTAAGAAAAGTGAAAAATAGTGAAATAATCAAAGATAGAAATAGACCAAGAAGAGCACTAGAAAAAAAAAGAAAAAGAACAAAAAACGGAATGAGAGAAAGAAGAGGAGAAAACAGGCTGGAGAGCACTTCTGTGGCCTATTCCCATTGGAGACTTTCAATTTCACCTGGTCTGAGAGCTAAGTATTCAGAAAAAAGTTTGAATGAGGCTGAAAGGGGCACACAGGACAAAGAGGCCGATGTAGGACCCCTGTGTGCCCTTGTCGAATAAAAGAGGGAAGGAAGAGAAAATAATAGCGATAAATGTCAGTGTGATAGAGCACGTTCAGCCTCTAGTTCCTCACCACAAACACTGCTGGCTCAACTATTGTTATAGATGGACAGATTTAGGGAGTCTGCCTCTCTCAAGGGATGGAAGAAGCGGGATGAATTTAGAGAAGGAAGAATGATGCAGTAAACCTTTATTTAATGAGACGGAAATTGCTTTACCAATCAAGCAATGCAGTTTTTTGTGTTTCCTGAGAAAATGGATCAGCGATCCAAGAGTCCGGTAAAAACGTCAAGAATGCACTCAAACCGCAAGGCTTCACATAACTACATTTGTTTGGAACTGGAAATATTTTAAGGCTATGGATATAACCAAAAGAAATACATTACCAATAGATGAACTGACAGGCAGAAGTTTGGGTTCAGTTAGACTTATTAAAAATAATATTTTTATTCAGCAAGTGACAAAAGAACATTTAAAAAATGATTGAATGAGTGTCACATAAAAGCTGTACTTTTTAACTTTTCTGTTTTCTTAAAAAAATAAGCAGCACAACTTTCTGACAACGATAAGAAGTGTTTCTTGAGCAGCAAATCAGCATATTAGAATGCTTTCTGAAGGATCATATGTGACACTGAAAAGACATGGCATAATGGATTCTGAAAATTAAGCTATGCATCACAGGAATAAATCACAATTGTAAAATATATGAAAAAAAAATTAAACAGCTGTATTTGGACAGTATGCATTTTGACTAAATAAATGCAACATTGGTGAGCGTAAAATACTTATTTTTAAAAACGTTATTTTTTTATCTTACAGACTTCAGAAATATTTATAACAAACAAACTTGCTTTACATAAATCAAACTCAACCTTGTGCCTTTCACACAGACAGTAACCCTCACCTTTTTATGTATTCTACTAAGACACGTAAAGTAGAATCTCCAAGTAGCTACTGAATATGTTGGAGAAATGAAATAAAAGGCTTGAATTAATAATAATCAGATTCTGTTAAATGATTCATATATTATGGAACCTTTTCTAGCTGTGCACACTGATTGTGAGTTGAGTACTATTAATTATACTACCATAATGAGCCCAGGGCACAAACCAAAGCCGTCCTCGCATGGGCTTTGGCAGATCACAGTGAGATCACGTTTTCCAGAAACACCCCTCAAGCTCACAAAAACCATTCAGAGACAACCTGATGATCAGATCATTATGCATGTATGCAAGCATGAGCTTCATACACACATCACATATTCAGCAGACACTCACTGAGAGGCTTCTGAGTCAAGTAAAGCAGACAGAATCAAAGCACTTATCTGGATATAAAAGGCCCTTAGTTTGGCATTGTCTGTTGGAATATATTCACTAAACAGCTGCGATAAATGTGCTGAACATTGTAATGTGCTCTTAGAGAAAACTTAGATTTGATTGAAATCTGAAATAAAGACTAAGGTACAATACGATGTGTTCTTTTCTGCAGGTGAAATACTGATCTCACGAAGCATAACAAATCATATAACTGATTTAATAAATAATGGTACAATATGGAAATACCAAATTATGCATACCTCATTTATTACTGTTGATTAAAAGTATAAAAAAATGTGTAGTGCAATGCTAAATATTCATAATACATGCATAAGAGTAGATTAAGCATGGTTTTTAACTGAAACTAAAAACATGAAGTTGATTATTTTTAGCTGAAATAAAAAATTACAATTACTGTGTAAAAAAAACCCTGAAAAAGCCAATTCAAAATATTAATAAATATATATTATGTCATACTTGATGGGGGTGGGTGGTCACTGCTAAGTTCTTTTGAAGTAATTTCATTTCCTTGGTAACAGGGACTTCTCTAATTGGCAGATCTTCTACAGGATTATGGGTAATGTATTACCCATAGCTATTTTTAAGAGATCACACAAACGTGACATCTCCAGAAGAATATATCATCACTTGACAATCTGAAAGCTCCTGGAAAGTCTGTTTTAAAAGATTTATACATTGTGATTAAAAATATATTTCTCTTTGGAGAACACAAATGTGATTTTGGCTTCTGGAACACAACTGCTATGTTCTATTACTTCACTTGGTATAACACAAAGCCTTGAGTTAGTCATACAGGATGGTATGTCCTTTCCAAATCTCTAAAAACACTGCTTTTGCAAGGAAAAGTCTGTCAAAAGCATTATGTATCAGATCTCTCTCTCTCTCTCTCTCTCTCTCTCTCTCTATATATATATATATATATATGTGTGTGTGTGTGTGTGTGTGTGTGTGAAAGGCATTATATTGTGTAATAGAGGGAGAGGGATAGCCAGGAGGAGGCTCCAGACATGTTAAATGGAAGATGGTTAAGTTGTGGTCACATTAGTAGAATTCTGCAGCCATCAAGGTCCGATGTCTTTAGTAAATAGTGTAGTTATGCACGTATGAAGCACAGCTCACACAGAAGTCACTTTCAAACAAAGCAGCAGATCCACATAACCAACTTGAGCCCGTGGGAAAATATTGTGCCCTGATGCATATTTTCAATAAAAAAATAAAAAAAATAAATAAATAAATAATACGATTTTGCCAGCAAGAATATGCCAAACAATGGTAAAGATTTAGCAGCCCTGGGCCCATATGCAAAAATTGTTATTTTAGTTTAAAAATAATAATTTAAAGCATTCTATCGATATATTTATCATGTCTGTAAAGTGCCAAGTAAAGTGCCCTTTACAGTTCAGAATGATCCCATTATCTTTATGAACATATTTGTAAGTTTCCACCGTTATAAAAAAAAAAAAAAAAAGTCTGTTGCATCTGTTTATTTTAGGCAATTCGTGTTGGTTTGAGAAGGCTAAATTAATCAAACTTAATGCTGCTGCAACTTGGTCATTCTTTTAAAAAACAAAAATACTTAAATTTTACTTTTTTTTTTTTTTTACTTTTTATTTAACTTGAATACATATCTAAATTAACCTAATAAAGAAACAAAAAGAAATATAATCACTTTGTCATTAAAACTAGCTGTGTAATGTGAAAGAGAGAAAAAAAAGACACTTCATCCAGTCGGACTTGGGCCGGGAATTCACATAAGCTGTTGGACAAGGCCGGGTCCATGCAGGGCTCTATTCTTACCCTCGTTTCAATTAAGTTCCCCCAGCTAGGTGGGCCCCCAAACTGCCCGGGCCCATATGCACCTGTATACCCTGCTTTCCCAGACACTACACCACTGGTTCACTTGTATCTTTTTTTTTCTGTTGTATTTGTGCTCTAATGCTTGTCATATGTTTCTTTGTTCTGGCGTTTTACTTGCCTTCAACAAGCTTGAGAACTTTTTACTTCATACTATTTACTTCTTACTTACTAATACTCTTAAAACTTAAAAACTAAGTCTTAAGATTCAATCAACTATCAAAAAACACAAAAAACAAAAGCACCCCCTTGAGGAAGACACCTTTGTTTCTCAAACATAGCAGACAACATTTGCCTCTCAATTTCATAAAAGAGAGACAGAAAAGAAAATTACATGATAGCTGAGGGATTACAGTAGAAGTAAATCAAGATGTGGAGCAGAAATAAAGGAAACAGTTGCGTTAAGAAAAAGACAAAGAAAGAGAGAGAGAGAAACAACAGATCGCGTCAAAATTCAACCTCCGTTGGCATGGCAACAGTGTCGAGAGAACATACACAAGGCCTCATTGACTGGGGTCCTCCTGAGCATCAAATCAATGGCTCCAGCACAGATGAGAAAAGAGTGACAAGAACAGAGAGAGAAGAACTAAAAGCAGAATGTGAATAGCAGGGGAAAGTTAACTATCGCCCTGTCAAATAAACCGGAGATTGGGTGGTTTCAGGCCTCTGTTTGAGCGGGCGGCCCATTTCAGGAGGGGATAAACTATGAAGAAAGAACAGTGCAGCTGAACATGTAATTTATCCAGTAATAATAGCCAATTAGATGCTGCATTCTCAGTTACCAGCAAGGTAACCAATCAGACTGAATTTGCCTTGGCAAAGATTTGTCGGGAAGGTTTGTTCATCTGTGTCTTCATCACATTGACAGATTACAGTTCTCTTTATTACAGACAGTAATGATAGTTATAGAAACGGACTAAGATGACCTTGGTGTGTCTTGAAATCATGTGGGAGTGTGCATGTTGTCTCATTGTTAACCCTAAGTCACACACCTCCCATGATTATGGAGCGCTCTGCTAATAAAGAAGGCTAAACAGTTGTGGCAATCTTGTGTGTGACTTTCAGTTCAAAAAGCCTGTGCTATTCACTATACATCGTGTGGTTAGTGAACGATTAGGGAATTAAATGCAAGTGGTGGAATGTTCTGGGTAAGTTTATACACTGAATATTTCATTCAAGTCACTGTTATTCACAGAAGTTACATATTTTTCCTTGAGCAATTAACTTTGTGATATTACTGCATTAAAGCAGGCCTCCAGCAATAAATAAATAAATACATAATAAAGAATGTTCACATTGATGTGGGTGCCAGACCCTCTATACGAGTTAAGGGACCCCCTGTCATGAAAAAATATTATATGAATTTTTTTTTTTTCATTGATTGTCTAATGGCTGTGCATGCATCATTCCACAAATACGTTTAAATTTAGCCCGCAGCATAGTCAGCACTGTGTGAGCATACAGAATGAGTAGGTGAGCAAGAAAACAGTACACCTGAATAACAGAATAATCATGAGGTTTTGTTTTTTCTGGGCTGAAATCAATGAACTTCAATCAAGGCTTAAGTCACCGTGTAGGCAAAAAAACAGTGGCTTAAAAGTAAGCCGACGTTCTCAGAGAACAAACTGAAAGGCCAGAAGTCATTAATTTTCATTAAGAATTGTCAATTTGTGGTGTCATGAGCGACTGAGACTGAAACAGTGTTGAGTTTAATTTTATGTGAATGTATATTTATTTGATTCAGAGACTACCAATAGAAACAAAAGCTCCTGAAACAGGATATAGTGATCAAAAAACAACACAGTTACTGAATGGCTCGTTATGAATGTGTAAAAAAAGATGAAGATTGTATTATATACAATGTTTGTACAACTGACAAACAATCTCATAGTTCTTCTCCATATTATTCACATTGTAGTTCATAATTATAGGACATACGTTCCATATTTCTCATATTGCTCTGAATTCATCTCATAGCAATCTTATAATATTAACTCAAATCAATTCAATTTATTTTGTTATTTTGGTAAGCAGCAGTGCAATAAATGAGATAATATTCTATCAGTCAGCTACTGTCGCCTGATCTTATTATCCCAAATATTGCATTGCAGTATGGATAAGTCTCCAGACATTAACCTCACATAAGCAGATGTTTAAATGCAGCACAATAATCCTTCTATAATCTGTGTGATAACCAGAATGACAAGCTGACATGTAAACCCCTCAATTAGAAAAAAAAATATGCAATTCATCTTAATCCAAATGAAATTGGCATCGGATAGAGAAATTATTAAACAATTTTAAATAGAATAATTAGTAAATATTTAATACATTTATACTAGTGGTGGGCATAGATTAATTTTTTAAAACCAAATAATAGCATTGGATAGTCTTCAATGTAAAAATGAAATATACATTTATTCAGACACCTTCAACATTTCTCACATTATTACAGTTTTGCTATATATATCAAAAATTATATCTGGTGTCTGAATAATTTTTGGTTTGACTGTTAAAACTACAAAGATATTCAGTCAAGAGCAGTGAGTGATTTTCATTTTCATTTTCTTGGATTAACATACAGCAGCCAGCAGCTAAATTAGACGCGGTCACTTTAAGAGACCATGAATGCATCCAATATAATACACATCCCATTTTTTTCCTCAACTGTTTACTTTCACTTAAGAAATAACTGACAGTTTTTTCGAGCATAATTTCCAAGGTAGATATTTTGACATCTTTTGTATGTATTTGTCGGCACAAGAGCAAAAATAACCAAATTTGATGTTCAAGTGTTTTGAGACGCCTTTCTCTGTGTTAGCCCTGAACACCAGAACACCGCGAGTACTGAATTTGGCTTTTCCACATCTTTTTGTTTGTTCAAACTGCAATTTGTATTTGTTCGTTCAGGAGAACTTTGCAGAAGAGAGCTCAGTTCAGTGTTGCTGTCCGTGATACGCAGCTCTCTCTCTCTCTCCACACCGAACACAGCGTGCGAGTAACCAGCTAACGTTACTCTGCTCAGCTTCTCCACGTCTTGTGTTTGGATGCTTTAATGTTTAAAACGACAAGCGGTAAGGCTTAAAGATGTGAAAAAGATAAGCTTTTGTGACGACGCGCAGCAGTGGCCCGTCAACTGTCCTGAGCATCTTTTGCTTTCATTAGTTTCAATTCAGCATGGCATGGATGTGATCAGTTTGTGGCTCTGCTAAGGTGGTCTGGAAGCCCAGGTTTCTTTGACAGTGGCCTTCAGCTCATCTGCATTTTTTGGTCTCTTTCTTCTCATTTTCTTCTTGACAATACCCATAGATTCTCTATGTGGTTCAGGTCTGTTGAGTTTGCAAAAAGGACTTTGGACCAATGGAAACAGCACAGTTCTTCTCCTTAGCCCAGGGAAGATGCCTCTGACATTGACTATGGTACAGGAGTGGCTAAACAAGAGGAAAAGAACAATTGTAGCCAAATTTCTTGACACGTCTCTGTGTGGTGGCTCTTGATGCCTTGAATATAAGAACCAAAAGACTTAAACTTCAGTCTGTATGCACTGAATTTATTTAACAAACAAGTTTCACAATTTGAGTTCAATTACTGAAATAAATTAACTTTTCCACAACATTCTAAGCCACCTCTAAGTGTACCATTATAGCATCATAAAAATATACTGCCTTTTTTGATCAATTGAATGTTTTCTTACTAAATAAAACTATTATTTTATGATCTTACAAACTTATGAATGATAGTGTAAATTTATTTGAGAAGCAAACTGCCATAAGATATTAATTCTTGTTTACGAATTAAGTTTTGATATCAAGTTTTAAAAAATAATAATATTTTAGCTTTTTTTTTATCCATTGGCACTTTTGTTGTTCTTGTTCTCATAAGCATAAATTCACTACATTTTGATATATATATATATATATATATATATATATATATATATATATATATATATATATATATATATATATATATATATATATATATATATATATATGTGTGTGTGTGTGTGTGTGGGTGGGTGTGTGGGTGTGTGTGTGTGTGTGTGTGTATATATTACATAAAAACATTATTATGTCTTGATTTAAGAATGGTTAGATGTTTGTATTTGAAAAAAATACAAACATTCTTTGTGTAACAAAATATAAATTTTAGCTCTTTTGTACATAAAAACGAAAATGGTTACACTTTACAATAAAGCTAATTAGTTAACTACTTTAGTTCCCTTTCGTGAGGGAACTCCATGCTGCGTCCTCTGGAGGGCACTAGGGGAACGCTGTCAGCGTGACCAGTGTCTGAAGCATGAATGAAAAATTGACAATGAACTTGACATTGGCAGGCGGAAGCCTATGACGTAAGCAAATGAGCGACTGCGGGCAAAAAAGAGCACCTGTACAATACGTCATCCTCTTTTTTTGTCTTCAAGCCTGTACAAAGCACATATAGTTTGACTCACAAGAGAGAAGGACACTGGATGTACTCAATGTTGCATTCTTGGAACTCTAAACATTCTCTAAACATTTGCTTGCTAACATTAGTAAATGCACTGTGAATTAACATGAATTAACAATAAACGACTGTATTTTCATGGACTAACATTAACTACTGGAACCTTAATGTAAAGTGTTACCACTAATATGTTTACCCTTTTTAATTGAATCTAAAGACATTATAAAAAGAAGAAGATTATTAACTATATGTGAGTTCATTAAATCATGGACAAACAAACAGCGTCTCCACAACTCTCTGTGGCGATAACCGCTGTTCATGCTCCAGCTTGTAACCGAATCAATGCAACAGGCTACTGAGAGGACACAAGGGATGATTCAAATAAAGTATTAACAAGTCTGAAAGCCCAATGAACAGCAAGACCTGAGATTAGACAAGCTGATTCAGTCTTGTTTACAAGCTTGTAGTAATCACACATGAGGCCTGTAAAGCTGCCAGTTTGTTCAAGCTCAGTGTGAACAACAGACACCTAAACACTGCTGAAAATACCCGAGGGACAACTAGAGCAGGCTAGTTAGATCACTTAGTTTAGTTTTAGCACTAGTTTACAATCAGTGCTTCATTATAGTGTCACTCTTCCTATAGCGTTTTCATTCTTTGGTCTCCCTCAAAAGCCCTTGGTCTGTGAAGGTTAGTGTGTGCGAAGCACTTTTACTTTCTCCTGCTTTGTACGCTAATGAGTTTCCCTTCAAATTACTACTGATTTAATTATACACACACATAGGGTTGTTTGTCAGCTGTAAGAAGAACATCTTCTGACATTTTCAATCAAATAAACACACACAGCAACTATTAGTATGTAAAGAAGGGTAAATGCATCTTTTTTTTTTTTTTTTTTGACTGATCGAGCTCAGAAAGAGAATAGAAAAGACTTTGATGTTTTAAGATATGCAGATATGCGCTCAGACACACACAGAGGAACAACCGAAGATATTCGCACAAGTTGTACCCGGGAGGCTTGCCACAGAAATGAGACATTGATTTGTAATTGGAGGCATTCGGTCATGAAATCTTTGGACTAATTAAAGAAAGTGAACTTGGTGACAGACATTTACATATTCTTCCTGCGAGGTAGCCTGCTCCATTAGCGGGCATTAATCACAATCTGCATCCGCTCAAAATCAACAGAGTCTAAATACATCAGTATTACAGAAAAAGTAATAGGATATTTGTGAGGGATGTGTGTGTGTGTTTGGTTCTTTGGGTGCGGACATGGTGAAGACATTTTTTAGAGCAACCTTAGTATAATGGGCAGCAAACGATAAGATTGAGAGAAGAATAGGTTTATAAATATATTCAGTTATTATTTTTAAATATGGTAGTCGCATCTGCATAAGAAATACAAATATTGTGGAAATGTAGAATACAGTAATGCAATGCAATGCATTTGGTGTCGCTTTTTAAAAGTATTTTTGGGAACAGAAAAGGTTCCCTTAATTTACACCACTGTGTACATGCTTCACTCAAAAATGAAAATGAAGTTCTCATTTACTCACACTTGTGTTGTTTTAATACCAAATGTCTATGTCATTCTTTCTTTGTCAGAGCACAAAATGAAAATGAAATGGCAGTGAATAGTTAGCATCAAAAAAGGTTGCAAAAGTATCCCAGAATTGTCCCAATTGACACGTGTCATATACATCCAGGTGTTTTTGTTGGTATAGGACAGGGTTTGTTGAAAAATAAACTGAAAATGAATGTATTACTTAATGAAAAACCTGACTTTGACCATCATTTTCATTTCTGGGTGAGCTAATATTTTAAGGAGACAATATAGTTGTAAAGAAAATGTTTCTCTCAAACATCTAAGGAGACAGAAAGGTTACTTTAATTGAAGAATAACAGTTATTTTAAAACAAATGACTTACCACTGCATGCTACTAATGATGCATAATGAAAAAAGTCCCTCATTTGAAAGCATGAGCACATATTGTGGTTTATTTACTATGGACCAGAAAGTTCCAAAATTCATGGGAATCCAAACAACATATTAGACAAAGAACTTCCACCCCATCTTCATTATTACTGATCCACTTTTTCAATCAAATATGTTTAAAACACCTGCGTGTGTGTTTGTTTGTGCCTGCTGTGAGCTGTATTATCAGTGTGGCATCGAAATGAACTGCTGATTAAAATGGACCCAGCATGATGCAGGTACGCTTGCATGCATAGTAGTCTGCGGTCTCTCCGTGTGTGTGTGTGTGTGTGTGTGTGTGTGTTTGCATATCTGCATGTGTTGCTTTCGCTGCTCATTTCTGATCATATTTCCCTCCAGGGTTTCTTATGCCACGCATTCAAAAGAAGACAAAGGCAATTTACTTTATCTGGGACCTGTGGATATAGCAATCTCATTGAAGACAGGCACAGCCCTGAAAATGGGAAGCCGTTACAGGGGAGCAACAGGTGGTTCAGAGCTGGAGGAGAATGAAGAGAGAAAGAAAGAGAAAGATAGAGAGCAGTAAAGTTAGGGAGAGGAAAGCAAAAGTAAGATAGGTCCTAGAAATGGCTTCCCTCGGTACTGGCTTTGTCAGATACAATTTACATCAGCTCTGCTGCAGTTCAGGTGCGGCTGTTCTCCTGGAGAAATGGACTAGAATGTGGAGAGCCTGTTAAGAGTGTGGTGGCGGTGTGTGTGTGTGTGCACGCATTCTCACAGTTCTGATGGCCAATTCTGCCTGTTGAAGTGTGAACTATTATGTTGTTGTTGTGTGAAGTGTCAACAGTCCTCGAAAACAGGGCTCTAAAACCTTTTTGACATGAAGTGACATTTTTGATCTTTCTTGTTCACTTTGCCATATCAAACCAATTTCTCCTTTTCATTTATATACTACCGTTCAAAAGATTGGGAGTTGGTGAGAGTTGGGAGTTGGTTTTTTTGTTTGTTTGCATGTTTTAATAGAAATTGACAATTTTATTCAACAACGATTCATTGATTAAACTGATCAAAAGTGACAGTGATTTACAAAGCTGAAGTAGCACATCAAACAAAACTTATAAAAATAATAAATGCTGAATGATTTCTGAAGGATTGTGTGACACTGACATGGTGTAATGATCACAGAAAAAAAAAATACATTTGAAAATATATTCAGACAGAAAACCACTATTTTAAATTGTAATATTTACATTTCACAATTGTACCGTTTTTATTTTTGACTAAATAAATGCAAACCTTTTATTACAAACTTAATAATAACGTATATACAATCTAATACAATATACAGTATATCTAATATACATAAGATGCCCTCAAGGTCACATTCATAAATACATGATCTTAGAATACTATTAGCAAGACTCAAGCAATATATATATATATATATATATATATATTTATATATATATATATATATATATATGTACAGTACAGACCAAAAGTTTGGACAAACCTTCTCATTCAAAGGGTTTTCTTTATTTTCGTGACTATGAAAATTGTAGATTTTTCGTAAATTATAACAATATCTCAAAGACACTAAAATAACCCAGATTATAACTGTGAACCAATCTCACAGCCTTGATCATGAATGATACAACTACCTAAAGAAGATGACAGCTCCACTCTTTGTCCTGTGGCTGCTTCTGGTTTATATGGCCATCCCATGTGCTCTTTTCATTTGACTGTAATGCAGCGTGATTGCTGTAATCATGCCCTGTGGCGCTCTTCGGCAGCTCTGAAATAGGCCAGCATGCCATCACAGGTCTGTGTCTCTTGACCGTCCGCTGTGAATTATCTGAACATTACAGCACTAATAACCACGGAGAGCTGATGGAGACAGATGAGAAGCCGAGTCAGTTGATGAAAATAGTTTCATTTCACGATTGGAGCTGGGAGCTTAATGAAACAAGACGTCTCCTCCGCAACTTATTGAAGGGGTCTCGCAATGTTTTACTTATTTATTTTCATTATTTTTCTTTTATTATGTTCCCTGAGGTGTAATTATAATAATACAAAAGTTTTGGGGATGAAAAACACACAAATTTGAGTGATTTATGACCTTTTTCCACCCTGTTTCTTATTCTCTGACTGGAAAAGTTGATTTTGGGGTGTTTTCCTTTTAAGAGGCCAGTTTAACCTCCATATTTTATGATTGACTAGCATCCATTACCATTATTACCACCATTACTGTACTCAAAAAAATAGGTTTTACGTGACATAAGTTGCTTAAAGTTTGCAACGTCATTGTTGGGTCAGTTGTCCTGATCTTTGAGCAAAAGTATTTTGGCAAAGCATCATCCTGGGATTCGTTCTCAAAACAGTCAATGGTGAAATGTACTGAACACATGCATAAATTAGTATTGAGGTGACTGGGACGTTCGCTTAAAATAACCTGAATACATTTTTCTCTGAGGTTGGGATCCTTCAGCAATGTCTACAAACATGTTGTTTTTCCCCAGCCAGGAACGGCACGTCGTCTGCCTGCCATCACAATATCTTATTGTCGACTGAACACCTGTGGGCATGACAGAAATGCGATGATACAAAAATAGACATAGTTGTCTTATGCAAAAGACTGCGCCCAAGTGATGTCACCTTGTCCCTCTGATTCAAAACAGGCCTTTTACTGAGGGTTATTACATAAATGCTTTTGTTTTATTATTGATGATGAGGACATTTTAAGTTATGAAACTTGCAGGATGTAGTTTACAATGACCACTTCTTTGTCAAAATATCAAGGGAAATTTGGTTTCTCATATCATGACCCCTTAAATTCGTCTTAGGGACACAGAGTAAAATAACTGACCTGACATTTTATGCATGTGTGACGTCTTGTAGTTTTCTTACATATTAATATAACTCATAAAGGACCTTCTGTCTTGTATTTGTGCCCCAGTCTGTTTTTCTTGCAAAAAAACAAAAACAAAAAAACACTCCAACATGGAAACTTTTACACGGAACAACTCGTGTATCAAGTTCTTTGTCGATATGAAAGAAATTACAAAAAGAATCATAAATGGATAGTTCACCAAAATAAAAAGAAAGAAAGAAAGAAATCTTGTCATGATTCAATTAGTCTTATGTTATTCCCACATGACTTTTTCCTTTAGTCAAAATGGCAAAAAAGCCCCATTAGAGAAGTTCATCTGACTTGTGTGATATAGTCAAAGTAAGTGAGGTGAGCAGACCTCAGAATACAATGGACCGTTCTTTGGAACATTAAGTCAGTCATTTCACTTGATTAACTTGACATTGTCTGTGGCAGATTCACTGTGGCAGTGTTACCTTAAAATGCCTGCTTGAATGCAAAAAAAAAACAAACAAACCAAAAAACACCTGTCTGTTCAGTGCACTGGGAAAAAGAGAGAACAGTTATTTGTATAAACTCACAAAACTTTGTGTTCCCTCAGAAAACTTTTAGTTTCTTTTATAAAAAGTTTTGTAGTCTCCTGCACAACTTTTGTGGTGAAATAACATGAGGTAGGAAGACAAACTGTGATTATATACAAATAAAAAATACAAGATTAAAATGTTGTTTAAAAAAGTGAAACCTCTACATTTTCAAAATGTCTGTGTTTAATTAAAATAAAGGAGTAAAAATACAGACCTCTAAAAATTTTCATGCTTGGGATTGTTAGATGTCAAGAGCTTTTTCTGCAACATTTTCTGCATAGTGTTTTACTTTATCTTCACAACCTGGCAACCATTCAGACACACACACACACACACACACACACACTACACTGCACTGCAGAAAAATAATTGAAAACATTGTTAAACGTAAGCTGGAGTTTAACAATCTCATTTGAGATACATTATATATAAATATGGAAAAAATAAGATAAAAAAAATAAGAATAAATAAAATACTTATAAAATAAAATAAAATGTGCAGGATAATATGCTGTAGACAAATATTAATATGACATCTATTCAAATATGTTATGTATTCTTGTGGGACGTATCTTATGTCCGACAATCCTGATTCATGTATAAGGTGTTTACACCATCTCTGAGCTTCAAAAGCCTGTGTAAATCCAGCATTTTGTGCCACACATGCTGCTTCTGATTCAGCTTGACCAAAGTCAAACTCTGTCTTCAGTACGTGTGCATGAGGCTTCATGTGTCTGCAGGATGCCCCTGGCAATCTGCACTGCTAAAAGAGATAGTGAACTCTTGTTCATAACTCCAAATTGCTCTGACCTTCCTCGAACAAACAAAAGCTGCCAGAGCAACAGACAGATTCAACAAATGTACATGGCATGCTACACCCTGTAGAGCAGCAAAAACGGCTGACTATACACAAACACACCACCACATCCCTTCTTTCTTCCTTTTCCTCCTGTCACCCATTCCTTTTGTCTCTGTATACGTGAAGCAATCTCGTTTCTTCCCACTATTTCTATCTCTGTCTTTGTCTGCCTGACAGTAGCCCTTATTCTCCAGTAACACCTTTCATAAATGGCAGGGTGAAAGGTGCCCACCGAAGGTAATAGCACGCCTAATCAAATTTCCCCCACTGAGAAAAGAACATGAGAATGTAATAAAGAAATAGAGGTGGAAGCGGATCAACCTGCTCCATCATCCATCCACACCAGGACCACTGACGTCCCTCCGTCAGTGATGAAGAGAATGAAAAAATGCAAGAAATATTGAAGAAAGCAGAAACTAGATGACAGGTTCGGCATGGTGATGGAAACGATCCAACACTGGAGTAATGAGAAAGAGAAGTGAGGAAAACTGAATGGGAGAATAACAACAGGGCAAATTCACTATAAATGAATTGTCTCAGCTGATAGCATCATTTACTTGGAAATGCTGTCTGTGTCGGTTTAGAGCACGATTCACTAAAGGAAATGATACAAAAATGATCACAATGGAGTTTGCACATCGTAAATCCCAATTTTGTAAGTGGGAATGGAGTTTTAGGTTAATGTATCATATTTCATACATTACGCTTTTATGGTAATTTACTGACCATAACATACAAAACATTTATATATATATATATATATATATATATATATATATATATATATATATATATATATATAAACATATACATTTACATTGTGAACAAAATCAATAGATTAAAATTCATATCAGAACATTAAAAAAAATTTCTGAAGTATTATGTGACACTGAATACTGGAATAATTCAGATTTGCATTTATATACATTTTAAATTACATTAACAAATAAATGTAGTAAATTACATTTGAAAATATATTAAATTATAAAAAGGTTCTTTTAAATTGTAATAATATATCTCAATGGAATTATATGGCTAATGATTGCTTAGCTACAGTGTGCATCTGGATAAACATTGCCAGTTAATGCTCTTCTCCATCATTTGATTTTCATTTGATTGATTACTGTCGCAGTGATCAATAGAAACTCTCTTTTAAATGTGTTTGCGCTGAAAAGGCAATGACTTGATTTAAATACCCACAGTGCAGCACTACACCAGTGCAAAGAGCATCTGGTTAAACTGCATTGTGGGTGGTTAATGAATAAGACACAGGTGTAGCAACTGTTTAGAAAATTAGCCGCTGGATATCTATAAAATGTGTTGGAATTAAACAGAGAATAAAAGAGTAGAAAGAAACATAAGAAACCGGCAGAGGGAATAGCTCAAGCAATAAGAGAAAGTGAAAAAGGAGCCAGATGAAAGAGGGAAATGGATCATACACAGTAAGGTCAGTGGTGCTCCTTTTGTCTTAAAGGATGCCTGAGCCAGCTGGAGAGATTAGAGCTCTGGATGTCCCAAAAGACCTACACTGTAAAAAATTTCTGTAAATTTACAGCATATTAACAGCGTAAATATACAGTACTGAACTGTTTTCTAAAATTACGGTGTCTTACCGTAAATGCACACGTGATTGGTGGGAGAGGGGGAACCAAAGGCTAGCTGAGGCATGGAGGAGCATGGTTTCAGTCAAAGTTTTATGGATTTCATCTCAAGTTGAGGCTCATTTACAGGTAAGCAGATCAAAGTCTGAATACATTTTTATCTTAAACTGCAGCGTTTTTTTTAATGTGGGCACAATATTTTAATTTACCTTTGACAAATCTTGCCAAGACAGTGAACTAGCATCTATGCAATTTTTACAAATTTCTCCTGAAAGTTAAGTGTGTATGTGTGTTTGTGAAGGATTTGCATTGTTTTTTTTTTCTTTCCTGGTGTAAAATCCTGTAAAAAAAAAAAACCTTGTAAATAGTTAAATATAAAATACTTGCGTTCGCTGATTATTTCATTGGATATGAATTGAACATATTCGGCAACGGTAGAAGATGAGCACGTGATCGGTGGGGGAGGGGAGCAACGGTTAGCGTCTGATACCAGAGAAAAGCATCATCAGTCTCAGTGAATAAAACGGATATTATCTCAAATATAATCTCGATTACAGATTGCAGATAACGAGGATATGAAGTAAGTGCGTTTTCCTGATTTTCTGAAACACTTACTTACACAATTATATTTACATTTTACATTGGCGAAAACCAGTGCAGTTTAAAATGGAGGATTTGTTTTATTTGCATTAATGTTGCTAAGTTAGGTGCGTATAAAGTTGGTAACTTATATACTATCCTTATATATTGGGAAATCGAAAATAGGCCTGTAAACTTAATTTACTTAGGAAGCATAAACTCATCGCCTTTTGCATGAGCACTTGACTGGATAGATGGAAAGAGTAGCGTTTTAACGTTATGGTGAGAAACGTTTGTTTTTTTCGGAGTGACACATTAGTCTTTCAATATAAGTCGTATCTAAAACTAGTTAGAGTGTAATAATCTAAATATATTCTAACTTATTGTTAATAAAGTAGGCTTTGTATGTGAGCACATTTTAATTTTAATTTTGCACTGGATTTATTGGCACAAATCTCTAACGTTATATCACAGAGGAAACGTTACTTCATTCACTTACATTCTAACTTGTTCCTCAGCCTCAAATACAGTTTTGTGTGTGTGAGAGAGTGTGTGTGTGTGTGTGTGTGTGTGTGAGAGAGAGAGAGAGAGTGTGTGTGTGTGTGTGTGTGTGAGAGAGAGAGAGAGAGAGAGAGAGAGTGTGTGTGTGTGTGTGTGTGAGAGAGAGTGTGTGTGTGTGTGTGTGTGTGTGTGAGAGAGAGAGAGAGAGAGAGAGTGTGTGTGTGTGTGAGAGAGAGAAAGAGAGAGTGTGTGTGTGTGTGTGAGAGAGAGAGAGAGAGAGAGAGGGAGTGTGTGTGTGAGAGAGAGGAAGAGGAGAGAGCAGTAGACAGAATATTTTTAAGTGTTTTTAATGAAATGTTGGAGGATGTCCCAGGATGAGAACAAAGATATGGTTCTAAAGTTAATGTCCCACTTCCAGGAACATGAAGATGGACTGTGTATTGTGTGTTCTCTACAGGTTGCAGCATCTGCATCTGAGGTTGAGAAGACACTCAATCTACCTGCCAATCCTCATCTGATTTTGCTGGGTTAGTGTGTCATTGCACATGATGAAGAAGAAACATTTACTGATGGCTGAGATATAAAATTGTTAACCTTGCTGTTGTGCACAATTGTTAAAATTGCTTCTTTTTTTTTTGTGAGTGTCCAGTCAACATTTTTGACTGCAGTTGCAACAGTGTTTGCTGTGTACTACATCTTCAACCTGCAGTATCAAGAGGCGGCTTGTTGCACGTTAGAATTTTTTCAAAGGTAAGTGTTTTCCTTTTTGAGTATGTTTTTATCACTCTCTTAGAATCTGTGGTAACACTTTATAATAAGTATACAGTAGTAAAGTAATAAATTATTTGCAAACTAGTTACCTCAACCTTTCTCCTGTGTTCTACTTGTGTTCTTCCATTTCAGTTTTTTCAGTTCATCATCTGAAACACTGTCAAATGTGGTTTTATTCGCATGCCAGACACGGAGAAAATAGGAGAAAGGCAATGTAGATCCACATTAAATCCAAACGAGTCAGAATATATATATAGATCGTTTGCAAATGATTTATAAGTGCTTTATTACTTTATACTTATTATAAAGTTTTACAAAATTCATCTAAATTCTAAACCAAATTAATTAATCAGAATTTGGAAAAATGGTTATTATACACTTCGGTAATGTGTAATGCAACTTTCCTTAGATGATTCTATGGAATAAACCCAGAAAGAGGCTCAAAGACCTGCCGAGGCAAGGTAGTCTCCAAGAAGATGGGGAAGGTGGTGAATAAGAAGTCCACTACAGTCAATCCAAAGGTTGCCACTCTACAAAAAAATCGAATGGACTTCAAATGGGACTTCATCTAGGCAAGTGAAGTTACACATACATTTTCATTAAATACAGTTCTTAATACAACTTATTTCACCGTTTAAACACATAAAATGTTTCTCACATTTAAATTTGTTTAACAAAAAAAAAATCAACATTTAAAAGTAGTCAGTTGAAAAAGACTGGTGTGACTCATTTTGGTTACTAACGTTGCGTCCCTGTAGTTTGCATTGAATAAAATAAAATAATTTACAGCAAAGAAACGGTTTTATAAATAAAATCCACAAACCTATATTTGACCCCAAAAAAAGTCGTCAGTGGCACTGAGAACTACCCTGAAGAGGATACAGTCCGCACTCATTACAACCCCTATGTTGTTGCGACTGTTCAGTCCCAGGTTACACAAAAACTATCCAAACACACAAAAAAATTTTGAGGTTGAAATAATATAATGATTTTATTAAAACCATGAATTTTTTTTTTTTTTGAGTACATGCACACTATTAATCAGTTTAGTTGGTCCACTAATGTTGCTCAAATGCACCGTTACCTCTCTGTCCTCTAACCGGTCACCCCACTTTATTCCGGGACCTAGCAATTTACAAATTAAGTACTGGTCATACTAATAGTGTGGAAACAATGAGAAAAAAAAGAGAAAAGAAGCATTTTCCATTTCTATGAATTATAAAAAATTGTATGCAAGCGCTCAACTCTGAAAAAAATTAAATAAGATTTACTTTGCGAAAAGTAAAGAATTTGCACAAATATATTTTAAAAGGGGGGTGAAATGCTATTTCATGCATACTGAGTTTTTTACACTGTTAAAAAGTTGGAGTCCCATGCTAAACATGGACAAAGTTTCAAAAATTAAGTTGTACGTTTGAAGGAGTATTTTTGTTCCCAAAATACTACTTCCGGTTTGTCACAAGTTTCGGAAAGTTTTTTTCAAGTATGACTCTGTGTGACGTTAGATGGAGCGGAATTTCCTTATATGTGTCCTAAGGCACTTCTGCCGGAAGAGCGCGCGCTCCCGTATAGCGAGGCTGAGCACAGACATTTCACTGATCAGAGCGATTCACTGATCAGAGCGAGAGCGTCGCGAAAAGTCACAAAAGAAGTGTGTTTTTGGTTGCCAGGGCAAGACAACCATGCACAGATTACCAAAAAAAAAAACCAGCATTAAGGGACCAGTGGATGGAGTTTATTTTTACAGAGCATCAACGGAGTTGTTTTGTTTGTTCCCTGCATTTCGAAGATGCTTGTTTTACAAACAAGGCATAGTTTGACGACGGATTTGCGTATCGTTTATTTCTTAAGGATGATGCAATCCCAACGAAAAAGGGTCACGATCGTGTGTTGGAACCGCAGGCGGTGAGTAAAACTGCTTTAAATATCTCTGCCTCCTTGTTAGTGCGTCCCCTCCCATGCCGAAGACCCGGGTTCAAGCCCCGCTTGGAGCGAGTCGTTGCTGCTGCTGCTTTCGTTCAGTTTCAGCCTCTGGATCTGATTCTGGATCATAAATAAACGGCTGAATCTGACTGTAAGCCATGGTTTGTTTTGGATGATGGTTTTTCCCTCACGGTAATGTCACAGTTTCCACATGCTCTCAACACAAAAGCCTACTGGCTCTCGTGATTCTTTAGCTCCGCCCACACATCACGCCTCCAGCGGCTCGTGTTTTTCTGGGAATAATCGGTACAGACTATCTTTCTATTATGAATATAATAAAACTAAAGACGTTTTGCAGTTATGAAGGATGCAGTACTACTCTATAGGTACTCAAGGTTAACAGGATATTGAGTGAAAACGAGCATTTCACCCCCCCTTTAAGTAAATTTGACTGCTCTAATATAAAGTGCCACTCACCTGTAATTCTCAGGTAAAATCTACTTAATATTTAACTTAACACTCATGAAGAAATTAAGTAAATATGTTTTATAATTTTTTTTGTTTTAACTTTTTCAAATTACATCTTAATGGTTAAAATACATTTTAGAAATCAAATAGCATGTCCGATTAACTGAAATCCAAATTCCATTTTTATTCCTGTTACAATTAAAACATGGAATAACAATTGTGTAATTATTCCTTAAACATCATTTTTAATGATTATTATTATTTTTATTACTATAATTCTTATTTTTATTATTATATTACTTTGAAAATGACATATTCTACTGTACAAAAGTGATATATTTCCGTCATAATCACATCACATTAGACAGAACCTTTATTTTGAAGGATTGATGTGAAGACGCTTGATTTTTGTTTTGTTTTGTTTGTGTATGTGGGATAGAGCTGCAACTATTGATTATCTTTTCTGTAAACTAATGTGACGTGTGGGCGGAGCTAAAGAATCACGAGCGCCAGTAGGCTTTTGCATTGAGAGCTTTTGGAAGCTGTGACATTAGCGTGAGGAAAAAAAAACATCATCCAAAACAAACCATGGCTAATAGTCAGATTCAGCCGTTTATTTATGATCCAGAATCAGATCCCGAGGCTGAAACTGAACGAGAGCAGCAGCAGCAACGACTCGCTCCGAGCGGGGCTCGAACCCAGGTCTCCGGCATGGGAGGCGGACGCACTAACAAGGAGGCAGAGATATTTGAAGCAGTTTTACTCACCGCCTGCGGTTCCAACACACGATCGTGACCCTTTTTCCTTGGGATTGCATCATCCTTAAGAAATAAACGATACGCAAATCCGTCGTCAAACTGGGCCTTGTGAACAAGCATCTTCGAAATGCAGGGAACAAACAAAACAACTCCGTTGATGCTCTGTAAAACTAAACTCCATCCACTGGTCCCTTAATGCTGTTTTTTTTGTTGGTAATCTGTGCAGGGTTGTCTTGCTCTGGCAACCAAAAACACACTTCTTTTGTGACTTTTCACGACGCTCTCGCTCTGATCAGTGAAGTCTGTTGTGCTCTCAGTGCTCTGCTATACGGGAGCGCACGCTCTTCCGGCAGAAGTGCCTTAGGACCCATATAAGGAAATTCCGCTCCATCTAACGTCACACAGAGCCATACTCGAAAAAAACTTTCCGAAACTTGTGACAAACCGGATTCAAACGTACAACTTTTTGAAACTTTGTCGATGTTTAGCATGGGAATCCAACTCTTTAACAGTGTAAAAAAAAACTCAGTATGCATGAAATAGCATTTCACCCCCCCCCCCCCCCCCCCTTAATCTAGTGTTCCTTTTTTTGATTAGCTAATTAATCCTTTGGATAACTTTACAAAAATGATAAGTACAACTTCTAACATAATATTGCAATTTTTATTAGTGTACAACACTATTTTATTGTATTCATCACAAATGTGACAAATTCTGTGACAATCCACATTATTTGCCTAATTCCGTTTTCATGATTGGATTCCGTGATTGCCTCCATGTTTTTCACATCGTGGAAATCGTAGGGTCCTAAGTTTCTGAAATGTTTTATATTATTGTACAGTATACATGTTTTTTGTTACGTTCTATTAAAATTCTGCTGATGTTATTTTAACTTAAAAAGGATTTTTCTCAATGTTTATGTTTCAGACTACACCCCTCCCTGGCTACACTTGCATCAGAGTTGGTGACAGTTTTATGCTTCTGAAACGTTCTTGGACTGTTCTACAAATCCTTGCCAGGTTTTGACTTATTACACCAAAATAAGATTTCTTAAAGGCTGTTTTTAGGGGAACGTACACTCCAAGCCCATGCCCATGCATTGTCATACTCATAGCACAAAGCTAGACCTAAAATGGCTGCTTGTTTTGTGTTTTATATGGTCAACTTAAATTAGTTTAAATATGTCCACAGACTTCTGCAGGGTTCATTTTGCACATTGTCTGTTTTGTAAATTGGTTAATTTTCTTCTCTCTTCATCTCATCTTTCTCTAACACATACAAAGACTGATTCTTCCATTTTGATTGGTTATTATTTTTTTTTTTTTTGAGAAAGCATTTGAATTATTGGTTGGGCACTTAAATAAATAGTGTTCTATAAGAAATACCCCCTTGGTCTTCTCTTTTCTGTCTATTTGCTGCCACTTTTTAGTATTAATGAAATGCCAGTTTGTGAATTTGTTAAAATACAGATATTTTTAATAAAGTTAATGATTGGCAAAATTGCCAGTTCTACGGTTTAGAAAAAAAAAAAAAAAACCTAGAATACAGTAATGATCCTCAAAAATCATTAATTAAAAATTAATGTTAATTTACAAAAAAAGCTGTAATTCAGAAAACTGTAAAATAACGGTACACAGCTGGAAACCCTGCTGCCAGTATATTACCGTTAATTTACAGAAAAGCTGTAATTCTGGAAACTGTAAAATAACGGTACACAGCTGGAAACCCTGCTGCCAGTATATTACCGTTAATTTACAAAACAGCCGTAATTCAGAAAACGGTAATAAAACTGTAAAATTACGGTACACTGCTGGAAACCCTGCTGCCAGTATACTACCGTTAATTTACAGGACAATTTTTTACAGTGTAGATTAAAGCTAACATGCTTTATTTAGTCCTAAACTCCTGGTCTTAGATCAATGCCAGACAAGATTAAGCAGAAATATGTCATATGACACGACTGCTCTAGGGACTGCCTACTACAAAGGCAGCTGGGAAACTCAGTTACTGTTCCGTTCAGTTTCAGAGTATCAAATTAAGAGATAGTTAATTTCTGTTTGTCTGTGTGATTTTTACTTTTAGATTGTATTATTGATTTATTTAATTTGTGGATTGATTAGAATTTGACATGTAAACATGTTTAAGCACAATGTTTAGCAGCCACTTGAAACCTTACAACTTTAAATATAAACAACAGCCACTACAATATATAATTTTGACAGGAAATACTATACTACATGAACACTACATAGACTTTTCAAATTTGATAATCTTACATTAAGAAAATAATTTACTCATCAACATGTTGTTCCAAACCTTTATGGTTTTCTTTTTGTTTCTGAAGCACAAAATTAGATTTTGCAGAGAATATCTTGGCTGCTATTTTCCATAAAAGAGTCCACATGACTTGTACACTATAAGAGCAGCCAGCATACACAACATTTTTACATGGTAGAAAGTAAGTAATAGAGGTGTGAAAGAACACAATGCCTAATAATAACATTTTTGAGTGGAAAATTTGGATAATTAAGCATGATCTACAATGCACGGTGAAAACATTAAATTACTGGACAAAGCATTTTAATAAATTACCTTTTAAAAGCTGACTAATAAGAGACTTTGTAGCTACAGTATAGTTAGGCTCAACCATAAACTTCAATAAAATCTCTAAAAAGCTTACAGAACAAACAGGAAATGAAAAAAGAACTGCTCAGAAATCCATTTGTATCAGTAACACTGTTGTGTTTTAGCTCATAGACACAGATTTCCCGCTTCAGTTCAAGCAGCAAGAATTCAACATTACTACAGTTTTTCCCACAAATTGAATACTATAAAAATATAATATAATTTATTCCTATTATGGCAAAGCTGAATTTTCAGCATCATTACTCCAGTCTTCAGTTGCACATGATCCTTCCGAATTCATTTGCTGCTCAATAATTATTTCTTATTATTATCAAATCACCAAATTATCAACTGTCCTGCTTACTATATTTGTGTAATATAGGGGTGGAACAATAGATCTATTCATACCAAACCATCACGGAATGGACATCTTGGTTTGATGCATGAAGACTTACAACGAATACAGGCAATTCACCCCCAACCCAGAAGGGGGCGCCCGCAGTAGTGCAACGCTGTTTTATAACTGGCTCCCAGCAGAAGGACTGCGAATGCTGTGAGTTTTGCACTTGAAAAGTCCACTAGCCCACTAGGAAGCGACTATGTGCTGACTCTGATTGTATCTCTCAGAGACTGACAATGGAGTATACAAACCCGATTTCAAAAAAGCTGGGACACTGTACAAATTGTGAATAAAAACAGAATTCAATGATGAGGAGGTTTCAAATTTCCATATTTTATTCAGAATACAACATAGGTGATATATAAAATGTTTAAACTGAGAAAATATTACATGTTTAGGGAAAAATAAGTTGATTTAAAATTTCATGGCATCAACACATCTCAACTAGCTGCTCAACTGTCTTAGGTCTTCTTTGTCACATCTTCCTCTTTATGATGCATCAAATGTTTTCTATGGGTGAAAGATCTGGACTGCAGGCTGGTCATTTCAGGACCCGAATCCTTCTTCTACGCAGACATGATGTTGTAACTGATGCAGTATGTGGTCTGGCATTTTCATGTTGGAAAATGCAATGTCCTCCCTGAAAGACACGACGTCTGGATGAGAGCATATGTTGTTCTGAACTTGGATATACCTTTTGGCATTGATGGTGCCTTTCCAGATGTGTAAGCTGCCCATGCCACACACACTCAACCCCATACCATCAGAGATGCAGGCTTCTGAACTGAGCGCTGATAACAACTTGGGTTGTCCTTGTCATTTTTAGTCCGGATGACATGGCATCCCAGTTTTCCAAAAAGAACTTCAAATTTTATTTTGTCTGACCACAGAACAGTTTTCCACTTTGCCACTGTCCATTTTAAATGAGCCTTGGCCCAGAGAAAACACCCTGTGCTTGTGGATCATGTTTAGATATGGCTTGGCTATGGAGTTTTAGCTGGCAACGGCGAATGGCACGGTGGATTGTGTTCACTGACAATGTTTTCTGGAAGTATTCCTGAGCCCATATTGTGATCTCCATTACAGTAGCATTCCTGTATGTGATGCAGTGCCGTCCCGAAGATTACGGCATCCAGTATGGTTTTCCGGCCTTGACCGTTACACAGAGAGATTCTTCCAGATTCTCTGAATCTTTGGATGATATTATGCACTGTAGATGAACTTCAAACTCTTTAAAATTTTTCTCTGAGAAACTCCTTTCTGATATTGCTCCACTATTTTTTGCCGCAGCATTGGGAGGCTCTTTTTATACCCAATCATGTTGCCAATTGACCTCATAAATTGCAAATTTGTCCTCCGGGTGTTCCTTATATGTACATTTAGCTTCTCAAGCCTCTTATTGCTACTTTTCCCAACTTTTTGGAATGTGTAGCTCTCATGAAATCGAAAAATCCAATATTTGGCATGACATTTCAAAATGTCTCACTTTCAACATTTGATATGTTATCTATATTCTATTGTGAATAAAATATACGTTTATGAGATTTGTAAATTATTCCATTCCTTTTTTCCTCTACTTTTTTGGAATTGGGTTTGTACTTTAAAGGCTTGTGCACTCGTTTGCAATATGGAGCTTTATGCTCGTATATCCTACCTCTCTCATTCAGCACAAATCCAAATATTCCATAATATTTCCTTATTTGCCATGTATGTGGATGCTAAACTTATTTATTATGTAAACTATAGGATTTGTAATTCAGTTGCATTCCAATGGTGACACAGAGGTGGGCGCAAAGATGTTTGGTTCACTATATTTTATTTTGATAAAGTATTATACTTTTGTAAAATAAAAATCAAAACAAATAGGATGTAGCTTAGGCCATTGAATGCTTGAATCTGATTGGCTGACCAACGTTGTGTGGTGTGCAAGTATTTTCAGGGAAACGCACAGTGAAAGTAGTTCCTGCCAGCTATCTTGACCACATTACAGTTCCATATCACTTCGCATAGTCAAGATGTTATAACAGAAATTAGCATACAGTATCTATACAGCACACAGGAATTACTGAAATCACACATGCTCGCACACGCACACTACGGAGTTGGCACAAAAATGTGTAGTTAGCGCTGCCCTGAGGTTTTTATCAGTTAGCATATATAGTGTAGCAACTTAAAGGCTACACATGACATTTCTCACAAGTGAGGTAATAACAGCGCTGTTTAGAGACGCTGCTGCAGAAGAGTGTTGAAGGATGCACGGATAGCCTAATTAACACAAGCTCTTTCACTCGCTCTTTCTTTCTCTTTCTCTGTGTGTCTCTGTCTCTCTTTTTTTCTAATAACTTCATTAATAACTGCATTAGAATGCTATCAACGGCTCAAGCCTCCATTACCAGCTTTAAAATGATGTTTTGGAACTAGCCAAAGAAGTGTATGATGAGATGCTGAAGAAATAATCCTAATCACAATAGCGATTTAAGTACAAATCCCTTTAAATATATCATCTGATTGATGTCTTGAGGTGTGGTAACCGTAGTATAAACAGAATAATTGACTCCGTGCCATTGAATTATTAGAAACATAATTCACACCCGATTTATGTATTCCTTACACACACACACACACACACACACATACATATATATATATACATATATATATATATATAAAAAAATGTTTTTTATATATATTCTGATATAGTGAACGTGCATACCGCTATGCAAAAGGCCTGTTTACTTAGGCATTTCATTTCTGTGGTGTCACACTGGGCTTCATGATAACACTGAGCTTAATCTTTCAAGTTTACAGACTTCCACCCAACCGCATTTAATGTGGAAAATTACACCTGTCACTGCAGAGCCCAGTTCATTAATGCTATTTCCAGATCTGTGGAGAAATGCGATTAAGAGTATGATGACACACAAAGACTGCAAATCCACACTTAATTATGACCAGCGTGTTTTTTTCTTCTGCATCCATCAACACTCTTCCCTATTTTCCAGATTAATTTGAGCATGCAAATAAGACTCGAAAATGAACTAAATAACTTTTGGATGAAGATTCCCCCCCCCCCCCCCCCCCACCCCCAGGTCACTAATTCAGTATTCTAACTGGAAGAAAAATTCAGATGTGCTGTTAACCATTTCCTGTCGGGTAAGATTAATATGTTAATTTAGGCTTGGCATAAGAGTTGAAAAGCTGTGTAAATTCAGTTTAAACAGCACTTTTTCCTAACTCCTTTAGATTTGATTTAATGTTTAAAGAGAGTTACAATGTCTTCTACTATTCCTATTGGAGAAACTTGTTTCGACAACAGTCATTATTTTTGCATTTCTGCTTGGTGATGTAAGCAGAATGGAAATGAAGCACTTTGGCCTTATGTATCTGCGGCATATATTTCTTTGACAACTTTTAACAACTTCAAAGTCTATTCCTAAGCACTCTTAAGTCCATCACATGGTATTCAAATCCTTCCTTTCATTTCTCTGTTGATGTCCAGTTATCCTAATCCCAAAATTACTATTTCATGAGTTGAAGAACATCTTTATTTAGACACATTAAACATGTACAGTGACCCCCAAAAGGAATTCTGACACTTCCGAAAACGAACCTTAACTTGATGCAAAACATCAAACATTCAAAACATCAAACCCTAAGGCATCTACAAACAAATGCAGAAAGAGATTCTTTCAGAACTAACTTCACTTTCCAGTCAAGGCACAAGGTCATTTTAGAAGACGTGTGAAGTCAGTTAAAATAAAGGCCACTTGCTTTGATATTCTGTTCTCTAATGCAAAGATCATCCGTGTTTCTCCAAGACACTTTTATGTCTCAGGGGTGGATTTTTATTAAAAACAAAAAAAGTTAAACATTTTATTATTATTATTATTATTATTATTATTATTATAACAGTGGAACTCTTTATTGTTTTAACCTTATTCCAGACTTCGAATCTAAAAATATGAAAATTCACCATAAAAATATGAATTATTAACTATGATGATTGAGCAAACAATGAAATAAAACATTGACCATGTCAATATTTATAGTGTAAAAATGATTTGTATTAATATTTCAAAAACTGTCGCTGCCCTTCAACTTTCATCTAAGAAATATATTTTTCTCAAAAAAGTTGTGTACTTGTTTACCAATGAAACAACAATGTTAGTTAAGAGCTTGAAATGAAACCTATTAAATAAAACTAGAGTGTTAAAAGTGTTTCAGATATTTTTCAAAGTCCACAGGACCAACAGTCCCCATAACTGAAGAAACGCACTCATATATTCACATCTCGCTTAAGTGGCCTAGTTATTTTTTAAAGATATTACATTACAAAGGTCCTGCTCGGTCTGCAGTGAAAGAATAAAAACATCTCTTGCCTCGTTTTGTCCAAATTTTGAGTGAGGAGCTTATTAGATTACACAGACAATATGTACTGTACGTATTACCTTTTCTTCTTTTTTTTTCTCGCTTTGGTGTATGTTTTCACAAGGTGTATATTTTCAAAAATCATAGTACAAAAATCCAAACTGATCACACTTGTAACATCACTAGCCGACTGCTGTTACCCGGATGAGCCTGTGTTATTAGCTTTTACTGGCTGTTGTCGAGGGATATCATATCAAGGAATTTCACCACTGACTAATCAGAATCAAGTATTCCACAGAGCCGTGTAATAATCTGCGATAACAACTGGCTGGATGTACATTATCCCTTATGTAATGTGCAGATAGTAAAGCCATCTGTTTACATCCATCTCTGATCTGTCTTTATCCATCTCTTAGCACCATTGTGCTAAGACAATGCAGAAAAATGCACTTGATGATCTGTTGTAATATTACTAATTTATTAATTACTAATTACTCATTTGAAACTGAGGATGGGCTAGTTTATGGTAACTGACCTCTGTCCATAGCTAGACTCTTTACGGCGACAATGCAGAGTCACGATCCTGTGACCTTCTGTTCTGACATCTTGACTAACCATCCAGAGAGTTGGGTTACTGGGTCGAGCGCCAAGGAACGCCACTCCATCTTTTAACTTCACCCTGCAGTGTAGAGAAAGACAATAAAGAGACAAACATCAATGCACTACAATGAATACTTCTCAAAAGCACATATCATTCAGAAAATCAAGTGTTTGGTTGATTCTGGCATTATCTTTTATTGTACATACATAATGGCCAATGCAAAAAAAGAAAAGAAAAGAACAGAAAAAAAGCCCAATCAAGGTGTAGTTATTGCAGTGCTTTCCATTTCCAAAGCATTCAGTTACAGTATGCCAGCGGCTTAACATAACACATTACTTGAATGTCAACTGTGCAGACTACTTTCTACAGGACCTATGGCTCTCCACTATCTCTCTCTGCATTACACTAAATGAGAGATTTCTATGGAGCTGACTGAGTCCTGCAACTGTTAAAGTGCTTCGGTCTCTCTTTGGTCTCTCCTTTATGGCCTTCACTTGACCTACCGGAGGACAATCCACAATTATATTGAGCATTTAACCAGACACCTGATTAGAACTATTATAAGCTTTTATTTTTGCTAGCTCAAGAGCTCTCATAGTTAAGTAAAGCCTGCAGTAGATGTTTTACCTACCCCTTAAGTTGAACTACTCAGTAGAGCTAAATGTCAATTTACTTATTGTAAATAAAATCACTTTTGAATGATCTTATGATAAAATGAAGATACATGCACATTCAGATAAATGCATTTTATTAATACATAAAATAAAATTAATAGAATTTCATACAGAACATCATATGTGTGTGTGTTGATTTGATTCTCAAGAAACATTTATTGTTAAAATCAATGTTGTGCTCCTTAATAGTTTAGTGGCATCCTCTTTTTCAGGATTATTTGATAAAAGGAAAGTTCCAAAGAACAGCATTAATTTGAAATAGAAATCTTTTATAACATTATAAATATTGTTTTGTGCCGTGCATGCTGCTGTGTTGCAACTCTTTTCCCAGTGAAAATAAAGTGGGAACTCATGGTTAACATCTACTGTGCACAATGGCCTTAAGAGTTTCAGCGACTAGTAGGATCCAATAATCCAATACTGTGCACCCAGGAAAAAAAAAAAACATACAAAAGAATAATAGTCAAACTGAAAGAGCTACTGGGGAGAAAGGCGGGGAATTTAGGCCAATTCACCCAGACACACTAGCGTGTCATCGGTAATGAAAAAGCAGAGTGGATGTGAGCTTGAATAGATTTCATTTTCCCCGCGCTCTGAACCGCTCAAGGCCAGCAGAGGTAGAGAGCAGCAGAGGTACAGGCAGACCACAAACCGGTAATAGGATGACAAATGTCCAGCGAACAGCCGATCAAAAGACTCGGTTGGGGGTGGGACTGCATTAGCATGTGACAAGGGGCCATAATTGACCCAGGGGAGATAACAGATGGAAAGGGACCTGAAATGAGAGTGGTCTAGCTTGGCCACACATCCCTCATTACAAGCCTCCTGTGATCCTTGCAGACCGGCCCTACAATTCATAATTGGTTTCACCACTGGGCGTTTGTTCGAGCACACGGTGCTTCATTAAATTTGTTAAAGCTGGTCTATGAACAGATGTGGTCAGATGGAGAATAATGAGCTGAGTGATGTTCTGAGAACAGGATATATCAACAAATATGAGTGTCTGGCTAGTTTGCTAATGTTTATCTTTACACTCCAGTCTCGAAAGACTAGGGCAAAGGACAACTGTCCCTAAATCTGCAGCTGGTCTCTGACCAACATGCTTAAAGTATAAAGGGTGGCAGATTGTGGTGTCACAGTAGATCAACTCGTATTCTTGGCAGAAGCATCATACAGTACCCCTGTGGCTGAACCCAAGTCTGCAGCTGATGCTTTTTGCATACTCTACAACTCCTTTAATAACAGTCTGCAGCTCACATGTTATCTCAGTACAAGAACATGCTAAATGCATGCATATTGTAAAGGACTGTTTTGAAACCTAATGCTTATACAAACTGACTCAAAGTGCCTTTACCTCTCCTAACAAGAACCAACATCTTTAAAGCTCAGTGTGAAGAGAGACAAAATCTGAAACTCACAAGATTTCAAACATTTCTGTACAAACTCACAAACCAGCAATGATTTCCCATAATAATCAAATTTTTGCTGTCAAAATATATCTGATCTACAATGTGTTGCTGTCATTGTATTTTTTGTTGTTGTTGTTGTTGTAATAAAATTGTTAAATAGTGCATGTGCACCTTTATTATTATTATTTTTTGTTAATTCACATACCTCTCATTTGAAACAAACACATCCAAATCAAATTCATGATGTATCATTTGGTTGCTAAACTATAATTTATTTTGAAAACATCACTTGTGGCCCAATATCTGTGTACAACAACCTTGACGTGCACACCCCTACTGTACATTGTACTGATATCTGTGTGTGTGTGTGTTCGTGTATGTGTGTATATCCGGCCATTCTTGACATGAAATGCATTGCATAAGTATCAATGAAATACAAGTTGCGGCATGTCTCAAATGATACTTAAGTTTTAACTGGGTCAAAAGGCACTCTTAAGTTCAACTTACTACATTAAACATAAATTTTATATACAATCCATTCTTATTTAATTGCAAATAAGACGCCCCTGTCTTGCGCGAGGAGATTGCTGTCCTGTTGGCGAAGGATGCAATCGAGCCGGTCCCTCCAGCCGAGATGAGGACGGGGTTTTACAGCCCTTACTTCATCGTGCCCAAGAAAAGCAGTGGCCTTCGACCTATCCTGGATCTGCGAGTCTTGAATCGGGCCCTACACAAGCTCCCGTTCAGGATGTTGACGCAGAAACGCATTATCAAATGCATCCAGCCCCAGGAATGGTTTGCAGCGATCGACCTGAAAGACGCGTACTTTCATGTCTCTATCCTCCCTCGTCACAGACCGTTTCTGCGCTTTGCTTCGAGGGTCAGGCATGGCAGTACAATGTCCTCCCCTTCGGGCTCTCCCTGTCCCCCCATGTCTTCAAAAAGGTCGCGGATGGCGCCCTTGCCCCACTCTGGGAAGTGGGCATCAGGATCCTCAACTATCTCGACGACTGGCTCATTATGGCCCGGTCCCGAGAAGAGTTGTGCGATCACAGGGACTTCGTGCTCCGGAACCTCAGTCAGTTGGGGCTTCAGGTCAACCGGGAGAAGACCAAGCTCTCCCCTGTGCAGAGAATCTCTTATCTCGGTATGGAGTTAGACTCGGTGAGTATGACGGCACGTCTCACCAGCGAGCGTGCCCAGTCAGTGCTGAACTGCCTGAGTTCCTTCAGAGGCAGGACAGTGGTACCACTGAAACACTTTCAGAGGCTCCTGGGGCATATGGCATCCGCAGCCGCAGTCACGCCGCTCGGGTTGCTTCATATGAGACCACTTCAGCACTGGTTACACTCCCAAGTCCCGAGATGGGCATGGCGCCGCGGTACACATCGTGTCACCGTCACACTAATGTGTCGCCGCCTATTCAGCCCCCGGTCGGACCTTGCTTTTCTACGGGCCGGCGTGCCCTTAGAACAAGTGTCCCGGCACGTTGTTGTCACAACAGATGCCTCTAACTCGGGCTGGGGCGCGACATGCAACGGGCAGGCAGCTTCAGGGTCCTGGACAGGACCTCGACTGCTTTGGCACATCAACTTCCTGGAGTTGCTGGCAGTGCATCTAGCTTTGCGACGGTTTCATCCGCTAGTGCTGGACAAGCACGTGTTGGTCCGCACGGACAACACTGCGGCTGTTTCGTACATCAACCGACAGGGCGGTCTACGATCACGTCGCATGTCTCAACTCGCCCGCCATCCCCTCCTCTGGAGTCAGACGTGGCTCAAGTCGCTGCAGACTGTCCACATCCCGGGGGAGCTCAATCGTGCAGCCAACGCGCTCTCACGACAGCTCACTTTCCCCGAGGAATGGCGACTCCATCCCCAGACGGTCCACCTTTTCCTAAGGGCTCGCTTCCCCATTGTCTTGCCAGCTGAAAGAACAAATAGGGAAGATTTGAAGCAATCTTTCACTGAAGGTTGAAATCCCTTTCATTAACTTTGTGTGGGCGGAACAGCAGCATGGCCTTCTCCAGCAGCGATGTACTCACCCTTTGGCCCCTTCGTTACCACGGTCAGTGAATTTAAGCTGGGGCTTTGGGAAGGTTACGACCTTAAGCGTAGCTTTTGTGGCACGCCAGGGCTTGTCAACAATTGCAGTGCCACAGGGTTGTGACGAGGTTCAGGTTGTGGCGTTTTCCATAGGACCCCATTTGTCGGTCGACATAATTCGTAGTGACCGACAGATAGGGAACGTCTCGGTTACGTACGTAACCCTAATTCCTTGATGGAGGGAACGGACACGTTATGTCCCCATGCCACAACTTTGAACCATTCGCTGTTGCCGGGACACATTCTCGGCTCCTCAGCATAAAACCTAATGAGTGGATGCACCTGTCGCCCTATTTATACCCGTTGGCACGAGGAGTGGCTCAGGTGTGTTAATCCACTAGCCAATTTCATTGGTGTTTTCTCTTAAAATCAGAGATGATTGGCCTCCCAAGTGAGACCCCATTTGTCGGTCGACATAACGTCTCCGTTCCCTCCATCAGGGAACGAGGGTTACGTACGTAACCGAGACGTTTTACATAATGTACTCAAAAACATATTTTTAATAAATCTCAAAATTCTATATCTAACTAAAGAGAGCTGAGAAATTGAAGTTCACTGAAAAATATGAACTTGCTATTAGATTTCACAAATAATTACAAAGAAATTACAATGATCACATTGTAGAAATTCTGAAGTAAAATCTCTTGTAAAACTTAAATTTCTTGCCCAATAACTAATTTTACAGCATTGGTACTGCCAGAAGCTTGCTGAATATTTCCCCATTCCTTCAAAAGCACCTACAGACTGATTTTTAGAGGGATTTAAGGAGGAAACCTTTGATGGCCCGTTACTTTTGTTACAGAAGACTGCATTTATGTCACAAATGCAAATAGTGAACAAGCAGTGAAATACTGTCTCTGCAAGACTCCATAGCTTCTGAAATGTAAATTCAGCTGAAGCAGAAAATAAAGTTAGGAATAAAGTTAAAGAAAAACAAAGAATAAAACAGGTAAAAAAAAAAAAAAGAAAAAAAAAACTGGGGCACTGTGTCTATATATACAGTAAACATGCTGTGTAAATAAATCTAAATAAGTTCAGGTAAAACAATGTAAATTATAAATATGCAAAGCAATAAGTTACTCAATATATAACAGCTAGTGTATGCAAAAAGTACAGCAGTGTGAGGAGGCAGGGATGTTAAAAGTCAGTTACAGATCTTAAATCTGTGTTCTGTGGTGCTTTCACTCACCCTGGCTGTTCAAGCTTTGATTACGAACAGGACGGATCTGTGTCCTTTTCATACTGAAACTGTAAATACCCTGAGAAAGGTTCAAGAGCACATTAGAGGTCCCTGTTCTGACACACGCAGAGTGAAATGGTCATTCAAAGAGAGTGAATGGCTGCTGTTAGAGCAGGCCGCTGAAACATCCGATCGCTGTGAGCTGTTTGTCTTTCTCAGTTTGAACAAAACTAAATGGAAAGCAACAGCACCCCTCATGAAGCTTTCTTTCACAGAATTATTAATGCTTCACCTATTTGTGCTCCTCTCGCTCTCTCTCTCTCTCTCATGGATTCCTCCATACATAACGATGAGATAAGTGAGATGGGAAGTTGCTCCCTAGGTAACAGTATGAGAAAATAAAAACACCAGCAAAATTCAATAAGTCTTGTCTCTGAGTGCTCCTGGGAGCCCCTCTCTGGTGGTCCCCTGCCTGTGAGTTAGTGACTCACGCTGCACACATGCACGCTCGCCATGGTTACGCCGAAATATAGTCATTTACAATTTAAACACAAACAATTTCTGATAAAGTAATAGATACCATGATAATAAACTTATAATTAGCAGTATCACACTCACAATCGAGTTGCTGGTCACACTCACAGCAGTTTACACAACACGAAAATGTATTCAACAGATAAATAAACAAGAAGTAATTATTGAGTAACTTAAGTTTAAACACAACATTGGCTTTTATTTTGACATATTTAGACTTAAAAATATAGATGAAATAGATAAAATCCTACAAAAGTTGTGCAATCCCACACAGAAATCACAAAACCATATCCAGTTAATTCCAGTGCATCCAAAGCATCAATGAAAGTCAGCATTTCAGCCCTGATAATTCTAGGAAACCCAGTAATGGGGGGGGGGGGTCCATGTTGTAATGTGTCTGGGGTATCCCTGCTGTCTCCTGTCAGGCCAGACAGAGAGCCACTCACTCGGCAGATGCTCTGTAACAGTGGTGACATCTATGAGAGCCAACAGAAGGGTAACGAGGGCTGACTGAGGACGTTAAATGGGGGGAGATTCTGCGTTGTAGTTGTCAGTGTTCTATCTATGGCAAAGTGCCTCTCTTGTTTTTTTTCCATTTTGCTGAGGGCAGATGTTTTTGTGCGTGTGCATGTTCACTAGGGAATATAACTCCTTCGATTTCGCTGGTGTACTTCTGAGGTGAAGTTGTGCGTATGTGCGCTCCTTCTGTCTGCTTTCCAGTTCCCAGGGCGTGACTCCACAGTCTGCTCTGTAAATCAACATCTTGTTAAGTAAATCTGTTTCGCTGTATCCTTTCTCTTTCTCTCGCTCACTAACTCATTCCACTCTACTGCACGACAGATTGTTTCATAAACATACACATTTATCATTTACATCACTTGTTCATTTCAGCATATATATCTTTTCCCAGCATGAAGTTCACTTCATAAAGTTGATGATTCCTTCATTTATTCTGTCTGTGTCATAAAAGTAGATCAGTCATAAACACAGCATCATCCCTGATTTGCTACAAGAATGTAAATCTATGGGCATTTTAAGGAGCTCTCACATTTGCAGCAACCAAAGAGCTTCATTAAAACTGAAGGAAATGTTTTATGTGATGTCAAATCAGCAGATGGAATTTCACCCTTTCAAAAAAAAAAATCAGGCATTGGTAAAACCTCTACTATACTATAGTCCTAATGATATAATAGTGATACATGTGTTACTGTAGATGCAGTGACTACCAGTAAGGGAGCAGATCAGTGGAGCCGATCCATGAAGGCAAGAAGGAAGCAAACTTAATGTTATCGTGAGCAATTTCACATTCAGGATGTAATAAAAAAAAAGAAAAAGAGGAAAATGATTCATGCATCGATAACCGTTCATCTTGTTCATGCTATGATGTATTACTCACTGCTTCAATTTATACACAAATGCCGTCTCTGCAGAATCACAATTTTAAGCTGCCTGAAAGCTGATTTCTAGCCAGAGTATACAGCATCTTATTTCTGATCAGGTTTTTAAGATATGAATGTTACAGCATTTTAGCAGCCAAACAACCAGCCGACCTCTGGCAATAAAGTCTGTCTGTGTGTACTCTCATTTGACATTTTTATGATTTAATTATTCAGAGCTGCTTTTAATGATGATCAGAGTCACTGTCCTAAACACCCTCATTATAGCAAATCAACTTCTGAGTATAATTACCATAAACTTCCACAAACTGCACCTGATTCAGATTTACATTACATTTGGCATTTATGCATTTAGCAGATGCTTGTATTCAAAGAAACAGAAAGTTTTTTTTTTTTTTTTTTTTCATAAACATTTTCCATTTACCTCCATTTATATACTTACATATATAACCAATAAAATAATTTTGGGTCAGTATTATTTATTTATTATTTTGTTTAACATTTTCAGTTTCAAATAAATGCTGTTCTTTTAAACTTTCTATTCATCAAAAAAAAAAAAAAAAAAATCCAGAATTTTTTTTTTTTTTTACCATGTTTTCCGTAAAAAAAATACCAATATAATACCAACACCTAACTTTTCAATGACAGTGTCTCCATAACCTAACCTAAACCTAACTCTCTCTCTCTCTCTCTCTCTCTCTATATATATATATATATATATATATATATATATATATATTAAGCCGATATTTAAGTTATATTGATTACTGGAAATGTTGGTTAACACAACGTAGTGGATTTCAGGTTTTTGTCTTTGGGGGGACATTCAGGCCCATTCTAAACCTCAACATCAACACACAAACACTATTATAATTTCTGCTTCATTCAATCACTGAGCAATATGCCAATCCACCTATAAAGAATGGATAATTCAGCAACAGCATCCTCGTTGAAACTATCCATTTCACCAAATATCTGTTGTATTGTGTTTAAAATTGATGCACAAGTGTCTGGATGGAGCTTGACTGTCCTGACCTGTTATTCTCCCAACAGATGCATGGTGTGTGGACCAAGAAGAGCATTCCCCCTACAGTGGAAGAGATCTTTATGAAGCTCATTTTTGACTGGGAACACAATTAAAGGCTTTAATAAACTTTGATAAAGATATTCCGACTAAAATGTTTAGGTTCAAATAACTTCTCAATAAAGCAAGTTGATACTTAATATTCAAAACAAAAAGAAAAAAACTAATTACAAAGTAAGTTAATCAAATCCTTTTATTTATTTGTTAACAGTGTCTTTGTCTTCTGTTGAACACACAATATTTGATTTTTTATTTCGATCTTTTTTTTTTCAGTGTTGTTTTGATTCCCATGAAACATTCTTTAAATATTATATTTACAGTATAGTTGCATTTCAAAAATCTATAATCTAGCATACTGTTGTACAATGATTTGCTAGCCTATTTACAGTATTGAGAATAAACTTCAGGGTCTGAAACTTCAGTGTCTCAACTTACTAGAACTTCAGACGTTTGGCTTATAACAAGTAAGAAATATGCAGCTGCATGGAAGGGTTTGCCAATTAAATCCCTCTTTCTGTGTAAACAGTGAATGTTTGAAAGATTGCGAGATCGTCATACAGTGAGCATTCAGAATTCATCTAAATTCATTTCATCTGCTCTCATAGTCTAGAGAAGGCTTCAGTGATTTTTTTACTGAAAATGGGAACAGGTAATTGCATTTGACCCATACAGTCTGTAAAAAGGGGAATTTCTGAAATTAAGCTTAGTCTTAGAGATCAGAAAGTGTCATAATATAACACAGAGAGTATATTCTGCATATATTTGTAGACACATTCATGTTTCTGAGTTTCCCGCATTACTAAACAGAATATTTATATTACGTTTATTTATATAGCACATTTCATATACACAATGGTTATTAAAAGTGCTTTACATCATTTAAAAATGATTTCAAAATTGATTTAAGAAGTTTGTAGAGTTTAAAACAGTTAAGAATAGA
The DNA here is from genome assembly GCF_023724105.1 of Carassius gibelio. Classification (NCBI taxonomy): domain Eukaryota; kingdom Metazoa; phylum Chordata; class Actinopteri; order Cypriniformes; family Cyprinidae; genus Carassius; species Carassius gibelio. Next base: position 10,322,879 of record NC_068378.1, read on the forward strand.
AAATGATTATACATCAAATATAGTGCAATCAGTTCAGACATTGCACAGTGCTCATTCAGTAAATGCAGTAAATGCACAGCTGAACAGATGAGTTTTGAGTCAGTATTTAGCACATCTGATCTCTTCTGGAAGCTGATTCCAACAGCGGGCACCATAATAATTAAAAGCAGATTCCCCTTGTTTTGTGTGAACCCTTGGTATTTCTAAATGACTCGATCCTAACAGAGTGGTCTGTTAGGTGTATATTCAGTGAACATATCTGCCATTTATTTTGGTCCTAGGCCATTGCGTGATTTATGAACGTGTAAAAGTACTTTAAACTTTTAAAGATTTTCAATTTCTTTGTTTGTGTTTGCACCTGTGCATTAATAGCTCTTATCATGTCTACCACAACATCCCTGTAAAAGCACAAGTACGTCTCTAATAACCTGTGACGACAAGTATGATATACACAATAAAAAGCACTGATGTCTTTCTCTGTCTCGTGCTTTCATGCTCTTACATATTTTCTTTGTCACTCGATAATTTTCAAATACAATAACATGTCCATTAAACTCTGTACTTATGTTATTAGTGTCAAGTCAATAGAATAGAATAGAATGTGATGTAAATAAAGTAAAACTCTAAAGCCACTCTTGGTCTGCTCATTGCTCATGCCATGTCTTTGAATTGTTTTCATATTTTTATTATTGGCAAATAATAATGCTGATTTATTTAATACATTTATCAGGAAATAATCAATATGATTCTAATTTAAACATAAAGCATTTCATGTAATCTTGGTTTATAATTATTTGAGATCTCCAAGACTCGGCTTTAGCTTTTAAATAAGTGTCTTTTACCTTCTTTCTTTCTTTTTTAGTCTTTCATTTTGTAGTGTCTTTCATATGATCAAATGCCAGGTCTTACAAATTTTGAAAAGGAAATGATTTAATGTTAGTTTGACATAATAAGACACAACAGTCCTTAGTCATGAAACACAAACAAAACATATCTTTCTGTAAATCATTCGTAAAATCATTAGTACGTCAATTTCCATTCAAATCAATTCCATTTAGGTGAGAATGGATTTATGAACAATTTACACAGAAGTTTGTGATGCTCAGGTTCCATGAATACATCCAGATGTTATTGCAGAACATTTACATTGAAACACTGATATTTACTCTAATCTCTTCTCAAAATTGCTCTGAATCTTCAATTTGCATGTGAATTGCTAATACAGTTAGCTGAACCCCCAGAATACAAAGGGCTAATCATTAGCAGGAAATTGACTGTGACTCATTCGCTTCAGCAGATAAATATTGCCCCATAAATGGCTAAAGCTAATAGTTTTATAATATTGTCCAAATGTTTGTGGCTGCTTCTTATTTACTTATATAACATCACCAATAACACATGCATACGGTTCATGAACAGTAAAAAAACAAGAATTTTCAATACTGATTTCATAAGAAGACCCTGTGTGTGTCCAATATATCCAATATGTCCTATATTAGACCTGGAATCACAAACACATAATAAAGTCATATATTATATCAATATATATATATATATATATATATATATATTTTCTTTCTTTCTTTCTTTTCGTACACACTGATCCTGCTGGATTTCTATGGATGTCCTGCCCATGAACAGGACTCACCGTTAAATTTCTTTTCTTTTCAAACTTTTCTCATCTTTTTAAATCATCACATTCGATTCGACATGAGAATGCTAACAGCTATCCATGTCCAGGCTTTATAGACAGAACGTGCTTCAACTGTACTGAACCTGCAACAGGACATAATAATAATAATGCAATTCTATGCAATTTAACAGTACTGTAATAATGACTGACTTGCTTTGGCCAAAAGAGAGCACCTGCGATGTCAGAACACTATCAGACTGCTAAACAAAATCCTGCATTAATATTTTTCCGATCCTGGAGATTGTCTGAGCACAGAGATTTCAGGATAAGATGGTAACATGCCCTGAAGGACAGCTCTTCTTCTGAATTTCAGGGCTATGCTCACTAAATACGTTCACTCTACAAAAGCTGTCACTGGGGCAGTACCTTTTCAAAAGGTACACTTTTGAACATTTTAGGTAATAATATGTACACTTTAGATACTTATATGTGTCTTTAAGGTACCAATATGGACTGTTTAGGTACAAAGGTGTGTCTTTTGAAAAGTTAAATGATCCCCCCCCCCCATGACAGCTTCTGTACCTTTTTTGAAGCATTACGAAGCAAATGAGGATCACCTGAGTTCACTTGCTCAAAATGTGACATAAATGGCTTGTTAATAATTTGTAGCTAGTAGCATCTCTATTTTAAGGTTGATTCTCCCTAACACTAAAACAAATGATGAACTAAGTCGACAGTACCCGCCATGTAACTTTAAAGCCCATGAAATGACTGTTGAAATAAGTGAGATGGAAACGAAATAGAATATATAACAAACAAAATGAAGATAGAACAGACCGAATAGTGCTAGAATGATTTGGGAGCAATGGGCAAACATAAATGAAAGATTCTGAGTCTGAAAACAGCTCTTTTATTCCTCCATCTCACTCCAGCACAGAATGAACATTTAATCCATTCAGTTATTTTAAACAGGTTAATATCTGTGGCTCTCCTATTTGTGTTCACACCAGGAGAAAGCTATAATGCCTAAACAGTCATGTCAATTTCATTAAGGTCACTGTTGGCCATCTAGGCACTTCCTATGAAGCCAATGAGGTGATTCCCACTTCTCAAAAGACCAAAAAACATCCGCAATATCATAAAAATGAAATGAAATTCAAGAAATTTGAGATGATTTGAGATGAGAATAACTGATATTAAATTCAGTTAAATTATATTTATGTTACAAGACATGACATTTGACATGACATTTAAAATATAAGATTAGAAATGTGATGGGATATATACATATTTTATATCCTAAAAAGCCATATGAGCCCGGAGACATTCCAATCACAATTCATTCAATTAGTTATCTCAGTTCCATCAACCATGATCCTCATTTCATGATCACAACAGAAGTTCACAGTCCCCAGCCAAAGACTTGGCTGATAATGACTAGATGATGTAAAGATCTTTGTCACAAGTCTCTCTCAGTCCTCAAAACCCCTTCCACTCATTTATATTTATATACTGTGCGAGGCTGTGATGTCATATTTTGAGACCAGATAAAATCAAGCCTTCTGAATGCTGGCTATGAATTAGTACAAAAAAATAGCAAGAGGACCACTGGAATGATAAAAAGCCTCTTTGGCCCCAGAGAATGCATCTCATTCCAAGCTGGTGTAGAGTATGAACATTGTTGCCAGTGTTGGGAATAGAATAGAATAGAATAGAATAGAATAGAATAGAATAGAATTCAAACAGGGTCATTTCTCCACAGTGGCGGGGTCAGCTGAATAATATAGGTGGACCTGGGTGGTCCTAAAGTTTATTAGTGTTTGCAAATGTTTATTAGTAATGCAGCAGAATGTGACATTTCTAATGAAAATACATCAAATGCATGACAACCCAGAACCCAGTGCCCAATGCCATCGAGAACAGATTTCGTCACTCCGATAAATGTGCATGAAACCTTAAAATACAACATTTCGGAACACAAACTGTTTAGATACTGTGTTGAGTGGGGCGGGGCTGAGAGAGGCGGGAATGGAGCGAGGCCGGTGGAGTGATTGGAAAATGAGCAACACCTGCTCCACTCACCGGTCTCGAGTCCCACAGAGGAGATGGAAGGATACAAAAGAGGATCGACGACAGAGAAGGATGAGAGAGGACCAGGCCTGGGCTTAAGTTTGTGTTGTGGTTTTGTTTGTGTACGGTAGTTGTCCGCGATGGGCTGTCATGCTGTTTTGTGTTTATTTGGTTGCTAAAGTTTCATTTTGAATGTCCGCCAGTTCCCACCTCCTTCTTCCCGAGATTATGAAGTTTGTATATTGTTACAGATAATTTTGATTTTTCTGGCCATTTAAAAACAGCACTGCATGTACAGATAACTTCATGTGGGTCAAAAGTCTTTTCACAGTTGGATCCCAGGGCAGTTTGGCAATTTATTGTCTCCGGTGGATAATTAGAGTTTGAACCAGCTAGCCTGCCCTAGATCTATCTCTACATTATAAAATAAGTGCCATCCTGGCCTGTAAAAAATTTTGGTAACACAAGAATTTCTTAAGAGAAGACTTTTGCACAATTATCCACTTATGAGACTTTAATAGGTTGATCTCTTACCTAAGCCATTTTTCAGAAGAGGAGACCTACTTTTGCATGAAACTTAGCGGGGGGTCATTTCATGAAGGATATTGTAATGTTCTCTTCTCCACAGAAGAAAATCCATTGTGAAAGTAAACATTCATACAGTACTTATCTACAGCAATACATTTATAAAAAGGATACAAATTACACCGGTACTCCACTCTGTGGAGTCAAATTGCACTAAAAGCATAACTTGACATTTGGATTTCCACTAGAGAAAGTGAAAAAGTCCCTACCTGATGAATACAATTTGTCTTGACTTATTTCCTCCTGTACACACACACACACACACACACACACACACAAACACTATTAAAACACACCAGGGACAGAGGGCAGTGATATGGAGGAGCATTCATTTTTTTAAAGAAAAACCCAACCTGAGACAGACCCTATGAAATTATACTTGAGTACGACCCAACCCGTTTGCATTTATTTTTGAACCCAACTGGATTCAGACCAGAGTTTCCGCTAGAAAAAAATGGTGCCGGTCAAAGTGACCGGCAGAGGTTTCCTTTTCCGGACATTTTGATGATATGCCGGTCAAGTATCGCCTCTTAATTAGTCAAGGTGAGGAAAACTGGAGGCAGGCTATGTAACGTAAAAAATGACATAATCAGGCCGCCGAATGCAACATGTTTATTAACCTAACTTTCAAATAGACGGAAAAAAAACATTTTCTACTATGGTTCATTTCTTCATTCGGATCTATTTGCGATCCATTCCATTCTAAACAAACAAAGCATACGTTTCGTCCTTGTTTCATTATAGATTAAGATAATAATTCATAAATGCACGCATAATTATCAGTGAACTTGATAAAAGTTGCAGATATGTTTTACATGCATGCACAAACAAATGCCTTTCAACTTATGTGTGCAAAATTCAGAATGAAATGAATGTGCAGCAATTTGTACAAATAGAGATTCTAGGTCTACTATACATGTTGTACACATTAAATAAGCTTATTTAGTTTAATATTTGTTAAAATATTATAATGTAATTTTTTTATTTATGTTGATTATGAAAAGTGAACCGCACGAGTAAGATAAGATGCGCAATATCGAGTGACATGGAGCGGGTCAGACATGATTTTGACCACTTAATTAAGTTTTGTTTAGTAGAAATACTTTTTTGAAGTGAATTTCGTTTTGTATAAATTGTATCTTAATTTTAATATTTTTTTTTATCAACCAATTGCCTGGATTTAATACATAAGAAGCAAATATAGCAGACGACAGGCCTAACCATGCAGGCGCCCTCGGGGCCACTTGCATTGCTAGTGAACTGGAGTGCATCTCATCCTAATTTAACGAAACTCAGCGTAGGCCTCACAGACATGAAATATATCTTGAAATGTCTTTTTAACAATTTAAAACGATTTTTTTTTTTACCTATGCTAATTACACATTCAATTCAGGTAGGCTACGGAGTCGCTGTCCTCAGTGCCCAGAAAAGCGCTGAAACGGAGATGAAAGGGGAACCCGTTTTTATTTATTATTATTATTTTTTTTTTTGGCTTATTTTAACTGGCCCATCCAGTTTTCTGGAGGCCCACCTACAATCAAAATCCTGGCGCTGCTAGTGCTTCGCAGCGGTCTGATATCAAGAAATAACAGACCGCATTCCACATTGGAATTCAACCAAGCCATGTAATAATGTTTAATAACTTTCAAACGAGCCTGTTCCTTCATAACATAGCCAAAGTTCGGTGTATTTTTGCTTTATACATTTTAGACTTATTCTCAAATTCAGATTGTGTTAGGGGGGGCGGGATTATTAGGCAATTTTATTCGGACAATTTGACCGGAGAGATTTAATTTTGTCGGACATTTCATTTTTTTTCCGGCCAATGTCTGGCAATTACCGGACAACGGAAACCCTGATTCAGACATAAACGGCATTGACATGTGCACAGCCTGCAGCCCCACAGTCAATAAAGAAAAATACTTCTAAAATACTTTCACTTATTTAACATTTATTTCATTTATTATTACTTTATATCATTGCCTCTCTGAATGCATACAAGTTATTTCTGAGTTTGGCTTTTAATTGTGACAAGTGGGTTGGAAAAATAAACATGATAGCTCGATGAAAATGAAATCGATAGCCCAATAAATCATGGATTCACTAGGGTTGTCTGCTCTGCAATGCTATGTACCTAATCACCGGCGAAGGGGTTCTGCACACACACACACACACATACACACAAAAAGCCCTGCCCTGCATGAACAGGCACCATAATGAAGTGGCTTTTCCTGATGGATCTCATATCTATAAGATGGATTTCTGTGTGTGAGGTTACAAACGTATGATCCTTTTTCTATGAGCATTTCTCAAAAAATTACCAACATACAAGTCCATTTGGAAAAAGCTATTTATTTAAAATTACCCAAAGCAACTAATACCAAACACAATCCTTTGTCCAAGGCACTCCTCAGAGTTTTGGATTCGTACTCGCTAAGGTCTCGGGTCAGACCTCGGGTTTTCGGAACTAAGTGGACCCATGAAGACCTCTAGCTGGGGGTTCGGTGCCATGCTCAAGGGTCTCATATCAGTCATGGTATTGAAGGAGGAAGAGAGCACCATCTTTTCACTCCCCCCACCTTCAATCCCAGCAGGTACCGAGACTCAAACCTGTGACCTTGGTTTACAAGTCAAACTCTCTAACCATTAAGCCATGACTGTTAAAACTTCAAACCATCACTTCTGACCAAAATACTTAAATACCTAGTCCTAGAAATAATGCTTCCTCTAGAGATCTCTTTTTGTCCTATCACATCAAAATCATATTTGTTTGACATATTTGTTTAGAACTGTTTTGGATCTTTTTACTCATAAACTGTGCTTGATCTTTGCATATTTTTCTCCCAATTCAGACAAGACAACATTTTCCACATGAGAAAGCAATAACATAGATAGAGATAGCTGGATGCAATGCTTTGAAGTAAAAAAAAAAAAAAATCATTTTCATTTTAATGCAAACTTGCAACATTTTGCTCCACAAGATGTAAACTACAGTTGCGTGGATAACTTGCATGATGTTTTTATCTGCTGACTCATTCATGGCACCCATTCACTGCAGTGCAATCTATTTTGATGAGGAAACCAAATCATCTACATCAGAGGTGTCAAACTCAATTCCTGGAGGGTCGGAGCCAAGCAGAGTTTTGTTCCAGCCCTGCTCCAATACACATTCCATGTAGTTTTCAAATAAACCTGAAGGACTTGATTAGTTGGATCAGGTGTACTTAATTAGGATTGAATCTAAACTCTACAGGGCTCATACAAAACATAAAGGAGTCTTGTCTTGAGAATGGTGGAGCTGTGCCCCTCTTGTGTTTGTAAGTAGAAAGTCGACATAATACCATGAGAGCTTGTGACTGCAGAAGGTGCCACAAAATCCCTCCATAACCAGCAGCCAACGCTGCCTCTATAACCAGTACAACCTCTCCCTCCATGTTTCTTGCAGGTTCTAAAACAATCGGTTGTTGATGAGCTCAGGACCTCACTGAAAGGAAGGTGAACTCAATATGTGCTCTTGGTCTCTGTGGGTGTATGTGTGTCCAGTGTACTCCAAATCCCACTGCACAGAATGTCACATACTGTAAAACTACTTCTTCCTGTGAGAAAGCCCATGGACACATTCAATATAACAATGTTAAGCACATTAAAAATTCATTCTTCAAGCGTCACACTGTGGCTCACACAGAAATTGAATGTAGCTTAAAATGGGTCACATCATAGGGAATCAAAATTTCCTTGAGGTTTTAAAATAAAAGCACCCAAAATGCTCACAGTTTCAAAAATACCATTTATTGAACCTAAGCTGCAAGAACTGTTTGTTCTGAAGTTTCTGACGCCATGTATATATGAACACAAGACAGCCACAATAATACACATCAACAATGATAATTCAGTGAGAAGCTGATTGAGAAAGAAGTGTTTTATGCTTGTGCTGCATTTATTAAGCATAAGAAGTTTGAGCATAAAAAAAAACTGTAAAACAATAATATTGAAAAATAAAGCAATGATGCTGTATGACTCCTTCAAGGAAGTGTGAGGCACATAGCAGTACACATGTAGATAAATATAGATAAATAATTAAGACATTGGATTAATTATTATCCAAAAATATTATTAATGGAATCCAGGCACTCCTAGTAGCCACATATGGGCAGACTCATATTTCCTGAGTTAACATGTGTTGTGCGGCCGTTCTCTGCTCAGTCCTCCTACACTCTTGTTACAGAGTCAACTCAATTACAAATTGGCAACACAAATCCCATCCCTTAGCAACTAACCCGAAATAGGAGCTAGTGTTGACTTAAGACTGATGAAGCTCTTGTAAATTCGAGACACTAAGTGCCTCATTTCTGCAGCAACAGCAAAGTCCTCTCATGAAGCGTCTGCCAAGCAGCATTTGTCAAATGAGGTGAATTGCGATGTTGATTCAGTGGACACAGCTCTTACAAAGTTTCGGGAATCAGCTTAATCAGTTACAGTTTACAGAAAAGTTGTCATGGTGAATGTTTATGGTAAATGAGTATGCTACACAATCTGTTAACAAAGCTTGATTATGTTCTCAGTAAAGCCCTTCTGAAATTAATAACAGCCAAGAGACGGGAGTTTGTCTACTTTAGTCTTTCTGATAGGATTGTTACTATGAGGTGGATAACATCTAACGTGTATAGTGAAGACAAACTCATCGTGACTATCTAGCACGTCATGTTGAAGATGTATATGAATTTCAATTTCAGCAGGCAACTATTTTTACAGCTATTTACAATTACAAATGATTATATATAAATCGTCAGTTTGTTGTTGTACACACATGGACAGATTTTGCTTTTCATGTATGTGACCAGAATTTCTAATTTGAGACTGTATTATGTTGATTCTGGCACACAACACCACAACAAGATGATATTTTAAGTTCCTTACGTAACCGAACCTGTGCTGGTTTGAGTGGGTCGCCTTCAGTTTCCCCTTTGCTGCCTCCAGCTAGCGCTGTGATGTCGGCTGACCCTAGCTACCTTGGGTTGACCTGGCTGTGTGTCACTCAGAAAACAACAAGCCAATCGGTAGAGAGGCTCATGAATATTAATTACACAGGCTAAAATCGGCCTGTTCTTAGCAGATCTCCTGAGAAGGGAGCTGTACAAAATTTGAGATGAGTTTCAGTAATTATGCCGCAAATATATTCGTAAGGAAATCAAAATCGAAAATAAAACTCCAGAAAAGTCTAGAATATGGGACTTTTAAAGAATTATGAAAAGGACCACGATTTACACAAAAATATTAAGCACTTTTTTCAAACTTGATAATAACATGATAAGTTATAAGTTAACATGATTATTTTTTTTACAAATAATTGCAGCTTTGGACAGCATAAGAGAGAAAAAAATAATAATAATATGTTACCGACAGCAAAGTGTAACATGTTCGTGTTTCTGTTTCTTTCTGATTTTGGTTTGCTGTTTGTTTTGGTTATTGTTATTAAACTGCCTGCACCTAGATCTACGTCTCCACCTACATTTCCTGATCCAGCACGTTACAAATGCTTTAACAAAAATATAGTGTACTAAGATTGATTTTTGTTATTCCTATAAATAACAGAACTTTGCATCATTTTGCTAAATTACAGTTTGTCTGAAGTGATGCACAATAAAACATTTCTCACAATCTTCTTTTTTTGTACCTCAAAAGTCTCTCACTCTCCCTTTTTTCACACTCTTCACTGACAAGGTTTCTTGGCAAACAACTGTGGTTGAATTTTAATTGTAATTTTTTATGGATAAAAATAATTTTCATGTTTTTCACAAATACTGAAATAGTTTATTTCACTCTTCATTAAGACTGTCGTTTTTTTTAAAGCAGCGGTAATTTTGCATGATGGAAGTCTAGAACAAAAGTGAAAATAAAAATATGTATATAAAAGACATTCGGAAAATAAATGTTGAAGGCATGGTGACAGTATATATATGACATTCATATGACAAAGGGGAAAAAAATATATTTTAATAAAAATCATCTCCTGAGAGACAAAAGTTATGTGTGTATATATATAGAGTTTGTGTGTGTGTGTGTGTGTGTGTGTGTAATGTTCAGAGGGTTAGGAGTTATTGGATATCATATATCATTCTTCTACACATAGGGTATGTTACATTATCTCCATTTGCTATTTTAGGTTCTGCAGGCTTTACAGAGATCAAACTGTAATAAAATAGATATAAAATCCTTAAACCACATAGCTTGTGGCTAAATTCGATTTTATATAAACAGAAGTGTGTTTAGAAAAATGATATATAATCGCCTCTTACCACAATAACAGACAAGGTTATTTTTGTAAATAACAAAACCGATTGTGTTCTTCAGTGAATAAGTGCACATAGTGTTGCCAAGTCCATGGTTTCACACTGTTGCCGCAGATTGTTTTTCATGTTTCGAATGCCAAATAAATCTATATTTTATCTCCCAAAATGCGATTTTTAATGGGGACCCCCCTCAAAATGTTATTGGGATAGTTTCAGGATAGTTTTTGAGTAGCAATTGGAAAGGTTTTGTTGTGAAAACTTGGCAACCCTGACTGCACATCTTAAGGGACAACGGTATGTGTCCTGTAGCTGCTCTGTGCAGAAACTCACAGGGGAGAAGGGTCTAGTCCTGACAGCACTTAGATTAGCACTATTTCCTGACATCAGAGCTCGTGAAATGTGATGGATGACAGATGCAAGGTGTATGAACACTGGTCCTCAGGGCTTGTCAGGCCTGGATGAGTCAACCATTAGTCTCTATTTCAGAGACAGCAGACATGAACACACACAAACACACTTACTAACCAGATCTGAGTTCTTTGAGAATTTAATGTATTAACTTGCTTATAATTACATAACATAATATAATTAACATATTATATAATTAATCCATAATTTGTAATTACTTTGCAGAAATGCTCATTAGATGGACAGACTTTATAGACCTTAGTCAAGGTAGAGTCATATTAAATTTTTGACAGGTATGAAAATGCAGCTGTGAAGAATTGAAGTAAAGTGCATTCTGTGAATTGTACTGTTGTACAATATGTCAACATTCAGTTGACAAAACTTCATAAAACTGTTTTGAAAGCTGTTAAAACTAGGCAATCCAGGACCATTATACACTGTGTGCCATAGTTACATTTACATGTATTCATTTAGCAGACACTTTTATCCAAAGCGACTTATAGTTAAGATGGATATCACCTCTCATTTTTATCTGTGTTAAATTCAATGTTGCATCTAACCTGATTAATGTCTATTGCATCTATAAATTTAATTCTGAGGTCAAATCTGCAAAAACGTCCCTAGGTTACGTATGTAACCCTAGTTCCTCGAGGGAACGAGACGCTGTGTCGATCGCATTTGGGGAACGCCTTTGGCAAGAACAACTCTGAATATCGTGTGCAATCAGTTCAATGGAAGAGCGTGACGTCACGGACGGGGTGACGTAGCGACCAGGAAGCTATAAAGGCACGTGCCACGCAGCTGGCTTCAGCTTCGAGTAGGGAAGCAAGCGCAGGCAGGGGTGCCGGGAGTATGGCTCGGCGACGCAGCGTCTCGTTCCCTCGAGGAACTAGGGTTACATACGTAACCTAGGGACGTTCCTCTTCGGGAACTCGAGCTGCGTCGATCGCATTTGGGGAACGATGTGCCAACGCTGCCAGACTACCAAACCCCTGCCTAGTGTGTATCCGTAGAGCACAGCTTAGGACGAGAGGACAGAAGAGCCAGGAGCGGCTCGCATATCGAGATTGTAAAATCTGGCAAATGTAGAGGGCGTGGACCACCCCGCAGCGTTGCAGATGTCCAAGAGGGACACACCTGCCAGGAAGGCCTTAGAGGCAGCCATACTCCGCGTAGAGTGAGCCTTGGCTCCCAAAGGAAGGGGAAGACCAGAGGACTCATATGACTCGTTGATAGCCTCGACTATCCAACGGCTAAGGGTCTGCTTAGAGGCAGGAGAACCCCTGTTAGTAGGACCGTAGCATACAAGCAATTGGTCGGATTTTCCCCACAGGGCAGCTCTGTGGACGTATGCGTCCAGTGCTCGCACTGGACACATACAATTTAGCTTCACCTGGTCTGGCTCCCGAAAGGGAGGAGGACAGAAGGCCTGCAGTACGACAGGTTGTGGTGTGACAGAGGGAACTTTAGGAATATAACCCGCTCGAGGGTAAAGAAATGCTTTGGCCATACCAGGGGCAAAGTCTAGATAATTAGGGGCCACCGAGAGGGCCTGGAGATCTCCAACTCTCTTTAGAGAAGTAATAGCCAATAATAGGGCAGTCTTAAGTGTCAGATGTCTGTCTGATATTTCTTGAATTGGCTCGAATGGAGCTTTGCAGAGAGCCTCTAACACCACAACCAGATCCCATTGGGCAATACGGGACCGTACTGGAGGTCTCAGCCTCAGTGCACCTCGGAGGAAACGTGTAACTAGGGGGTGTCTACCCAGTGACTGGTCACTGAAAGGGACGTGGTAAGCAGCTATGGCCGCCACGTACACCTTTAAGGTGGAGTGGGTCAACCCCGCAGAGAGCCTAGCTTGTAAAAACTCCAGAACTGTACCAACTGGGCAGTTAACAGGGTCAAGGTGGCGATCTCTGCACCATGAAGTGAAGAGTTTCCACTTCAGGGCGTACAGTTTCCTCGTAGAGGGAGCTCTGGATTGGAGTAGGGTCTCAACAACCTCGGTTGAGAGACCAGCTGCTAACAGATGTGCCCCCTCAGGGGCCACACCCACAGCTTCCACAACTCCGGGCGAGGGTGAATTATTTTGCCCTGCGCCTGAGAGAGTAGATCTGTCCTGATCGGAATCTGCCATGGAGAGCCGTCGAGGAGAGAAATCAGATCTGCGAACCATACTCGGCCCGGCCAGAACGGGGCTACTAACAACAGACGGACCCCGTCCCGGCGTACTCTCGCCAGAACTCCCGGGAGCAGAGCGATGGGGGGAAAGGCATACAGACGAAGCCTCGGCCAAGTCTGTGCCATGGCATCTAGTCCCAGTGGAGCTGGGTGAACTAGAGAGAACCAGAGGGGACATTGCGATGTCTCTCGAGTCGCGAAGAGGTCCACCTGAGCTTTGCCAAATATCTGCCATATCTGCTTCACCACCTCGGGATGAAGCATCCATTCCCCGGGCCTTGGCCCCTGTCTCGACAGCATGTCTGCTCCCACATTCAATCGCCCAGGAATATACACTGCTCTTAACGAGAGGAGTTTGCCCTGGGACCACAGGAGGATCTGGTACACCAGCTTGTACAAGGGGCGTGAACGCAGACCCCCCTGGTGATTGATATAAGAGACTACCGCTGTGTTGTCGGTGCGCACTAACACATGACAGCCTCTCAGGTCTGGGAGGAAATATTTTAAAGCTCGATACACTGCTAGCATTTCTAGACAATTGATGTGCCATGTCAGATGGCGACCGCTCCACAGACCGCGGGCAGGGTGGCCACTCATGACCGCACCCCAACCGATGAGGGACGCATCTGTCGCTAGCGTTACACGGCGACCAAGAGCTCCCAGCACCGGGCCCTGATTCAAGAACCAAGGTTTCTTCCATATGTCTAAGGCACGAAGGCATCGCCGCGTGACCTGAATAGTTCGGAAAGGATTTCCCCTCGGGGAAAACCCCTTGGTCTTGAGCCACCACTGAAGGGGCCTCATGTGCAGGAGACCAAAAGGTATCACGTTGGACGCAGCTGCCATGAGCCCTAACAGTCTCTGAAACTGCTTCACAGTGAGTGACTGGCCTTCTCTGACTCTCTTGACTGATGTGAGGATCGACTCGATCCGAGCAGGAGACATACGTGCCTGCATCGTGGTCGAATCCCATACTACGCCTAGATAGGTGGTTCTCTGAACTGGAGAAAGTACACTCTTCTTGGCATTCAGTCTCAAACCCAGCTCCCCCATGTGTGCGAGAACGACATCTCGATGTCGAACCGCCATCTGCTCTGATTGAGCTAAGATCAACCAATCGTCGATATAATTTAGAATGCGGATGCCCTGCATACGGAGGGGTACCAGAGCTGCATCTACACACTTCGTGAATGTGCGGGGTGAGAGTGCAAGGCCGAATGGAAGTACTCGATATTGATAAGCTTTGCCCCCGAAAGCGAACCTCAGAAACTTCCTGTGTTGTGGAAGGATGGATATGTGGAAGTATGCGTCTTTGAGATCTATCGTGACAAACCAGTCCTCGGATCTGATTTGAGCTACAACCTGTTTGACAGTAAGCATTTTGAACTTCAGTGACATAACTGAGAGGTTTAACTGACGTAGGTCTAAGATCGGACGCAACCCCCCATCCTTCTTTGGAACTATGAAATACCGGCTGTAGAACCCGGATTCCCTGTCTAGAGGAGGGACCACCTCGATGGCCTCCTTCCTTAATAGGGTATTCACTTCTTGTTCCATAACCAGAGCCTGCTGGGGGCCGACGACTGTCGGTGTAACCCCATTGAATTTCGGCGGTGGACGGCCGAATTGAATAGCGTAGCCTCTTTCTACTGTGTGCAGGACCCATTGAGAAACATTTGGCAGAAGTCTCCACGCTGCTCGAAAATGTACTAAGGGAATCAGTCTCTCGAGACTGATCTCTGGTGTAAGAGGCCCCCGAAGGGGAGGCGAGCTTCCCAGCTCCGCTACGCTCACGGGCGGAAATAACTGGGAGGGACGCTCGCGGGAGACCGCTGCGCCCTGAAACACTGGCAGGGTTGGCAGACCGGCCTCCGGAGGGTACCGGGGAGAGGCGGGCACCGTATACTGAGGTGGGAACCGCTCTGACCCCGTAGGGGCTACCCTCGAGGTCACTGGTAGCATGGCGTCAGGACCTCTTTGTCGAGGACTTCCTAGCTTCGAAAATAGTACGAAGGTCTGATTTTAATCTAGGAGCCCCCGACTCTGCTTTTGAGCCTCGCGGTATGAGGAGCCTGCTAGTGGCGTGGGTATCTCCCGTCCAGATAACCCACAAGAGCGACGAGGGAGGAAACTCTGGAACGCCGCCGCCTGTTTACGGGCCTCCTGGAACCTGTCGACGACAGTATTGACTGTGTCGCCGAACAGGCCCGAGGCTTGGAGCGGGGCGTCCAGGAGGCAGAACCTGTCACGGTCTTTAATTTGGGACAGGTTCAGCCATAAATGCCTCTCCGCGGCCACCAAGGCTGCCATAGACCGCCCAATTGCGCGAGCGGTCTCTTTGGTGGCGCGGAGGGAGAGATCAGCGGTTCGTCTAAGCTCTGCAATATCGTCGGACTTGATCCCCTCTCCCTCGTCTACATCTCTCAACAGGTCGGCCTGATATGCTTGAAGGACGGCCATGGTGTGAAGGCACGCCCCTGCCTGACCTGCTGCCACATAGCCCTTGCCCACTAACCCTGATGTCGTTCTTAATGCTTTAGTAGGCAAGGCCGGAGCCTTCAGAGACGACGCCGAACCGGGTGACAGATAGCCCGCAAGCGTCTGTTCAACCCGTGGCATCGCTCTGTAACCACGCTCATCGAGCCCTGTCACATTCCCATAATACTGCGAATCAGGGCCGAAAAGACGGGTGGAATAAGGGTGTTTCCACGACCTCGCTATCTCATCATGGAGGTCGGGAAAAAAGGGAAGGCTCCGGGCTGGAGGTGGTTGTCTGGGCCTGAGATACCGCTCATCTAATTTACTTCTCTGCGGTTCATGTGATTTTTGTGGGGGCCAGTCTATTTTTAACTTCTCGACTGCGCGAGTAACCACCTCCAGCAGCTCCTCATACTGGGGCGAAAGGGGAGGCGAATCCCTGCCAACTGTCTCCACATCCACCTCATCAGACGAAGAGAGGTGGAGTGTCGACCCCTCGCCCTGGGCCGACGAGCGTGCTTCCGATCCCAGGGTTTGGGCGCCAGATCTAGCAGATGAGGAAGGAGATAAGGACGTGCCCGTCTCCATTCCCTCTGCCAGATCTACCTGCGAACCCCACGAGTGCAGCAGCCGCTCTGCCTCAGCAGAAGCGGGGCCAGAGCCGCGGGGAACGCTGGCGAAGGCTCCCTCCTCGAAGAGAGCCCTCCGGGATCGAAGCGCCCGCATTGGCAATCGTTCACAATGCGGGCAGTCGGCTCCCTCGAGAGCCGACTCAGCGTGCTCCGATCCCAGGCAAACCACGCATAAATCATGTGTGTCCCCAGCCGTGATGTAGCGCTGGCATGGAGGAACACACAGTTTATAGCGCGATTTGGTTTCGCCCTTCAAATGTCTCGTCTTAGCTTTAGACTTAGGCATCGTAGTCTAATGATACTGGACAGACAACAGTAAATAAGACTTACAAGACAGACTTATGAACATGCACACACAGAGCGCTTGCTGAAAGACGCGAAGCTGAAGCCAGCTGCGTGGCACGTGCCTTTATAGCTTCCTGGTCGCTACGTCACCCCGTCCGTGACGTCACGCTCTTCCATTGAACTGATTGCACACGATATTCAGAGTTGTTCTTGCCAAAGGCGTTCCCCAAATGCGATCGACGCAGCTCGAGTTCCCGAAGAGGAAATGTCATTATAATGCAAAACTTGATCTATGATTACATTTCTGGGTTTAGAACAATACAGAAGGGTGAACTTACATTGAGATGCATGTGAGACCATAGCAAACATTTTTGTTTTCCAGCTATATTGAGTTGCTAAAAAAGGAAACATTGGACAGATTTTAAGTATTCTAAATGTATAATAACTCCTACAGCATATGTATTAGAAAGCCCATCACAGCTATATTAACTATTTTATTTATTTACTTATTGTAATTTAATGCCAAGCTAATATAACACAAAGTATAGTTATATATATATATATATATATATATATATATATATATATATATATATATATATATATATATATAGTTTGTGTAGTATAAGACACTTCACCACTCATTCCATGTTATATTGTAAATTCTATTTTTATGTTTAAAGTGGACATCAGATGCAAAATTACATTTCACATGGTGTTTTGATGTTGGCTGAGGAGTATGACCTCATTCTGCTCAGGCCCGCCCATGGCCACTGACGGACTGTCCCGTATTAGCATATTTCTGCCCTCAGCCATCTGTACACTGTCCACTATTTTCTCCACACACAAGCAGCTGTAGCTTATAAGCAATGCAGGCAAGGAGATCTGCAGTGTTTCTGCTCAGACAGTTAGTGTAGAGCATAGTGCAAGCAAGAGTTGAATTCCCAGGGAATGCAAGGATTCATTTAAATGAAACATAAGACACTTTGGATAAAAGCAATTGCAAAATGCATACTTGTAAATGTCTGAATTTTCTCTCTAATGAAGAAAAAATAGGAGCACAGCAAAAGACAAAATCAGCAAACCAACCAACCTAAGCAAAATGTTAAATTCTAGAACAGGTGTAATGCCTAGGAAGACTGTTTCACTTGAATGGAGGTCAATGGAAGAGAAGCTCCAGTACTACGATTACACTGCCTTTGCATGGAAACAGTTTGCTGAGCTAATCTTTGCTAATCTTTAACATGTTTTGCTGCTAATCTTCAACATGTGGTGCATGAAAATCACTTTGGAGTGAGCTACAACTGGAGTTTGCTACAGAAAATGTATATTACATAAAGAAAGTTGCTATTACAACGATATCCTCTTTCTGATGTCCAGCCTTGATCAACCACAAATACCCGTTTTTCTGGCAAGCTAACACAAAGAAGTGCAGCTTAAATGGTCCTTTAAGTCCTTGTGTACCAACAAAAATAATCTCAAGCGTGTTGATGACCAATATTTGAACTTGATATACAATAAATCTCCTCATTTTGCAATGGATTAAACATCTCCATGCAAACAATGTACAATATGCAACAGTGAGTTGTATGAATCAGCTCATTCATATGCAAATAGTCTTGTGCGTTTACAGGCGTTGATATGATAAAAAGCAGCCAACGGCTAAAATCATTATCTCAATTCTATCCTTGTCGTCATGAGAATTGTCTTGAAGGGTTTATGAGTAACTCATGTCTAAAGGTCCTTTCGGTCTAAAAACCCTTTCAGTTCAGCTGTTATTTTGAAGATCTGTGGCATCCATTGCTTTAATGATAGTGTAAAAAGAAGAAAGGGGAAAGACACGTATAGGGCAATCTAAAAGATCCCTGTGTGTGGGTTTCTTTGTTATGACTAAAGACCTCTTCACTCGGAACGTGTTTAGATTATGTAGCAAGCAAAGAAGAAAGACGAAAGAAATAAGGCGAGCAAGTGAGAGGAACAGAGGATGAGCCGGAGGAGGACAGATCATGAAAGAGAGAGGGGGTGGGGAAGAGTATGTGAATCAACAGAGCCTGCACCTTATCTGCTGCAGATAATGTTCTCAAGTCCTCTCAAAGTCAACATTTTATGAATGACAGAATCATCTGATAGAACGAGCAGAATCTATTGATCCAAATAAGCCATTAGAGAGAGAGAGAGAGAGATAAAGAAAGCACACTTAAATCAATAATCAGACAGAGACAGGTTCAGTCATTGAAATATGGCATTTAAAATCAAATTTAAACCTGAAAATAAACCTTTTTTTATTATTATTATGACACTAATAGAAGAGAATAGAAGTAAATTGTTGATGCTGATCATGAGTCTTTGTACAGACACTCGAGATACTCTATGAATCATCTCAAATCATGCCGGAGAATATAATCATTGGGTTTGACACAAATCTGAGCAGTTCATGCAGCTTGAGCGCCATTAAAGCAAGAGGGAGACAAATCAAAGTATTACAGATATAAAGATATTCTGATAAATTGATTTGTAATTGAAAATATCACTCAAATATGTGACCCAAAACATCATTTTTAAACTTCAAATAATCTGTCTCTGTTAAAAAACAATTAACAAATTTGAACAATGAATTAAGAAAAATTAACAAATTCTGCTTCAAAGTTCAGTCAGGTATATTTTTTTCGACAGTTGGAAGAATAACACGGAAAAAGAATTCTAACTCTAATAAGCTCAGTAACTAGATCCCAATTCAGAATGTTTTAAATTACTCAGTTCTGTCACTTAGAGATGGTATGTTATAAAAATAATAATACAAAATCATTAAGCAGACAGTGGAAAGTTTACGCTTTTGGACTATATGCTTTATGCTTATTGTCTTTAAGCTGTTACACCATTCTACAAAAAATGTTTGAAATACAGCATGTAAAATTCTGTGGTCTAAAGTATTACTGTACTTCAGTGTCTTCTTGATCCTACATTTTTGATGCTAAGCATCTTTGATCCTACATTCAGTACAACTACTTACTGAAAGTATTGGTAAAATCAGATACTCTAACCGTTTACTCGAGCCATTTTGGAATTGGTGACTGGTAACTTGTAATGTCATTTTCTCAGTAAGGTTTTGTTTTCAGCTACTCTTTACACATCCTCATGCTTCTCAATGGTAGATGTTTGGCTGGGTTACAGCATCCACCAGCAGGGGCAAAATGGACCATGCTAACCAGCCAAGCCTTGATCTCTGGGGTGTTCAGTGTCAGGGATTTGGGACCCAGGCATTTGGCAGACTGTAATTCCCTAGCAAGGATCCATCGATTAGGCCTAAATGATCAGGATGAAGAGTGGCACACAAAAGGACCGACCGAACATGGATCAATTTCACTTGCTGATAAGACATCCTCTCCTGGCATGCCCTTTGGCCTCTCTTTCTAGTGGCTGGATTTCAACAGCTGAACAATTGACATTGGAGGAAACAACTCAGTCCAGAAAGGCCAAGACCTTTTGCAAAATGTCAGCCTATTAAATAATCCACAGAAATGTGGATGTGTATGTAAAATGCCACAGCATTGTACATCATGTCTTTTTCATTGTTAATTCCCCACGATGTGGAAATTTGACTCGACTCGCTTAAAGAGTTGCAAGTCTGCCCGTTCATTTTTATTGAGTGAAAAGGGTAGAGGTTTCATCTGCAGCGTCTGGTTGATAGTGTTGTCCACTGACATTAAGAGACTTCAGATACATTATCTCAATAAAAGGCAAAATGAAATTGCAAACCAGAACCTCTGAGATAAAAGTAGGAGAAGCCTCCATTTCAGAAAATAAAAATATTAATAATTTATTTTTATAATCTGTTTAGTATAATCAATTTATTTCATATAAATATATATTTATTGCTATTATTATTATTTAAAATAGTATATACTGTAAAAATTACATTATGTTATAATATTATATATCACTTTTATGCTACATTTTATTACGTATGTAAAAAATCCAAAGTTTAAATGCAGATACTACCCATCTGTTCTCCAATGGCAGATGGTGGGAGGAGTGTTCTATGAAACAATTTTGTTCTGTGACACTACTGGCACAAAAATCTCACAAAGCACCAATTTCCAGTCTGGCGTTTTATTAACTTTTTTTCTATGTCAAAAAATAGAATGCCTTCATTTGCTTTCCACTAAACTGGGAATTTTGATTGTTAATTTTAAATTGCATCTATCCATGGTTGTCAGGGAAAAAATAAATAAAAAGTTGAAATAAAACCTGGGATGAAAGGAATCCAAAGGGAGGGCAATGTTAATTCAGTCAGCCCACTCTAAATTAAGTGAAAAGAGCTGTGATCTATCTGACAGCCTGTAATGATCTATTTAATACATATGTGATTGGGGAAGTGTGATACAATGCCATTCGTGTCAAATAAATTGCTCAGACAAAGGGGCTTTGATCAAAAACAAGTTTATTTTTTATTTATTTTTTTCAAATTCTTTGATTTGCTAATCATGAACGGAAACTGCAGTACTGTCAACAAACTAAAATTAGATAAAGGGAAGTCTGATTTCCCTTCAACGAACTCTTTACAAAACAAGTGCATTTCGAGCAATTTGTGTGTTTTCATGACAAGGTCACCTAGGACTCATAATGTAAAACATCAATAAACATTTCAAAACATCATGAAAAGTCAAGACTCAAGGTCGGGATTGTTGAACGTGAATGTTAAGAGCAGCTCTTGTGAGAATCTCTCTTCTCTGTTTTAAATGAGAAATCGTTTTGGCATCATAAATGAGCAAATCATCGAAACGGCCCATTTTCCCTTCATGAAAGTAAAACAGCTATCAAAGGTGGGTTGAGCACAATATGATATTTGTAAAATTGTGTCATCTCGCATCAGCGTGGAGGTTCATCTTTGTGAGTAAGACTAATGAAGCCAGTGCCGCTGTTCCAAATGTGTCTCAGCTTTAGCATTTAACAGGGAGATATTAGCTATAATGGCCTGCATAAAATACTGAGAAACGGAAACTTTACATTAATGAACAAATATATCAATTAAAACATAGATCTGTGAAGCTGAAAATATAATGCGATTAAAATAATGGAGAATCAATTTGAGTATTAGAATCACATAAAGAGAAATAAAATCCTATTACAAGAGAAAACTGAATTAGCAATACATTTTCCTCAAAGCGACATTAAGCCTAATGCCGTGGTAAAAACATTAACATTACGTTTCACCACAATACTGCAAGGTGCTGTCAATCTTTGCATAGTCTGACTTTTTTTTTCAGCAAGCAACAAATAAATCACAAGTATTATATAATGATATCATACAAATGGTGCCGTGACCCCATTTGTTACAAACACCAATGATCAACTTGGCAATACCCTTAAGGTGAATGAAGATTAAAATATTACTTCCACACAATCTAGGATGTTACTTATTTTATAAAGCCATTGCAATGTTATGCCATTACGCAACAAGAGAAAAGAAACATCTGGGGTGAAGTGTTTAGTGTGTATATATAAATATCAGCAGTAAAGCCTGAAATAGGGCAAAGGTGGCCAGGGCGCTTTCATCCCAGCAAATGAAAAACAAAGTAAGCCAGGTATCCACTACCCCAGATCTCTTCTATCTCGACTTGAGTGGAGTCAAGTGCTCCAAATCCAGTTTAACCTCAGGGTGAAGCCAGACTGTCATGCAACACATCTGAGATAAAACAGGGGAGGTCATGAGGTGCTTCATCTTTGACTAATCTGATATTTCAGCGAGGGCTCTTCCGAGGAGGCGGGAGGACATGAAGGATGGTGGAAGGGATTGAGAAGCATACCAGTGGGCTTAAACACAGTCTGTGGGGAAGATAATATCATCCAGGTTAAAAGAGATAATCCACTAATCTGATATTGTAGACAGATCTCTTAGACCAACAGAAATGGACTTGAATCATGAGAAGGGGAGAGGGGCGTTAAGAGGTTGTGCAGATGCAGGTTCTATGAGGAAAGGTAATTTTGACACAAGAAAAACAACAAGCAACATGTTTCATTATAATATTTAAAAAAAAATAGTTTAGTGAGACTTAATTATATCATTTGCAATGCAACAAACTGTATGTATTTATAATATAATATAATATAATATAATATAATATAATATAATATAATATAATATAATATAATATAATATAATATAATATAATATAATATATATTTGAAATTTTCTATGATTCTCTGATTGGTAGATATTTCTCTTTCATTCATGGATAGAGTTCATCCATTACACAGTAAAATGGATATAAAATTGAAAATGAACTTAAATAAAACAGATTAAAAAAGAAATGTGTCTTTAACTATGGGGGATTATTAGTGGGAGGGAGAGTCTCCTCACCAAAAGCATGAAAATGTATACAAACTAATAAGTTTAATATACTTAAAAATAATTCTATATATATATATATATATATATATATATATATATGTGTGTGTGTATATGTGTATATATATATATATATTTTTTTTTCAAATGGAAGATTTTGTTATGATTTTTAAGATTATATTGCTACAGAGAAAGCCACATTTTTTAAAATCACACATTTGGACTGCAACGGATTAAGTTAACACTGCAATTTAGTATCGTTGCCACATTTATGGAGCAAATGACTCCAGATTTTTTTCCCAGAAAGAGATTTTGTCATCGGGTTGTTGTCTGCAGACTGTAAGGCACTGTTGTGACTCATTCTCTCCTGAGCCAAGAACAGGAATTATAGCACAGCATAGGCCCCCGGTGTTTCTGTTTTCTTTCCTGAATCTGTGTCGCAGATGTGGGGCACACTGAGAATACATCTGACATCCCAAGGAATATCAAAATAAATAAATAAACAAAAAGAAATAAAAGAAAAATGGAGGCTCGTGTGTGGGATTTTTTAGTGCATTCCTAGTTTAGTACACCAAGATGAGTTTTCTCACGAATACTGTATCGTATAAACTCATATAAAAATATGTATACCCTTTAGATTACTACTCTTATACTAATTGATATTCAAACATTAAAAAAACGTCTGGTGTTTTACCAAAATAATTTTTTTTTTATTTTTTTGTATATTATTTATTTAAAGATCAATTGCTTTTATTTGATTCTATAAAAAAATATTTTTAAGAATTTTTAAAAATACACCCACACACACACACACATTATATGGACAAAACAGGACAAAACTGTGACACACTTGCTAATTATTTAAATCACGTGCTTCAATCTTCAATTGAACAGCACCTACTCCAGCAGAAGACCACAAAGTCACAGACCAATTACTGAGTCAATGCATAAACGAACTGGACCACTAGAAAATGCAGGCCATATTCAAACCCACATTTCCCATATTAACACCATCTAACAACACCACAGGTCCGGCCTTTGTAAGCCATATTATATTTTATATTCATTTTGTATTATGAGAGAAGAGTGAAACCACACGGTAACTAAAGATTGATACAATAAATATTTAACTTGCACAGTATAGGAGATCGTTGCATGTGATATCATAAAAAATTATATGAAATTATATAATTTCTAATTATATTTAGAAATATTTAAAAGCAGGCCTCAATGGACCAGTCAGAGTCAATATTTGGTCTTGTTTAGCAGAAAACATTAAGTAGTATAGCGTAGCATAACTATCTATATTTGCCCCATTGATGCTAATTCATAGTGACACCTCCACCGTATACAGTTAAGAAATGATGCAAACCTTTCCTAAAGCATGCATATCATAGATTTATTTATCAGGATTCTTGGTCCAAATCATCCAGCCTTAGTATCATCTGATAAAGACACAAGTGACATATTGGCTCTGGAGCAAATCTGCTTGCTAATAAAAATGTGAGAACTTATTAGGCTTAAGTCCAACAAGTGAACTCAGCATAAAGACACTGCTGCTTTGCTTCACCTCTTGACCCAGAACTATGGCAGCATGTTACGTGAGGAGAATGCAGGCAATATACAAATAAAAGACTTAGCCATACATGAATATTGCTTCTAAAAACTGACTTAATTAAAATATAAGATTATTATGAGTAAAGCCTATAAGATTGATTAAAACTGGGTCCAACCGGTGAAAGGCGTTCAATTTGAAATGGATTCTATTATATAATTCTTTAGATTTGTCTAAAGCAGCATAGAGGTGAACAACAGGTCTGAAAAATATATTTAAAACAAATTTTAAAATGCATGCCAAGTTGTACAAGTGAGTGTATAATAATTCTTTCAATAATTATTTTCTAATAATTAAAAATTTAAGATAAAACTATATTCTTATTAATTCATAAATATTAGATTTAAGGCAGTTGCAACCCTTGACATTGAACTCAAACTAACCTCGTAATATCTTAAAATTATCCAATATTATCTGTTATTTTAAGAGATTCGTTTCTGTTTATATATATATATATATATATATATATATATTTATTATTATTATTATTATTATTATTATTATTATCATTTATTTATTTTTGCATTTTGATTGCACTTCACAACCCTGATTTGCCAAAGTTTTTAAAATATAATCATTCAGTGAAGCAGTATTTAACAATAAACACTTTTTTTTTTAATCTTTCTTTCTAATTCATAATAAAATATTAAACAATATACAGCGAGTTTACTCTTAAGGGTTTTTTTTTTCTCTCTCCTTTAAATAATTATAGGACAGTTGTATCACCCTGAATGTTTTTCTATTTATTTATTTTTTTGACTAGTAGCCCCTCATAATAATAATAATAATAATAATAATAATAATAATAATAATAATAATAATAATAATAATAATAATAATAATTTATTCAGAATTGTAATTCAGAAATCAACGACATGTTCATCATAAAAAAAGGTATTTAATTCGATGTATGTGTGAACTGCATTAATTGCATTGCATTTAATGTATTTCTGTACAAATAAATAAGTGACTGGCCCGTATACTTCATGTGCATGAACACAGGCATGCAGGTGTTATTAAAATATGATGTAAATGCTTGATCATCAAGTAACTATAGACGAATCCATCACACAAGCAGGCATGCATTGTTACAGGATTTAATACAGTGTGATAAACCACAAAATAAAGATGATTTGCATTTCCAATTATGCCTTTAAAGACTAATTAGTAATAGTGAAGGCTGGTTGATCCCACTATTAATGAAATTTTAATCTCCTGAATATGTGGGCTACATCAGCATGCTTTAGAGTCATTTACGGGATTTATCAAAAAATTAAGGAAAATGCTGCCAAGATTATTCTGTCCTATTAAAAAAAGGAAGCCCATTAAACATTCAATCATGCAAATCATTGATATGAAAGGTATTTAAAGCTAATAAGTGGTTATAAAAATGGAGCATAATATGAAATGATTTAGTACATATGCAACTGAAAACATAGCACACTGTGGCACAACTCAAAGACAGGGATATTGACACTGTAAGACATGGCAAAAGGCCAAAAAAAGTAAGATAAGAGAAGAGCTTTACTATACTACGATCACAGGTAAGTCTTTTTTTTTTTTCTATACTAAGGGAAAACCCAAGGCTATGGCTCGGAGAGGCTGTGCAAACACTCATGAGATCTCCTCATCAGCAGGATGCTAATCTGTTGGTTTTGGCTTACTTAGTTGCTAGGAAATGACAATGTTACAATGTTTGGCAAACTAGTGTGTCACGTCACTTCTTTGGGAAGCCACGAGAGAAAGACGTTTATTCTAATGTACCACATCCAGCAGGAGAGCAGAGGGTCATAGGATTAACATTAACTGATTATTTAGGCTCTGCATCACTTCTTTCTGTCGGATAGAAATGCCATGTGGATTGTGCTCATTCTAATCTTTTTTTCTATTGCACTGTTTATACAATGGATTTTGGTTTCAAATGGTCACATGGATTGTGTACTGATTTTTGGGATGCAGGTGTCTAAATACAATAGTTAATAAATTGCTGTATTCTGCCATATTCTTCTGTTCAAATTAAGTCATTTCAAAGTAGAGATGCAAAATACACTAGAACCATAATCTAATATTAGATGATTTTTAATTTATCGTCATTGGCTGATATTGTATTTTTAATTGTGCACTCTAATTTGCCAAATCTGCACATTTATTTCAGTTTTGACATTTGACTGTTTGATTATTATGAAGTCGAACTTTACAGTTTAATTTCTTTACAGTAAATTGCCTACGCAAAATGTCTGTACTTAACAGTATAATAACTGTTTGTAAAAATTGTGTTGTTCATAGAATCTTCAAATTCTTCAATCTCCAGATGACCATAAACCAATTTCAGTGTTTCCAAACAGTGATGACGGCGTTTTATTGTGGGCGGATCTGGTGGCAGAAAATGGCAGTTTTAACATAGCTGTCCATGCAAGCTATCAAATAAAAGAATAAGGTGATTTTGAGTTTATATTTAAAAGTTCTAACTTTTTTTCTTGCAATTTACAGATTATATCTCACAATTTGGGTAAGAAAAGTAAACTCGTCATTCTCTCTTTTTCCCTCAGCTCAGAATCATGAGTTTATCACCCCACACTTCTGGCTTTTTTTTCCAACAGAATTGAACTTGCAATTATTGAGTTGTGTCAAAATTTACGTCCGAACTAGGAGGTAAACTTTCATTTGCAAGAAAAAAAAAAAAAGTATGAATTGTGGGTTAAAATAAGTAATGTATATGTAAAATGTTTAAATGGTCATGTGACTGTAGGGCTAATACAATATATCCCCTATGTGAATATTATATAGACCTATTGTCTATATAACTTATGCTTTAACAGTATAAATTATGCTGTCAAAAAAAGGGTAATCATAGCAGGTTTCATCCATAGTTTGTTCGTTTAAACATCTGTGCGGTTTGCTTCAAATTGCGTTTTTGATGACGATATTATATGAAAATGATTCGACAAATCTGGTACCCAAGGGCACCACAATAAAAAAATGTTTTGTCTTATTTCATGGATTTTAACTGTTTCCTTCCAATTGTTTCCAGTGTTTTTCTGCCACCACAATACGCACACAGCTACAAGTGATTTACTGTAACTCCAAATTGGTCTAAACATACCTTTCCTTGAACCTGTACTATTTAATTGAATGGAAGTGATTTATAAAAATGGGTTTAACATTTTTTTTAAATCTCTCTCTGTCTCATTTAATTTATCAGAAGTACCAAAGTACATGTGTGTGTGTGTGTGTGTGTGTGTGTGTGTGTGTGTGTGTGTGTGTGTGTGTGTGTCCATTCAGACGCACATCTGTTTGACAAGAGAAACGCTTCAGTTTCATGAAACTCATTTCTGGCTTTCATCTCTAAGTTACTTCTTAGCTTTAGCTACAATTACCTAGCAACCAAACTATCCGTACAAACCAGTTGATGAAATGTCAAAAAAAAAACTTGAATGTGTCTAAACATCACTCAATGTTCAGAAATAATGAGCTCTCGCTGGCCAGTCGTAATCAAGTATATTCATCAGTGTTAAGGAATAGTTCAACATATGCAGGTGCTTGAGCCGGTGCATGTTTGGATCTGCTCGGTCTGTTAATTAGATGGTCCTGGAGCTTGAGCACATTAGTGAGGGTTTCTGAGTCACGATGAGCAGGAAAACAGAAGGCAGAAGAAACAGATGTTGATGAGAGGTCAGAGGACTGGTCGTGGCGAGGAGTAAGCGAAGGGTTTCCAATTAGCAGTAGCTTTATTAAGTACTATAGGTGTCCATTAGTCTGCGAGCATAAGCTTGTGAAGGGCAAGTTCCTTATCTTCTACTTCTGTTAGAGAACAAGCTTATAGTGACTCTAAAAAAGGCTGCAACATACTAACAAAGGAGTCCATATAAAAATGGTTACAGTTTTGCATACTTAAAAATACATGAAAATATTTAAATGCATAATAAAAAAAAAAACTAAAATTAATGTGATCTTCACTATTTATTGGTTCAGATATATTTTTAAAAATGTAACACCACAGTTCCATTGCAACCAAACCAATATATATATATATATATATATATATATATATATATATATATATATATATATATATATATAAATATACATTTTTTTTTATTTATTATATATTTTTTATTCAATCTACTTCTATAGCCCTTTTCCATAAATACTGGTAAATACAACCTCTCTCTCTCTCTCTCTCTCTAAAATTGTCAGTGGACTCCCTACACCCAGTTACAGCTCCTGGACATCTCCTGTGCTAGAGCTTATACAGTGCCCTCCGCTAAAACTGGCACCCTCTGTAAATATGAGCAGATGTGCCTGGAGAGATTCTGTATGGTGGAATGGTCTCAGATCCCTTGTCGTGTATGTGTTTTTTTTTTTTTTTACAGCCTTCCTTGCTCACATTTACCAAGGGTGCCAATACATAGCAACTCATGATGCATTGATGTCATGTCTACCCAGAGTTGAACCCCTGACCTTGCTGTTGTTAGTGCTACGCTCTTCTAGTAGAAATACAGAAATGCCGATATAACAGTCAGTGTGACAGTAAAACCCCAATCATTTTTATAATAATAGATTTATGTCTGTTTTTAATGGCTGTTACATCCTGTTTAGCTGCTTTTGCACAGATGCCAGACATTTGTAACTTTTTTTCTTTTTTTCAAACATGAAGAGAATCTCATCAAAATGGATAAAATCTGTGTTTTATTTGTGTGCCAGCCAGTGCAGTGCAGCTGTAGACGGGTCCAGCTGAAGGTGAGGTGACTGCAGTAGTTAACTTCTGTCCATCAGACTGTATAATGAGGCAGAATCCCAGATAATGTGCCCTCTGATGCACTGCCTTTTAAAGATGGGGCGAATTGATTCCCTTTAAGTAGACTCTGCTTTTGCTATTCACACACTCACTTGATGTAAACAAACACGCACTCACACATACGAGTACAAATCTCCCTCGCTCTTTTCTATTAAGCACAGCTGACAGTCTCTGAATCCGGTGTTCAGCATCAAACTGCTCTGTAGAATGTTCTTAGTGGGAGGGTGAAT
This sequence comes from Carassius gibelio, assembly GCF_023724105.1. Taxonomy (NCBI): domain Eukaryota; kingdom Metazoa; phylum Chordata; class Actinopteri; order Cypriniformes; family Cyprinidae; genus Carassius; species Carassius gibelio. Next base: position 10,352,436 of record NC_068378.1, read on the forward strand.
GATTAAAATAACAAAAACCGTTCGAGAAACACAAACTATTTATCTTGCCAGTTCATGCACATCCAAAGTATAGAAAAAGACAGGCACTGTGACACAAATATTCATCTAACTTAAGGTACTTTTTCCAACTCTATTTTCTGAAGTTTGTAAATAAAACAGATTAATGGAGTTTGTATGTTTTACAGTTAAATACCATTGCAGTCTTATACTTCGAAATTTCATGTTTAATTCAATGTATTAATTGATGTGTCTATATAATTATGAAAACAAAAATCAATAGTAATTTCTGAATAAAAATGATTTCACCACAATTTTCTTTTTGGTGTACAGACATCATTATGACGGGCTACTTTATGAGCTGCAGCCATAAATATTTACCCCTCTGTAAAGTGTTTATTGCTAGTCCATCGCGCATCATAAATCACACATGACTTATGATGCCTGCAGAGGTAACCACATTGATGGACAGCTTTTCAGAAATCATTGTATAATGGATTCATCTTCTGGATGACTGCACAGAATGCTGAACTGGATTTATGAATATCTTTGTGGAACACAATCAAGCCCGATTCTGTTTGAAAAAATCATTAGCAGAAAAACTGTTGTTATTTACTGGCTCATGTCATTCCAAACCAATGCAGCTGACTTTCTTCCATGGAACAGATGTCCGGGTTCTGAATGTATGAGTCTTTTTTATTAGATCTTTTCAATTAATCAGTTGAACCAGTTTATCAAACCAGTCTGAATCAAGTTTGATCCAACTTTATCAAGTTTGATCTTTCCCGAAGAAAGCTATTTGTTAGTGGTCCCATTCATCGTAGCTGGCACTGGACCTCCAGAGGTACATTATGAATGAATGAATGAAAATTTTACTGAAGATAAAGGCAACAGTGAAACGTCAAGTCTGTCAGAGTGGTTAAAGAGACTCAGTCTACTTTTTCATAATGCATAAAGTGCACTTAAATGCAGGGGTTAAAGTGGTCCGGAACGGTCCGAAACTGTGTTCCGGCACGTCAGATAAATTAAAAAATAAATAGATTAATTAATATCAATGATAGAGCAATGATAGGCTATAGTTTAAAAGATGTTGCGTGTTCACTGTCAAATTGCAGCCAGCCTGGTGCTTCTGTTCTGATCTGAAGGAGTCTTTACCATGGTCTTTACGCATCAAGTAATATCACCCCCTGGTCCCACCTTCACAAACACGCTTCCCGACGTGTGTTATGTTCTCAGTCACGGTTCTCCTGTCTGATTTGAGTGCATTGCCGGTTCAACCCAAGTCGTGGTGTTTACAGTTGCTGTTCTGGCCAAAGCTAGTGGATGTTGCAGTGGAGTTAAAAGTCTAAGGTGAAGCAGGCTAATGTCAAATTTCCATAATTTAGACAGGACAACAAACACAAGTTAAAGAACGAGCAAGGCTCCGAGTTAGACTATTATTTGCAGGGCTCTGTTCATCAGCTAGTCCATGAGGAATTCACCAAGGATATTTTTGTAAACAAAAACTGAAACTACTTTTTTTTTTATCACAATAAATGAAAAACGAAACGAAACTACCAACAGTTACTGAAATAAAATAGGAATTAGCAAAAATCAATAATTGTTTTCATTATTAATAAGCTCTTTGCTGTGGCGGAAAATCTGGCCTGTGGCTGTTTAGGGAAATGCCTGTTAGCGCGTGAAGTTGCTGAGGCGATTAATCACTCAATGAAGGACCGTAACCTTGAACACATCTCTAACATTGATCATAAAAGATGCGTCTGTGGCAGTGAAATGGAAAATAACACAGATTATGAGACAGAAGTTGAACTTTAAACTTGAGCGCTGCATTTTTAGTTTCTTGTGCGAGACGCGGGTGCAACAGCAAAACAAGTCAGTCAAGCACAAAAAAGATTCTCTGAAATTAACATCACAATGACACCTCTGAGAGCTCAACTAAAAATCCAAAAGATGTCAGCACTGATGTTCATTTCTTTGGTTGGGCCTCCTGTGAATCAGTGCAATCCACAGAATATGTAAAGAAATGGGTGCTCGCAAGAAGAGCGGCTGATCACACAGCCGGTCCACAAAGGAAACCAGTGCAAATCAAGTCACAGCACCAGTCAATATGGGAGCAATTTTGAGTGGATGTGACAATAGCCACAATATTTGGACCATGATACATTATTGTTTATTGTTGTCACATACCTGGTGCCACAGTGACACTCTTGTCCCAAAAACAATTTATATATGACGATACTCAATATGTTGTCCCACGGCAAGTAATTTTTCCCTGTTGCACCTACACAAAATTTAAGGGTTCCCCCACCTGCCAAATCCCACTTCAACCACTGCTTAAATGATATAAGGAAATCTTACATGGTTTTAAATTTAAATGCAAGTTCGAACAAGGTCCGAATTGTAGACCAATAATTCATGGTTTTGTTTGCTCATCTCAGAAGCCGGCCAGATTACTTTAATGTATGTAAAGTAGTATGCAGTCTCTCTCTCTCTCTCTCCTCTTCATAACTCTGGAAGGACTATTTCAGTCTAGTGCAAAAGCTGCTTTTGAGGATGAAAAATTTGGATTCTGTTTATGTCAGCCATTTATGAATATCCGTATGATACATAATTCACACTCGAGCTATGAAATTGTATGATTCATGAAGCGTAAGTGAACAAGGAAAACAATAATCTCTTTCCTTGTAGGGAAAAATGCCAGTGCAGTTGCCTCAGCAGACACAGATGACACAGATGATGAACACAGATTATAGAGCAATATCTACACACACTAAAAACAGCACACCGCTAGATCCAGAGCGGGGAGCTGATGCAAACAAGCATTCCTTTCCCTTAATTCTTTTTAAGAAACTCAAACGGCTCATTTAAATAGTTTTCTTGCAAAAGTAAGGAACTTTCTTTAGTCAGCCATGAGAATAAAAACAGCGTGCATATGAAGCATGGGGAATAAGAGTTGCTGCTTTCATCTTGAGGCTGAAATTGGAAAATCTTGCTGATACAAAAGCAAATCAAAGCAACTTAGCAACTTGCATGCAGTCCTCCAGTTACCTGCCGACAGAGCAAGTGTATTACAGAGAGAGAGCGATGCAAGATTTAGCTATTGATTGTGATGAGGGAAATAAATTCTTGCAAAGTGTGCTGTGTTTCATCAATGCCTTGAAAAAAAAACAATTGCTATCTCAAACACCTCAGTGCTGGAGATATATATAGCACAAACAGATGCTGCCTAAAGAACACTTCATCACTCGATAGAAAAGATTACATCAGATTGCAAGAGCTTTGAATAAAGGGTCTGTACCAGCTGTGACTCATGACTGAACCTTTATTACTTCTGTTCAAGAGCAGAAAGGTGCATAATAAGTTGCTTAAAAATTGGTCTTGAAATTGAAAAAGACAAAAGGAGTCTTGAAAGACCAAAAAAAATAAAACAAGTAAATGTGCTTTCCTATTACATTAAATCCAATTTCAATATACTTTACAGTTCAAAAGTCTAGAATTAGCTTTATTAGTGAATTAGTCTGTGCAAACACTCTTAGTGCATATAATCATAGCTTAAGAACAGAAAAAACAATCAAAAACGTTTGGGGTTGGTAAGATTTTTTTAAAATATCTTTAGTCTCACCTTAGCTCTAAAATCTGTAAAGTTGTTGTATTGTTGCTATATATATATATATATATATAGCATATATATATATATATATATATATATATATATATATATATATATATATATATATATATATATATATATATATATATATATATGTTGTTTTATATATATATATATATATATATAATAACATTAGATTTTTTAAATATACTTTTATATTGCAATACATAATTTCACATACAATCTTCAAATTATTGTATAAAATAAAGATAGTATATATATATATATATATATATATATATATTTATTTATTTATTTATTTATTTATTTATTTATTTATTTTTGTTAAATGGCATCTTTGTGACTGAAGGTGAGTATCACTGATACCTAAAAAAAAAAATGGACCCAAACCTTTGACCAGTAGAGTAAAGAGCAACAAGAATCAATTACGATGCACTGAATCTTCATAGTTGCACTGAAAATATTCAGCATTATTTCACACTAAATGCAGATATTCAGCAACAAATCTCAATAACTAGAACAACCAGGCACATCATATATATCATAACAAATACAGTATACTGAAATATCATTCAGCAGATGTGGGTGAGGTTAACATTTGATCATGTCTTAGTAAGCTAACACACATTGACAGCCATAATGATTAAATGCAGCAATCACTGTAGAGCTACAATTGCAACATAAAAGCACCATTTCTGAAAACTGTATGACTCATAGATAGCAAGCCTTACAGTTGCAGGCTTCAACTAATTATGTACGTACAGTAGTTGGTGCATTGCACTCTGCAGTGGTATTAGATTATATTCCTTCATTTTTTAAAAGCTTATGCTTTTCTCTGACCTGAATTTCTGCCAAAATTATTTTAAAAGTGGGCACCTTTTGAGTTGGAACAAGTGATACACAGTGACACCTCTACTGAACTAAAAGGATTATGCATGAGAAGAGAAATAAAATAATTTCAACAAAATTGCTTTTTGTATCTTCATCCATTCAGTGAGTGTGTGTGGGTCAGTTTTTTCCTGCATTGTGGACTGAGAATCAATATATGTCCCCATTATGACAGAAAAACAAATGTGTGTGTAGATTTGGAAGATTAGCTGTCTTCCATATGGAATAAGATTGTTTATTCGGGGATGGGGTGATTTCTTATTTTGGAGTCAGGCAGTGGATGTTTCACAGGCTCGAATTCTGTGGGAAGCTTTACACACAGCCTAAAGTAAAAATTATTATAACTAGAATTGGATACCTTTGTTCATTTTTTTTAACTGCTGAGAAAATCTCAAATAAATAACCAGAAAAAGAGTGTAAAGGTAGAAAAAAGCATCCATCCATACAGTAATACAGACATACAGTAATTCATCATAAAATCTTACTTAATGCAGAGTGCCTGCTAAAGCAATATGTAAATAAGCCAAACTAATTTGAGAAAATATACTCAATTTTAAACTACAATTATATTTTTTTCTAATTAAAGCAGCAACACAAAATGAATCAAAATATATATCAGTGTTTCATTTTCATCCAGCAGAAGAGATATATGACCCTCTCTCTCTTCACACTCGTAAAAAAAATAATAATAATAATAATAATAATTGATACTAAGCAGCCCATGAAAAACATTTAATGGATCATCAATACTTCAAATTAGTGCATTCGTTCCTTTCAAGTTCCTATAATGATCTTCCGTAGATTATTTAATACTGATTTAATTTAAAGCTGTATATCAATAATTCATCAGATGATAATGTTATACTTGAGAAAATTAAAGCACGATTTTGCCAGTCATGCGGCCTTTTCAACATGCATATAACTACACAACCACAAAATACTTTATTCATGAATCGTTTTTCGAGCAATTGCAGTACAGTAACCACACTCTCATAAATACAGGTCCAATCATATCTTAGTGTTTGCTGATCATGAAACACATGGACAAACCAAGTATTAATTTCACACAATCTTCCACATGAAAACCAGCATGAATAAATGTACAACCCACAAAAATCAACCTCTGATTTGACCTTTTTCTATTTTTTTTTTTTTACAAGTTCAATCATGAAGTCATCAAAAAAAAAAAAAACAGCTGACATCCAAACTAGCTGATTTTCTTCCACTCTTATCTCTGCTAGTGTTTCTTAGCTTGCCTGCACATGCAAGGTTGACAAATTGGCTTGACCTCTTATCAAGTTGGGTCTCATATGGTTTATAAATGTTCTCGCCCACTGAGATTACAATCGGACGAGCTTGCAGTCATTACGCAAATGGAGGCACATTCTAATTGACGACATCCTCATTTGCATTGTGCGTTAATTACCCAAATCACTTAGCCGCATCTGCAAATTCTAATTAGTACCCGCAGATTCAGTGCTGCTAGATGTTTCCACCTGAAAATAAAGATGTCTTTCTCTCTGCGATGGTAAACAAAAAGCATGGTTAAATCAAGTCAAGGAACCATGAAGTGAAAATTCACCTCAGACACACCAGCCGGAATTAATCACAATCATTTCAAAAGACAAATGATTATGTCAAGGAAAACATGTGACCAAATTATGGAGATCCAAGAGGAGGGAAGACCGATAACTGGGCAAAATATGATTAGTTCATATGATTAGTTTAAAATAACAGGGAAAAAAAGCAAATGGCTTTAATGAATAGGTGAAGCCGCAAAGCAAATTGCTTTTAACGTTCCTTATAAAATGGCACGGCATTCATTACAGAAAACTTCACTACACTCTTAAAAATTAAAGGTTCTTTATTGGCAAAGGTTCAATGAAGAACCTTTAATATCCATGAACCTTTTCCAATACACAAAAGTGTCTTCCGATTATCAAACTAGCTACTCTTGTGAAAAATCCTTCTTGAAAACATTATTTTTATAAGTGTTGTAACGCAGCAATGAAGTCCCTTGGTAAAGTAGTTATCTGCTAACACAGCAGAGTTTTTTTTTTATGTGGTTGTACATCTTGCATCTGGAGATCTCTTACCTGAGAGTGAACATCTCCACAGGTGAGTACGGTGAAGCTGCAACATATGCTGACACGGTATCCCTTTGTCGAACTGGCGCGGATGGTACCAACACTGCAAAATTTGCATCCAAACGTTGCTCTGATAATTCCGGAGCAGATGGATTCTGGAATAATCTTACACTCCCGATGTGCCTCATGGGTGTAGACGTCGTCGATCCAAACAATCCCTCTTCATCCGAGTGAGCGGCGCTCTTGAACCCTAACTCCTCGGAAAGACAACCTCCCACTTCTGCAGCCCGGAGGCTGTAGTACAGCTCTACAGGCGTTCCTTCCAACAAATCCGGACTCCTCTGGCGTCCGGGGACGACGCTAGGAGGTGCAAACCACCCAGGAAGAGGCTCGAGCTCTGCAACGCAGACGCCCATGTCCCCTCGTAACCTGCAGCTCCCACGGACCTCCTGGGTTTCATGGAAGGCGAACATCTGTACGCAGGGGAGTTTGTCCACCGTGCTATAGTCGTCCCAGTCCCTCCCGGCGATATAGAACAAGACATGAACTTTGGGTTTGTTCAGGTAAATCCTTTCATTGAGAACAAATGTCTGTACTTTCCAGTTGAAGGTGAAGAGGGTTGAAGAAGCCACAAAGGAGCCAGGCATTTGGAGGAGATCCAAAGGAATAGGCTCTTCCACCGCAAGGGTCCCATATGTGGCATTGATGATGGGGGGTCTCCTGGCCTGGTGGATGAAGAACAGTTCCGTTCTGGAGAGGAAACTAGAGTTGCGCATAAAGTCCTGGGTGGCCTCCTTCAGTAAGAAAGAAGACTCCGTGTTGAGGAGCTGGTAGTTGACAGGCAGGTAAGTAGGGGAGGCATAGCGCTGAAGATTCTCCAGGATACGACAGTCTGTAACTGACACAGCAAAGAAAAGAGACGTCAGAACTAACTGGAATAGTTTCATGTGGGACTCTACACTCAGGAAAAAAGGTACAAAGGCTGTCAAAAGCTGTGCCTTTCAAAATCTGTAACCTTTGTACTGTATGTATGCATATTAGTACACTCTCAGAAAGAAAAGTACAAAACGGTACCTTTAAGGAACAAAAGCTTGTCACTGGGGTGGTACCCTCAAAGGTACATTATTGTACCTTGAGTCAAAGGAGCAAATTTGTACCTTACTTTTTTGTACCTTCTAAGGGCCAATACTGTACCTTTGAGGATCAATAATGTACCTTAGACAAAGGTACAATAAAGTACCTCTGGAAAAAGGTACAATTTTGTCCCATTAAGGTACCACCCCAGTGACAAAGCCATTTTGTACCTTTAGGTGGCAAAAAAGTTCCTTTTTATTCCCTAAGGAGTGAAAGAAAATGAAGGCAAACAACAACTAACTGCATTTTAAGACATTTATTTTAGTCCTTAAATGGAAAACAGTTTAATTCACAGATTCAATAATAATTCATCTCACAACCATACAATGTAACAACCCAAAATAAAATGTAACAATGTTTAGGATGTCATGTCTGATATAAAAACATTAAAAATAATTAATTACATTTTTTTAAGAAGCATTTCACTGACAAACTGACAACTTACTGCCACTCCAAAAACAAAATGAACAGCGATATCAGAGAATAAATACAATGGAACCATTTATATTTTCCTTCTTTCAATTTCATGAACATCACTAATAAGAACAGCAATATAGTGCAGAAAAACATGAGTTTTTTATCAAAGACCAAGCAAAACACTTTAGCACACCACACCAAAGTAAAGAGAGTAACATAACGGATAAACTAAATGACACTTGATGTGTTCTGGATTAAAAAACACAAGCTTTGAGCTCATCCACAACCCTCTACAGCCCTCCCAACACAGCTTAACATAAATGCCCCATACTAACAAACAGTTTATCATCGACACAGTATGTATCTGCTGTAGCCTTCTCTGAATGTACCGGGACAGGCTCGAGGGTTAGTGTCACGTTTTCTTTCCACTGCTGAACAAATCGGTTGAATTTGGCTTGCTTCTTAAACGACCCTTCAAAGAGGCATGAAATCATCCTCTCAGTCAATCCATAGTCCACTGCTTCTCCATCAACATCATTATCTAGACAAAAGAGAAAAGAAAAACAGCAATGTTAACCACCACTTTGGTAACAACATACAACAATTTAAAAAGGCAGACTGTAACGTTTGTGTAAGTCAATGGGGAAAAAGTTCGAGTCTAGTTCGCGCGAATGACGCAAATTGAGCGTTTCGCGCGATACGCGCGTTAAGCGCGAATGGTGCTTTTTGTGCATTTAAGCGTTTGAGGCGAATTCGCGTCTGCCGCCCGAGTTGAAAAATTTGAACTTGGGCGTCAATTCGCGCCGCGTTAACCAATCAGGAGCCTGCTAGGAGTCACTCATTCAACATGGAGAAACAACTGATGCTGTCAGTGAGCAGTCAACCAGAGCTTCATGACAAAAGTTCATATTTCAGGAGTAAAAAGGACCTAACGATATATATATATATATATATATATATATATATATATATATATATATATATATATATATATATATATATATATATATTAAAAGATTAATTGAATAAAGGACAAATATAAGAAACGTTTCGCTTTACCCCAAACGAATTACATTTTATCTTGAACCACTAGAGACATCAGAGCCAGCGGCAAATGTCAGAAGGTCTATCCGAGCTGAGGCTGCTCTCGGCGGATACATGATGATGGAGCTCCCGCTGATCATGTGGAGCTCATGTCTCCGAGATCGGCGAAACACATTTTTTAAATAGACGCTGTCTTTATAAATAAACCGCATATTTAAAGACTAAATCATACTTTCAAACAGTCACTGGCTATCGATAGTCACATTCCGCCCAAATGGCTTTGCTTTAGCTTTAAAATATTCCAGAACAAGAGACTGTTGGGCGGCAAAAAGGTTTTTTTTTTTTTTAATCGTTCTCCTCTGACGCAGTCCAGCTAGCTCACATAAGTCAGAACAAAAGATTTTTCGGCGGCAAAAACGCTTCTCATCCAACTCTGACGCAGTAGTTTTACAGCTAAGCTATAATGATGTGGAAAAAACGTTTTTGCCGCCCATTAGTCTTTTGTTCTGAAATATTTTAATATTTCACGTTAACGTTAACTTTTTGGCTGCAGAGTTGGATGAGAAGCGTTTTTGCCGCCGAGAAGTTAACGTTAGCTCGATGGTGAACTGTAGCCAAGATAGTACTGCTACTTATAATAATAATATTTATTTATGCTATTATTATATAATAATATTTTAACTAACGTTAACTAGTTAACGTTAATAATGGCAATCGTCAACGTGAGTCTAGCCAGCTAATGTTGACAGAGTATGAACTTGGCTAGCACTAACATTAACAGTAAAAGTTAACTTCCAACTTTGAATTAACACCACAAACACTGATTAAAAATTCAAATACTTTACCTTTGAATTTACTTTTCTCCTCTTCAGTGACCTCTATCCCCAAAGTAAATAACTCCGTGATTAAATCTTCCGTTGATAAATGTCGAAGGGCCATCCTCCCACCTTTGATCGACACTGACAGAGACTGACAGTTGGATCACTGTCGATTCACTCATGTATCCTTCCGCGCTGCAATATATATGCTTCCGCCGAGTCAAACTCTGGTTAGCCTGTAGCTAGATCCTTTCAATAGAACACAACTTAAAGCGTTAACAATTATTTGTCTGTTTTATTCTAATATAAATAGGGTAAATGGTTTGAAAATCAAATTCTTCAATACTGTTTGTGAATATAAATGATTACATAATCCTCATTAACATGATTAAAAATGATTCAAAGGGACATTTCACAAAAAAAAAAAAACATTCTGATTTATTTTGCCCATATCTCAAAACTTCACAGTTAATTTAGTTTGACATTATTGAGTTTGATAGTATAGGTTAACTTGTGTTTCTATATTGAGAGATGACATTTTCAGCATCCACTAATTCCTGCCATTTTATATTTAAACATTAAGGTACAAATATGTAAGGGACAAATATGTACCTTACACCTCGAAAAGCTCACAATGTACAATGGAAGGTGCATAATTGTACCTTAAAGGTGCACAATTGTACCTTAAAGATACATTTTTGTACTTTTAAGGGTACATATGCAAAGTTTGTACCTTAGGGAACAAAAATGGACCTGTATTGTACCTCTTTTTCTAACAGTGTACCCTAAAGGTACATGTTAGCACATTTTGCAAGGGTGCCACCAAAATTTTCTAGTTTGGGGTTTTAAATTCAGTGTTGCTTTCTTTTTTTCAATTTGTTGTTTTTATTTATTTATTCATTCATTTATTAATTTTTATTTTAGTTCATCAGTATCATTTATTTTTTTCCTTTTTATTTCAGTTAACACATGAGTAAAGATTCAAGTTTCAGTTTTATATAATAACAACTTTTGGTAGCAGCCCACTGACAGCTTTTTTACGTTTTTCTGTAAGTGTGTGTCTTCTAACAAGAAAGAAACACAAAGAATCTGATAATTATTTTCATGTTATAGATAATAACTGATGGCTGATATTAAAATGATATTCTATTTTGTGTAAATGAAAGAAAACAAACAAACAAAACACCTAATGAAACAGATGAATCAACACATCATAATGTAATGAAATATTATTTTCTAGATCTGCTAAAGATTTGATTTAACAGTGTAATTAAATTATCAGTGATTATCTCAAGTTAACCACTAAAATGAGATGATGGCAAATGTAAACTGTAATGAGAATGCACAAGTAAATATAACTGTGCAATACATTAAAAAAGTCTTATTTGCACCCTTGTTGTTTTCTGTAGAAAACCAATCATTAACCTGATCAGTTAAAGCAGCACCATTTATGATTAACACACTGTTGTCAGATTTGATTGCAGATGTGAAATCCTGAAATGTAATCTTGACAAAAATTTTATAGATGTAATTATTTCTCCATTTAAATTAGGTAAATTGTACTTGTATGACAAGTCTGAATATAAAAGAGCTGCCCAGAGGCATTACCAAGACAGCAGACAAGTGAACTGACTTGCCTTAAAGAGCTTTGACTAAACTGTGAACCCCAAAGAACAATTGTTGGCTATTCAGCACTTACCTGCTATAAAGCTACAAAATCTGCACAGAAACATTATATTGTGTTTTAATCTTATGTTTCAGTATCCTTAAAAACCATAAAATAGAAATCAGGTTTACCGTAATATATATATATATATATATATATATATATATATATATATATATATATATATATATATATATATATATTTTTTTTTTTTTTTTTTTTTTTATTATTATTTCTTTTGATGGAAAATGACACTGAAAGTATAAGAATTTGAAAACGTTGATGACCACCTGACTTTATGTAACAGACATCTGATTATTGTTTCAGAGAACTGGACTAAAATTAACTGAAAATAACTTTTTCAGCTCTTTCCTTAAACATATTGCATCATAAAAGAAGTGCCAAAATGATTTCCAGAGCAGGCACTGCTTGTATCTTATGTGATATCTCCCTCACTGTTTCTGGAAGACAGCACTGGCAGTGGCATGCTATCATAACCTCAATAGAAAAGCCTCCAGCAGAAACATCGATTTCACCTCAGACAGAAAGTAATATGGAGACTGATGAGACACTCTGATATGAAGAAGTGGACATAAAGCAAAACAGACACAGATAGTAGGCCCCCAAAATTTTTATCTGTGAGGGTGAACGTATGACCCATTATATATAGCACGTATCACTGCTCTGGAAACAATATTTTCAGCCAAAACACAATCTTGACAAACCAAACATAAATCCAATCCATTTATATTTAACACATAACCGATTTAGACAGTTTTCCTTCATTTTCTGAATAATGGAAATGACTGTTCAATCTATTAAATACAATTTAGTTTACAGCACTAACTGTGCAATGCTAGTTTTTCTTTTTTTTTGTGAGGGGGGGTGATCATGATTAAAAAAAAAAATCTTAAAATATGAAATTATTATTATTATTAGATTTTTTTGCTTTGCTTGTTTAAATTAGTTTTTTCTATTTTATTTAGCTATCCACAATAGGGATAACTTTAGTTCACAGTACAACTGTAAGAATACAATACTAATATTCATGATCCTGTAATTTTCAGTGTTTATTTTGGCAGGAAATAACAGCGAGCCCTATAAAGCTTATCTTTTGTTGAAAACACCTGGTCCATAAGCACTTCTCATTACAAGTTTAGAAAGATGCATGTTAAAAAAGAAATATAAAGACATAGCACTGCAACATGAACTGCTTTGAGACACTTAAAACACTGGATCATGAACTGCTCACGTGTAGAAAAACACTGTGCATTCAACCCAATCTGCATATTGCTTTAAAAGATGTAAATATTGTCCTTCTCCAACCAAATCCAATCTTAACCAATGATCTTAAAACATTTTTATCCACCCAGTGTTTTAAAGTCATATCTAAATCAATCGTTAGTCTTGACCTTTTAGCTGAAGAACATTTTGAGCTCTAATTAGGCTTCTTTCCTCTCTTACTGCACTCTGTTTTGACCAAGGATAGGGCAATGAATGACCTGCTTGTGAATCAGAAGGAATAAATTACTCTTTTAGGACGAATGGCTTTGCACACACACACATGGCAGTACACAAACACGGCTGAAAAAGGGGCATTGAAGAGGACAGCTCGTCAATGCAAAACAATCTGATTTATATAAGTGATTCTTTGAAGCAATTGAGAAGAAATACAGTGAAAAAAGGCTCCATTTTCACTGTTTGCAAGATTGATTGGCCGGTCTTGCCAAAAAGAAATAGTATTATCATAGTAAATTTAAGTTGTAACCCCATACACATGCTCCAGATGTGAAACCTTAGATACAGCACACAATGCATGCGTGGACAATAATTAACACTCGCTGACAGATGTTGTAGTCAAGTCCAGATGTTACTGGCTGTTATTTTAGTGCTAATATCTAGTTTACATACAGCACACCACAAGTCAGAATTTCCAGAATCTGGAAAAACCCAGACAGACTGCAGTGAGAAATACAGCACAATGTCTTCCTTGGCAAAAAAATAAAAAAACATCACAGATTTTAATTTATGACTTACAAGCTCGGTTGACTTTGTTTAATTTCTAGAGTGGCCAACTCAAAGAAGTTGTGAATGTTTGCTTCAAAAAAAGAGAGAGAAATTGTTAGCGTAAGTAATGAATGAGCTCAGGCTTAAATGAAATTACGAACATGACCAGCAACTCGGAAAAGGGAAGCCATTAATCAGAATCTCTTTAATGTGCTGTGTGGCAGTAATTTCAGTCCGTGCGTAATACAAAGTGAAACACTTATTTGAAAAAGAAAATGAAATATGGGAGTTGAATGCCACTAAACGTCTGCAAATTCATGCCAGTTATTTAATTTGAGTCAATTTCATTTCATTCAGTTCGGCATTAATGAAATATACAATTTCTGGGTGTTCTTTTCATGATAGTATGCATTTGAACAAGGGACAAAGGAACATTGCATTTAGTTTTGCAGGTCTATTATGAAGCATAACACAATAAACCGTTGATAAATTCTCACTGAACAATAATTAAACTAAAATGAATGGCTTCAATGTCTTATTATAAACACACAGCAAGGAAAGCCTCCAAAGCCTCTGCCTGTCAATCATCATCACCAGCTGCTTTTCTGTTCCTTTTGCTTCTTTCCCTTCGACCACACTGCTCTCAAGCTGATGGATCAACATGAGCCGCTAGTCGGCCCTTGTAGGGAGGCTCCAGACAAGGGGAAGGTCTTCTTCTGACTGCCCAAGCAGGACAAGGTATTAGGGAAGCTTGACAGGAGGGCTGCCCAGAGGAAAGCAGCCCTGGATGGAGAGGGCTTTCAGAGTCACAGCCCCCAGATCTAGTCGTAGACGAGAGCGCCCTTAATGATATGTAAGGCGATAGGAGGCAGTGTCAACCTGTCAAAGAGTGTGGTAAGAGGGCGAGATTGGAGAGTGAGGCACATAGGTGTGAGAATGAGAGGAAAGGGCAAGGTGGATGGACAAAGACTCGAGGCCAGTAAACAGATAAAGGAAGATGGTGAAAGATAGAGACAGAGACACACAGAGAGAGAGAGAGAGAGAGAGAGAGAGGTGCTGTCAGGTGTTTATTGAAGTGAAGCAGGCCTGTCTCCATGAGGGAATCGGCTGCTTAGCTTTGCAGGACTATCTAATCCCATGATGCTTTGTTCTCACTCTAGTCTTATGTCTAGAGTTGGGAACTGACAAGAATAATTAAGGATAATTTCCATTAAAAGATTTGGGTGGTTATGAGTGTCTGCAGCTCTTTTTGGTTAATCAAAATCAAAGAGTGTAGGCTGATTCCTGAACAAATGATTCTTATGAACTGATTCCTTTGAGTTAATCCAAATTCTTACGGTGTGATCAGTGTTTGATTCCTGAACAAATGACTCTTAGGAGCTGGTTCCTTGAAATGAATCAAAAACATGCAGCATGACTATAGTGAGCCACTAGTGACTTGAATAAATTAATCTTATGAGATGGATGTGTTTAATGAATCAAAAACATAAATCTGAGCAGTGCAATTAAATTCCCAAAAGAACCAAGAACACGTATGAATCAGTATTTAGGTATTTTATAAATAAAAATAAATTAATTAAATATGTTAAAATATATTCTAAATATATATATATTTTTTTGCAGATTCCATCATTTTCATCAGTCTCCATAGTAAACACTGCCATTCAAAATTTTGTAAGATTTATTGTTTTTATTTAAGCAAAAAAAAAAATATAATAATATATATATATATATATATATATATATATATATATATATATATATATATATATATATATATATATATATATATATATATATATATATATTTAGCTTTCAGAATTCATTACTCCAGGCTTCAGGGTCACGTGAGCCTTCAAATCATGCTAATATGCTTATTTGGAGCTTAAGAAATATTGATTATCCTCAATGTTGAAAATAGTGGCTTTTTTCTCGGGATTCTTAGATGAAAGTTCAAAAGAACAGCATTTATTTGAAATAAAAAAATACCTTTATTATTTATTTATTTACTTTTGACCAATTTAATGCTTCCCTGTTGAACAAAAATATAATATAATTCATTTAAGTTAGAAAAATCTCTCTGAAACCAAACCTGTTAATTTAATTTAATTTAATTTAATTTAATTTAATTTAATTTAATTTAATTTAATTTAATTTAATTTAATTTAATTTATTTTAATTTAATTTAATTTAATTTAATTTAATTTATGTACTGCATTCACACAACCTCTCTTTTCATCAAAATAATCAAACAATTATTTAGAAATAATTTAAATTATTTCTATTTTGATAAATATATTTTTCTGAAATCTGAAATGATTCACTCATTTGGCAAAAGATGCCAAAAGTTAATACATTAAGAGTTGACATTTTTCTTTCCAAACATTTATTCTCCATAAGTACTATAATAATAATAATAATAATAATAATAATGATAATAATGATACAAATAATAAACATATTAGTGAAATCATTAATAAACCATAAGTGTTCGTTTCCTCTGATTCCCATTGATATTTGGGCTTTTATAGTTCTCTTCTCACTCCACCCTACACAGTGCATACCTCCCTGGCACTCATCTCAAAGCCAAACACTCTCTTAAATAGGCTTACGCTGTTTTCCTCCAAGTCTCTACGTATTATTCCTGCCATACATTACATCAATTGTAATTAATAAGGGCTATTGACTTTGTGCTGGCCTGTCAAAAATAATTCATTGAGCTTTTGCCTTCACAAGCATCATTTAGGTAATGATATATGTGGACTCATCTTAAAACAGCCAGAAAGGCAGTTAAACGTATGCTATGAGCTGTGAGGAGAATCAATATATAATTCAACATTATGCCCATTTAAGATTCCCATAGAAATTAATGATATTGAAAAATGAGTAAGTTCATCTAGAGAGACTGCACAGAACTAATGATTTACAAAAGCAGGGCACTTTTAGAGGTCTATTTCGAAAGCCCTCAAAAATACTTCAGTGTGAAAAGCTGAGACTCCAAACCTATTCCTAAGTCATTTTTTTTTTCTCCATCTCAACAGTTTCTAGGAAATCTAGTGGCACTGCTAAGCTTTTTTGTGTTACCTAGAGAGGCACCCTGTGCAAGCACTAATCATATTTCAACCTCTCTCACAGGACGTTTTGTTAAAAGAATTGCGGTAGTGTTTTCTGCAACAGCTGCTTGGAAGTCCACATTAAGGGACTTTGCACATTAAACACAATCTAGAATGGCCTGTTTTTTTTTGCGTTCAAGGCACAGAGCAGCTGAAGTGCAACAGAAAGCGCTCTCGTTAGGGCTGCTCCGTGCCTCCCTACATCACTTGCTTCTCTTTAAGAGCTTCCACCCACAGATCACATCTTTTTTTTCGACTCCATAATTGCCTCTCATAGACAGGACTGTTGCCGATAATGAGGACTAATATGGATGTGGAGCAAATCTGTGTCAACAGTGTTCATCACTGATGTATTTAAGCATTAAAGAGCTGTCGACTGTGGAGTAAACACCGTGCGATGAGTCCTCGTTTCATTCTGTACTACCTAGACTTCACTCGAAATGCCCAAGTTGGGACTGGCTTGTCAACCTGACCTTCTCTGTACTTTAAACTTTACAACTTGAACCAGGTGTATGTGATGCTGGAAAATCATCGGGGTAATTAAAGCAGGTTTTAATACTCAACCAGCAGCTTACAGAAGCCTTGCTGCTCATAGAAGCCACTTCATTACACTAAACTCAAGGCAAATTAAGAAACATGAACACACACAGAGGAAAAACAACATACTACAGAAGGACTGTAATTACGATTGTGGAAATGAATAATGTGCTCATTAATCTACAAAACAAGATGTTGCTACTTGCCTTTGGTAAGTCTTACAGTGCTGTTGGTACAGGTTTGGTCACACGTCAGTTTAGTCAGTTTGCTTGTTGAGGTTAAAATTGCTGTACAGTATGGAACAATGGCATTCCTGGCATTCCAAAATCAAGGCAGAGTTGCATTAGCAACATTTCAGCAATATGATCAGCTATGTCTAGCATAGAGAGACAGGTAGGTAGAAAATGTGGCCACTTTTGGCAACCATGTGTATAGGTGTCCCTGGATCAGTACTATAAATTATGCATTTTCTATGTTATTCTCAAGATGGCAGCGCCAGTTCCCAAAAACGAGTTTCCTTGTCTTCGAACAGTCTCAACTTATCGCAAAATCTTTAAATAAACACTCAGAAACATATCTATGATTGACAGAGCCTTTTGGAAATCGACACGGTGTATAAACAACAGCTTTCGCAGGTGATGACTGAGAAGCTAAGAGGTCTCAGTCTACTCTTGAAGTTGAACCCCGAGCCTGCAGCCTTGCCTACTGATGATCTGCCTCGGGAGTTCACAGTCATTGTAATGTCAGAAGTTACATCCCCCCATGTGCTAACGTGAAGGAAGCGCTTCATGAGCTGTACAGTGCCATCAGTGAACAACAAAGTTCATAATAGACGTGACTTCAACCACACAAACCTAAAGAGAGTTTTGTTCTACCAATATGTGAACTTTGCAACAAGTGGATAAAACACACTGAATTTTGTCTACACAACAGAAAGAATGCATACAAGGCTGCACTTCTGAAACTCACCAAACCGGTTCAAAAACTCATCACTGTTCAGCCAGTTGATACTTCCTCAACACTACATGACTGTTTTCAGTGCAAAGACTGGAACATGTTTAAACCCAGGTCTCTCACACCAAAGGCATGCATCTTATCCACTGCGCCAACACCACCCACTTAAAATAAGATTTAGATTCATTACGAACAAACACAGAAAATCCAATGTCTTGACCACCCTGCATTCGAACCCACGACCTCACAGGTTCGGAACCAGCGCCTTAGCAGAGTGAGCCACATTAGTTGACGAAAAACAGCATTAGCCGATCTGTCCTGTAGCATCAAAAATGCAAAACGGACATATGCTCAAAAAAACATCAATCACTTCCCAGACAGCAGAGACCATCACTGACTACAAGCCCCCGCCACAGGCCTGTGATAATGGCACATCCCTCCCGGATGCTCTCAACCACTTGTATTCACAGCTTGAAACACAGAATGACACACCTGCACAAAAATTGCCCATACCTCCCAATGACCAGACTGTCTCCAGCCGACATAAGGAAGACCCTATCTAGCATTAACCCACGCAAGCCTGCGGGCCCTGGGGACATACCTAGCCATGAGAGACTTTACTGCACAGTTGACAGATGTCCTAACAGAAATCTTCAACACCTCGTTGAGCCAGGTGTACCAAAGAAATCACCAGTGTCCTGTCTAAATGTTCAAATAAAGCTTTGAAAAAGTTTAATTAAAAGGTAAACCTCACATCTCAGCCTTTAAATAAATAAAATATATAAGTCAAAATTATAATTGCTTAAATAAACCTCTGTGATCACAACAGCATTACTATTAAGAACACTTCATTTAGGTCAGCAGCTCTCAATTCCAGTCCTTGCGCCCCCCAGTTCTGCATATTTCACCCTCCTCTCACTGTTAACACGCCTGATTCAGATAATCAGCTCGTTAGAAGTGAGCTCCATGCATGAACTGTTCACATTGACATGGTCCCTATACAACAGTGGTTCTCAACCTGTAGCGCGCAGGCCGCATGCGGGCCGTCACGATTTCAGATGCAGCCCACCATTCATAACACCATTTTTGGTAACACTTTAGAATAAGGTTCCATTAGTTAATGTTAGTTAATGTATTAATTAACATGAACAAACAATGAATAATACATTTATTACTGTATTTATTCATCTTCGTTAATGTTAGTTAATGAAAATACAGTTATTCATTGTTAGTTCATGGTAATTCACAGTGCGTTAACAAGCACAACTTTTGATTTAAATAATGCATTAGTAAATGTTGAAATTAACATGAACTAAGACTTATAAATGCTGTAGAAGGATTGTTCTTGCTTAGTTCATGTTAACGAAAGTAGTTAACTAACATTAACTAATGGAACCTTATTCTAAAGTGTTACCCAATTTTAGTTTTTTTTTTTTTTACTTTCAGTTTTACAACTAATTTAAGTTTTTACATTAATACAAAAATTACTGAAAGAATATAAGCTATAGCCTAATATTTTTATGTGAAATTATTTTGTTTTTCTTATATTATTTTCAGACATGTGCAGTCCTACTCACATAACGTTCCACATTTAACGAACACATGCAATCGCTCACTTTGGCAGAATTAATTTCAAATAGTCATCAACAGCCTTTAGTTTGGTAAAATGGACCATCATAATGGACAAATTTGTTTTTAAGGGAGAAAAAAGAAACGTGGAAAATGCCAGCGAATGAACACAGTATCACTAGTGAAGGAGAGTGCTGGACTTGAAGAAGTTCAGGCAAATGGAAACACACATACTATGCAGCAATCATCCTTAATTTAAGAAATGTAGCAAAACATCTCTGGAGAGAACCTTATATTCTTAAATTCAAAAGTGCTTTCCATATTTGGATCAACAGAAGCTACATTTGTGAACGCACATTTTCTGCAATGTCTTACATCAAGTCATGCTCCCGTGCACGTCTTACAGACTACATCTTACAATCGCAACTTCATTGTGCTGCTACTCCTTTCGAGCCGAATTTCACAAAATTGGTCAGCTCCCGACAGCATCAGGTGTTTTATTTATGGGGAGTAGAATTATTTATTTATTTATTTAAAATAATATTTATGCTATAATATTAGAAATCAGATTGGTTTTTATTGGTGATGTAATATATTATTCTATTACGTCCAAACACCCCCCAACCTTACCACATAACAGAAAATTCAAATCTATTTTGTTCAATTCTCCTCTATGCATAGTAGACACTTTTCACACACACTGCTGTATGTACATAATCCCACAAAAGACTCAGTAATATGTGTTTACATGCTCATGCACTACTAATCATCTTGCACTGTTCCCCAACTAGCTGCTTGACCTACGCTGTTTCTCTTTGCACATGTACAGTATTATGTGAAGCATTCATATAGTCAATATATTTTTCTTTTTCAGTCTATATATAGGTAAACATTTATATATAGTATATTAATATTGAAAATCTGTCAGTAGGTTAGTTGTGTATAGGTTTATACTGTTTTACTTCATTGCTGTATGTCTGTATTTATGTAGCACCGTAGTCCTGTGAGACTCAACATTTCGTTCCACTGTATGTCCACACATGTAGTAGAATGACAATAAAGCTCAACTTGAACTTGATGTTTTCACAATCAATGCTATTACTTTCAGGCTCTCAATCACTTGTACCCGGTCCAGTGTGCTGCTTTTAGGAATCTTACGGCAGGAGATCTTAAGGACAAGACAGGCACAGATCAAAGGGTCCATCAGTATTCAAAGTGCCTCTCTTGGACTTCACTAAAAATCTGGACAGGCTTCCTAATGAATCTCTTCCTGCTTCAGCGTGCCCTTTATGGTGTTGTGACATCATAAATCAGCAGCAACACTGAAGCTTCTCATCAGATGGTGGGGGGTTCAATCCCTGTCTGGCAAATGGCTTCCGTTTATCAAGCGTCATGCCCTATGACTACTGATGTCAAATCATCAGGGAGGTGAGAGCAGAATGATTTGGGGATTTTTGAAAAACTGTATTATACTCCCATGTATTTACAGCCTGTGATTAAGAGGATGTCCTTGTCCGGGCCTTCAGGAAGCAATGGAAAATAAACAAATCAGAATGAAATAAAAGCATCCTGGGAAACATTATGAGTTTCGGTAATTGAAAGCGAGAGTAATGGAAGAGTAATCATGGCCGTCATAATAATGAAACAGCCTATCACAATAAACAGCACAAGGTTCAGCATTCAACATGTGACCCATTAAAATTCCACTTGCAGCACCCCAATGCATTACCATTTAATCAAGTCTCTCCAAAAAGTTTTTTAAAGGAACTCCGCTGGAACTTGCTTTTGACCGAAATAACTTAATCTATTTCTTGGAATAGCATTAAATGTGAGGACATTGAGAAAAAGCTTTAAAAAATCAAGATTGGAAAGTAAAAATGGCACAAAGGGTTTACAGTGCCCAGTCTCCCATTCTGTCAGGCACCAACCAAATCTACCCTAATAATGTATGACCTCGTCAAACACAGATGGAAGCGAAGAAGCTTTTACCTTTTTTGTGGCATAAAAATGAGAACACTTCTTTAGAATTGTGAGGCAGCAGTAGAGTAGAATATACTGTAGCAGGTTATACTGGGATCCTATTTCAGATGTTTAGATGGTCAATAAAATTATTACTTTAAGGTATTTTTTTTCAGTGATTATTAACACTACTTCTATGTATAATATTTATAATAATAATAATAATAATACATTAACATATTAATATAATGTGTCATTATAGTTTTAAATGTGTAATTGTTGCTTACTTCAATATTTTAGCATATAATGTTTAGTTCATAAAGAATATCTAACTTTTCAAATTCAATACAAAATCCTTTTTTTTTCATTTAAAATTCTAATGACAGCATAACAATTTTTAGTGAATGATGTCATTCCGTATGATTTGAGAATGATCCAAAGATCTTCTTTTCAAAGGAAGCCATAAAAGAAAAACTAATGTTTTAATATATTACAAGAGTACAAAGAGTTAACTAATGTATTAAATTTACTGGTAAGATTAGTGACCCAGAATTTGTGCAAAATCATTAATAAAATGATTTACCTTTGCAAGTTTTTAATATGGCCTATGACTTTTGGACCCTATTATTTCTCTATCTTTCCTATGCATTTACCATGTACCAGATACTCAGATACAAGATACAGATGTGTGTGTGTAGAGAAAGAGAGTGTGTCTCTTGTCTTTGATACCCTAGTGTGAACTAGATGGAGTGATGGGTGATGGAGGGGCAGTGACTGGATGTTGCAGCGGTGCTTTATTGAACTAAACCCCTGGGAGCTTCTTCACAGATACTCACATAGTTCAAACACCTGCACACACACATTCCTGTGGACCTCACACACTGAGGTGGTGCAACAGCAACTCTCAAATAGCAATCTAATACACCACTGAAAAGGTTTACATTACGCACTGTTCCTGCAAGCCCTGCTGAAAGCTGACATGATTAAAGGTGCCACGTTCCAAGCTTTTCTATATCAGTTTTTTTTCTTTTTCTGCTGAAGCGCACTAATAACGTTAGTCAAGGTTTCTTGCACTAAAACATTTGTAGTTAAGTTTTTCACAAACATTTTCACCTTTGCTCAGACTTTTAAAGCCCGTTTATGCTTCTACACCTTCAATATGTAAATTGTATCTATTGTGATTGGCCAGTCTCAGTGTACCTACACAGTTCACATCCATTATTCATCATTGTCATTCATCAGAGCGGACATATGGTTCTGATGTGGAGACCATGATAATCTTGTGTAGGCACACCTTTGACAAACTGATGAAATGTACACGTTTTATTGCAATGTAAGGTGCTTTGGAAAATACTTTTGTATGGCTGATTAACAAATGCTAGCCAAGAACTGCTGTCACTTCAGCAAAATTATCTGAACTAGAGGATATCTCATTAATAAATCAGCTTGTAAAATGTAAATGAAGTTAAAAATACAAAAGCCAGTCTCCCATTCTGTCAGGCACCACCCAAATCCATCTCATAATATATAACCCTGTCAAACACAGATGGAAGTGAAGAAGCTTTTACCTTCTTGTTTGATAAAAAAAATAATAATAATAATATTAATAATAATTGCTACTCTTCAGTTGTGTGACAGTAGAGAATAGAAGGTTATATATATATATATAGAGCTTGGCAAATACTTTCCAGTTTTGTGTGCATTTTGTATCATACAGTCAAGGGACTCCTAAATGACCAGGTTTTGCACTTTGGTTTTCATCACTGTCCATGTGGCTTTGCACTGGGAATTTCTCCACTGTACATCATGTTTTATTCCAAAAGAGAAACGAGAATCCTTTTTCCTATGCAACCTCTCACTATCAATCACACAGCAATACCGTCACATCAAGTGTGTCTGTCGGAGATATCAGTGACAGTGTAAATCTTCCACACTTCTCAGTCAGAACTCTTGGACCTGGCTGGGAAGTTTATGAAGAAAGCGTGTTATTAAGCTAGTGGCAGGGCTCCAACCCAGCTGGAGACATATGGTATGATGCCAACAACAAAAGAATGAAGAAGAAAAAGAAAGAGACAACAGCAGTTGTTATAATTACCTCTGAGAACCGCTGTGAGTGCTGAGGGAAGCTGTTTTCTCCTCCTAACAGTGAACGTTTAAATGAGAGGTAACTAACTGAAGACTTTCTTCTACCATATGAACACACACTCTGTCTCTCTCGCCTGTTTGCTCTGAAATATCGGTAAACTTTCCTCAAGGTCATTGGTTGGAGGTGTAATAAATTCTACTTTGAGCTTTGCTGACAGTCCTGTTCTCTGCTCTGCTCTCTTAAAGAGCCGGGCTCCTCTCTGCCCTCCACCTGGACACTTTCTGTGCCAGAGATCATCTGTTATCATTACTAGCTCATCTAGAAGTCTTCCCTTGCCAGTCTACAGGCCATCATCATCACCACCCCAGACAGAAGCCTTTCCCCTGCATCACACACCTGAATGCAAGCACTAGTACTGCTGCAGTTTATTGATAAACACCATGCAGTCATTTATAAAATGTCCCTGACACTCTCCACAGAGCTTATAATAGATCTCATGATTGAGCACCACCATTACAACCCAACACTAACGTGAATGCTAACAAGTTCAAACAGTCAATAGGCCAAGCATGCCATTTGTACTGTGGTACTTCTGCCTACAGCTAAGAAAACAACCACAAACTGGATTTCTTTAATAGCTCAAGGCTGGCTGGAACTAAAACCTAATTTGATTATCGATTCATTTATCAACAATTTGTTTGATAAATGAATTTTAAGTCATTATTCTCTCTCTCTCTCTCTCTCTCTCTCTCTCTGCTTCAATTTACTTTGTTTATATCAACATGGCCGGTGAGATTTTCTAAAGTTTCTGAAAGAAATCTCTTATGCTATCCAAGTCTATGTTTAAAATCAGAAATATTGTGAAATGTTATTACAACTTAAAATGACCAACTTCTATTTGAATATATTTCAAAATGTAATTTATTCCTGTGATGCAAAGCTGAATTTTTCAATTTTTCTTTTAACTTCCATTTTCAGTGTCACATTAGTTTTCAGAAGTCATTCATATGCTGAATTGATGAGCAAGATTTTTTTTAAATTAAAGGTACAATTTGTAAGATATTTGCAGTAAAATATCCAAAAACCACTAGGCTAGTGTTATATATGGTGTCCAGCTGATTACTAACAATATCTCTAATGTTTTCAAATACTTGTAAATCATGAGAAAATTCCCATTCTAAACAGTGAAACGGGGCAGTGCAGTTTCCTGTCAATGACGTTAGTTACCCTTTGTTACCGCCTTTACTGACGTAGAAACCACATGACAACAGTGTTGTGGACAAATGTGGTAGTAGCTTCGCAACAAAATTCAACTAGAAAGAGATGCCGATCTCCCTTGTGTTTTACTAGACAGGTGAGTTGTTTTGATTCATATCTTTACAAAAAACGTATGCTAGTATAACGATTAACAAGATTTATAAGGCATACACGCCAAAGGCGGGGCATCGCATCTCTAGACCCGCGCAAGGTCGCATCTGATCCATAGTCTGATCGCGTCTTTGCATTGACTTTCTATGTAATCTACTTGCGCAAATCGTTGAACTAGCGTTAAATCCGTGATTTATCTTTCCGTCTGATTGATGGTCGTCAGCGGTTGGGCAGAAGACAACAAATCCCATCATTCCACTCTCCTTCTTAGCGTCATCAAACCACGCCATTGTTTTGGTGGTGCGCCCTCTAAAGGCAGGTCCTACAACCTGTACCAATAATATTCAGTGTTTGCTTAATATTTTTGTAGAACCCACAATACAATTTTACGTTTATTTTAATAAAAACAATTCTCTGCTTAACAAAAAGTTTAGAATATCACTTATTTTGTCTTTACTGTCAGATCTGTAATTACATTGAATGAGATTAAATGTAGAGTCTTTTTCCATTTCTTGTATTTTTCATAATTTTAGAATTAATCTTTAGATTTCAAGCTGTTCTCAGATTCACCAATCAAAAGTGGATATTTTAATATCAACCTAAATATTTCTCATAAAATTCTTCCAAAAATTTAGGAGTGAATAGATTTTGAGTATACATACTCCTCTCAGATTCTATGAGATTGGATAGAAAAAATAACAGAGATTAAATTTAGAAATTTGCCCTGAAGAAGATAACTGATATTTATCTACTGTATATTCCCAAGGACAAAATAATAACTTAATTTTCACAAATGATTCTGATGTTTCTCAAAGGTTCACAGTATTGCATTGCCTCCTCGAGCATCAGTGACTGCTTGTAGCCGTTTGTGAGAGTCTGAGAGTCAAAACTGGATCTCAACATCATTAAGGCACCGTGGGGAAGAACTCAAGCGTGCACAGCATGCTGGGAAACCACAGACTGACAGGACCTTGAGGATTTTTGTCTGGAACTCAAACCAGTGACTAAGTCATTGATGCTCTAGGAAGAAATGTACAATATTAACAATGGACGGCAAATTTAAATGTACAATAAGTGACAGTAAATATATTTATAATGTTACAGAGTTATATTTTTATAAAAACTGTTTTAGAACCATTATTAATAATTGAGCAATAACAATTAAAATTAATCTTCGCCATCACAAGAATAAGCTAGATTTTAAAATATAGTCAAATAGAAAGCATTTCTTTATAAACAGTAATATTTTACAATAATTCTAAATAAAATCATATCTTCCAATAATGACCATATTCTTCAACACTTTTCACCATTGGGAATTATGTTTAACACTAAATTGTACACAAACTGAGGAATTAGTGAATCACTTAAATAAAAATATTAGCCCTCTGCCCACTGAACATCAACCAATGAAAAAAATTAGAAGTTGAATTTTATGTGCTGTCCTTTATTTGTTTGTTCCCACCATTGACTACTCTAACAGTAGCTGAGGTAATTTCCCTTGAGAGCAATCAACTTAAATTCATCTCGTTTTGTTTCAAACCATCCCCAGATGTCTGTGAAATGACTGGAGCAAAAAAAAATAAAAAATGCAAAAAACACAAACTGTAAATAATTCCTGTGAGCTTAAACGGCATGTGTGCTGCATCTGCGAGAGTGCTGAGAGTGCGGTGTGATTAAAAACACACAGTAGCGTAAACTGAACGCTTCTGAAAGAAGTCACGGAGCACAACAAAGAAAATCCCAAGTCGGGTTTGTGCTTTTCACCTATTCGTTATACCGAATGTTCTCACCGCAGAAGTGCGTGCTGTCCTCTGCATGGCCCCTTGGCAGATGTACTGTATGTGACAGTGTGTGTGTTTTAAAGGAGCTTTTGTGGAAGCTCCAGATGGAGTCTCTAAATCTGTGGTTTAACCTCGAATGCTGTCGGACTGGGCATTCTCTCCAGGAAGGGAAAGAGAGCCATTAAGACACTAAGAAGAAGAGATGAAAGAAAGCGTGTAGCGGTGGAAAGGCACAATAGAGAAGGAAAAAGTTGAGACGCATGATAGAGGAAGTATATTCTGGATATTCTGAGAGAAAATGTTGCTTTCAGGCCTAATTCACAAAGGGATGAGGTAGTTGTTATGAAACTGTATTCTTATAATAAACATCATGGACACACTGCAGCTAAACTTCGAAGTTCAGGTTCTTCTAAGCAATTTACACAACATCTGTTTATAGAAGTGACAAATGCATTTTTCAGGATATGAAAGATTTGTGAAAGACTTAAAATATAAGAAAATCAGCAACCAATGTATTTTTTATTTGTATTTATTTACTTTATTAATCTTTTTTATGTACTTCACTAAATTTATCAATATTTTTTTATAAAGAGTATATTTTTTTTAAAGAATTTACCAAAACCTTCATCATCAAGCATCAAAGATGTCTGTCTTACACTTCAGAGATTCACTGGCTGCTTTCATGTGTCAATTAAGCATTGACATTTTTTTAATGAGATTGACAAAATGCCAATGGCAACTGGCCAATGTTTTTATGCTTTTTATTTGTTGGCAAATAATTTAATTTAATTTAAAAATGAGTTTCCTCCATTATATTTTTTTTATTTAATAAGTGGCTTTTTTAATGAAAACAGTGACAGACAAGCATTTGTAAAGCATTTATTTGCTAATATTACTTTGGTCAATCATTAATAACCTCAAACTGGTTAGGGGCAGTTAACACAAAACACAGTTTTGTATTTCGTTGGTCTGCTTTTCCATTGTAAACATGCATTAGATCAGTCTGTGTTCCACCAAATGCACCATGCAAGTTATGTTTAGTCTCAGTTTTCTAAAATGAATACTCTTTGCATTAAATACCCAATTGTTTATTACCAGAAAATTCATTTTACATCACTTTTCAAAATATTTTTCAAAATATATTTGACAATTTTGGTCCGGTACCTACATGATAAACTTGGATAATGATTTGGTCAGAAAACAAATGAACACACGACCCTGGTGTTGTTGGAAAAATGGCAGGTAATCCACCGAAGACAATTTTTCTCTTGAACGATTGGAGAAAAACTGACAGAATGCAATAAAATCATAGACTAACACTAACACTGAAATTACATCATGTTTTATTACATCAACAATTGCCACCCGTTTTTGCTTCTAAGTTCTGAAAGATGGAGATTTGTTTCTGAGAGCATAGATATGGACAATATACAGCACAGGATACGGGAAAAGGATGTTTTTGGGTGACTGTGCTAGTTTTTCATCTTTCAACCTGCATAACAAGAATTATTCACAGAAGCACAGAAAAAAAGAAAGAAAGATAGAAAGAAAGGACATCAGCTCTGCTGGACACCTGATCAGTGTATGGAGCCATAATGAGAACAGAGTAAAGACCTCTGGGTTTCCTGTAGCAAAAGATATAAAATAGCTAATTGATGCACTTCAAAATGTCATTACTTTAGTTAATTTATCTCATTGATACAAATAGGCTATATGTTAATTTGTTCAATTCAGTTGATGGATAGACAATTTAATTAACTTAAACCTTCAAATGAAAAAGTACACAGTAAATAAAGATGTTGCTCTTTAAATGAATGCAGGGAATGGCTGCTATCAGAGTGAAAGTTCAGCTGATAATAACAAC
This sequence comes from Carassius gibelio, assembly GCF_023724105.1. Lineage (NCBI taxonomy): Eukaryota > Metazoa > Chordata > Actinopteri > Cypriniformes > Cyprinidae > Carassius > Carassius gibelio. The sequence goes on from NC_068378.1 coordinate 10,381,359, forward strand.
ACAAGTAATCCACACGACTGCAGTCCATCAATTAACATCTTAAGAAGTGTAAAGCTGTGTATATGTAGTAAACAAATCCATCATATAGACAATTTTATTTTAATCCAGCTAAAATACATTGAGTCCTCTAGCCATAACATTGCATTCTCCAATAAGAAAACATATTTTCTCTTAATCAGCAGAGAAATATGAATTTTCAACAAGTTATGTAAAAGGTGTGTGGCGAGTGGGGCGGGGCCGAGAGACGTGGGAACGAGTAGTGAGGCCAGGTGTAGTGATTGGAGATGAGCTACACCTGAGCCCCACCGCTAGTATCGAGTCCCACGTAGGAGATGGAAGGATATAAAACTGGAGCGACGACCGTGAAGGACGAGAGAGGACCAGGCGTGGGCCATTATTTTATGTTTTGCTTTTTATTTATGCGCATCAGTCGTCTGTGAGGGGCTGGTGCGCTGTGTTGTTTATTTTGTGATTATTAAAGTTTCAGTTGATTGTCCGCCGGTTCCCGCCTCCTTCTTCCCGACAAATATGGAGATTTTATTATTACAGTATGTTTCTCTGTGTCTGTAACATACTTTGGTCAAATTTCCTCAACTGTCATGTAAAACAACATCCTTTTACCTTGTCAAAAACCACTCAGTTCACAGCAGCTGGTTTTGGTGCATGTCTCTTTAAACGGTAATGAGCAACTCCTCACCCTCTCTTCCAAGGAGTGTGTTGACACGACACATGAATATATCTGTATATGCTCGGAGGAGGTCTTATTCAAATAGCTAGCTATGTACGTAGAAACTGGCTGAAACAGCTCACTGGATGACTCAGTTTCAGACTTGGACAACCCAATACAAACTGGCTGTGTGTTTTCTTTCTGAGCAGGCAACACGCCAGAGACTAAATTCAAAAAAGAAAAAGAAAAAAAGAAAAAATTTTGAGTTTTCTCCTTTAGCACTAGTTTATAAAAATACTGTTCAATGTAAGTTCATGTTAGCTCAGGTCCAAGATACAACTTTAGATTTCCATAATGTATTAGTAAATGCTGGAATCAACAATAATTAAGATTAATAAATGCTTTAGAAGTATTTTTCATTGTTAATTTATGTTAACTAATGTAGTTATTATCTAATGCTATTGCAATATGTTACCATATGCAAAAATGAAGCACAGTTTACAGGCAAAGACAGACACAAGCATAAATATGTTGGTGAATTTTCATGTGAGAGGACAACAGGGGATGGACTTTTTGGATTATGGACTTTTTAAGCCAGAAGCGACAGTTTAATGCTATTACAAGCACAAGGTTTTACACTTCACAAGATGTTAATTAGTGGACTGGAGTCATGTTGTGGAGTTCTGTGCTGTATTTATCAGGAGCTTGCACTCTCATTCTGAAGGCAGCCATTCACTGCAAAGGATCCGTTGGTGTACAAATATTCAGCATATGCATTTTTCGGGAGAACTGTTTTATTGTAATATTAGGCCCATGTGACGGGCCTTCACATTCTGAGTTGGATAATTTGGTGCTTGCAAGTCAAAAAGGTTGAGAACCACTGCTTGAGATGCAATTTCTCAGTACTTTTTACAACCCATCCTTATGGCATAGACATAAAACAAATTCAATCTTCCAACATCTTCTAAAGAAATTTGCTTCATCATTTCCAGGAAAAACTGGTGTTGTATGGTTCTAATGCTAGTACGGTTTTGGTCTGATGGTAAACACATTAAGGTCTATAAGAGATTTAAATGTTCAAAAATCATATCAAAAAAGGAGAAAACAGACAGAAGATAAAAGCAAAGAACATAGAGAAAGGGCATCATAGGCTATTAGAGTTGAAGTACAAAGTACATTTTATGATCTAGAAAAAAGGGCAAAAGGCTTTAAAATGACAGTTTCTCACGTGTGACAATCTTAATATTTTCATGCACCTCTTTCCAAAGCGGTTGAAATTAGCACCTAGCCCCCAGGATCTGAGAGCAGATGAGTGACACACGAGTCGACACACAGAGGTGAGGCAGAGAGAACGCAGAAGTTGTCTCTAATGAGAAATGAGTGATTACTGTTTTATGTTGTTTGGAGATTCTGGAGTTAGATGAAGCATCCCACAATCCCTTTCTACATCTATGTTTGATCTCATCAGCTGTCTGTGTCAGTATCATTGACGACATCTTTGCAAAAGTGTGATAAAAAGTCCTGACTGTTAGATCCTGTAGTTCAAGCAAGAACACGAAAAGTATATTTGATGCAGTTTTCAAAAAACATGAAGCAAATCAGTGACAGATACCACAACCTTGTGTTTTCACATTGTATGTCAGAGTTTTATAAGAACAGAACAAATACGGTCACATCTGATGCCAACTTTTTACTTTATATAATAAAACATTTTTATTTGAGTCAGTGCTGTAGCACGGTAAAGCGATGCAATCTTTCCATTTGTGAAAGACTGCTATGAAATGATCCATTGCGAAGGGCACAGTTCACATCGTGCACATTGAACTCATAGACATAAATCACAGGGGTCTGAAAAAAAAATACTTTCTGGGACATTTATTTTTCTGAAGACCACTGAGAGAGAAGAGGAGGATGTTGTACGCCTGTTATACAGTGTGTGTGTTTGTGTGTGTTTTGGGAAGATATGTGTATGATTTAATGTCACAGTACTTCTCACTGCAACCCCTTCTTGTGCACAGACTAAAAAAAAAGCAAATAATATACTTGAATAACATTCAGAAAGTAGAACTGGACATTTAAGAAACTGAAAAATGTCTGAATATCCTTGCATTAGACTTAAGATTCAACTAAAATCAATGAAGATCAAATGAAGATATTTGTGCAACTGACATTTGGTTTAATAGTTTATCTAATAAAATAAAATTATAATTGCAAGTGTGATTAAATGGCCAAATAGTTTCTGGGGTCACTTCTTACAAACACAGACACATTCCGAGATGGAAGTATCTCTTCAGCGTGAAGGTCAGACTTGTGTGTGAATGTTCACATGTTGTTTTATAAAGCTGCTCTGTTTCATATTTTATTTATTAATTCTGCTGTGACATTCTTCTGTAAATAAAAAAAAGAACGGAAAAAAGCTATCTGTTTCCTAGATTATCTCGTTCTTTGTTTCTTTTTATGCATCTCAGGCCAAACTAGATGAAAGTCTGGAGATTTTCATGTGCTTCCATGTAATTGCTAACATAATAATAATTGAAAGAAATACAAAATACAAGATTTTTGAAGTTGAAAATTAATTAATTATAGGAGAAAAGAATAAAAAAAAATACTATTTCAGTTTTTATTAGTTTGATTGTAATACTGTAGTTAGTGAAAATCACACTTTTAGTATTTTTGATCTTTTTGATCTGTTTTTTAACAATTATTCACCAAGTATTACGTCACATGGCAGCAAACTCCAATTGCTGACATGACAAATGACAATGCAATTTTGGCCTTTTCCCCAGCTTTTGTTAATAGGACGGTAAAGAGAGGATGTAAAATAGTAGAGAAAGGAGCTAGACTCAAACTTGCATGCTGACGAGTATTTTTCAGCACTCTTGTGTTATTTTTATTAAAAGCATTCACCGAAAATGCCCAAAATGTGTTTCTGTCCTTGCTCTATGTCAGAGCTCCCCACAAAAGAAACACAGAGCCAGTAGTCATGTATTCAAAGAAAAATCATACAGTCCAGAGTAGGTGTTTCTGAAAACAGGATCACATATTTGAAAGAGTAATGGAGAGAACAACTGAAAATATGAGTAGCTGGAGGGGTATCACTTTGACAACTCGACACTTTGTGCTTTCTCCGCTATCAGAAATTAGCTTGAGGCTTCACGCTGGCGCATCAAACCCGAATCTACTTTTAGGAACAATGCAGGCCAAAGGATACACACACGGGGTGCTTTCATCTATCCACGACGCTGTGGCAGAATTTTCACAATAACTCACAGCTGGAGGAACGCACACATTGACGCGTACCGCTGAGAACAAACACTAGAGCCGCTACCCTGTTAGCTGCGAAGCGTTCACATATTCCAAAACGCTCACATATTCACAGCTTGAAAATAAGGCAAACTTTCAAGTGCTCCCGAATGAGGAGCGCTTTTAAAATCCCAACAAGGGTTTTCATCAAATCATCTGAAAACCTCATCAGAGGTTTGGCAACAAGCAAACAAGGAACGCAGAAGCAACCTATCAGCGATTATGTGTGAGTTCAGAAACACATGAGCTTTATCTTGATTTTTATTATGATGACAATATAAACAGGCACAAAGCTAGAAGGGAATATTTGATAATGACGTGCTGCAAACAGTTTGATGTCTTATTTTGTTCTATGATAGGGCTCCAGGAAATATATCTCAGAATCCAGTTATTTCTTTGAGTCAGTTAGAAAAGTCTTGATTAAAGCTAAACCTAAATTTAGGCTGTTTAATGGATTTTCAGTAAATGCAATCGATTAAACAGCAACACAGAAATATCAAGCCAGTATTAAACATAAAATTTATGTTAACTTACCCCAGTAACATAAATTCTTCTAACGTAATTATTATTATTATTATTGTTATCATCATCATCATTAATTATTTTATTGTTTGGAAGACTGAATACACACACACACACACACACACACACACACATTGGACTTTGACTAAAAGCCTTATTGATCTGTGTGACAGCTAGCCCCAGTCTCTCCTAAACTAATTTGTGGCTTATGAATTTCTACTAGGCATTTGTTTCCCTGCTTTTTTGATGCGATGAGAGGCTGAATAAAAGAATATAAATTATATATATTTTTTTTAAATATTATATGATGATCTAACCTCATATTTGCATGGAGATCCTAATTAAGTTATTATACATCTCCAAATCATCTCTTTGTGCAAACACTGGAACAAACCAATATATCCTTATTCAGAGAAAATGAAAAAAGAAAAGAAAAGCGGCAAGCACACACACACACACACCTTTACTAACACATACACCTCTAATCTTAATAAGCTCTTGGAGCATTTCATCTCAAACATTCACACAAAGCTCTGTGGGAAATAAGGTTCTGTAACTTTCTATTACAATCGGCTTTGTGTCTATATTGCATTTCCCAGCTTCATCAAAACTGGAAAAGGTTCTGAATGTGAGTGGAGGCACTGGGAGAGAGAATGCATGAGGAAGCCAGAGGAAAGACACAAGCAGTGGCACAAATGCAAATCCCTTTCACCTCTTATCTGGGCCTTTTGAAGATATTTGTGTGTACTTGCATATTTGCTTGTGCTTTGAGGGTTTGTATTAGGCTTTATTTGTTTGCATATTCATGTGTGTTTTTCGATGCAGGCAGCATGGATTAAAATGACAGTTTGGTGATTATTGTGAATATCTGGATTGAGAGTTAAACAATCATTCATCCCCCTGGGTGAGACAAACAAACTCACATACAACTTTATATAGACACACACACACATTTCACAAGCCTTACTTTGCAATGAAAAGTGACTGGGACTTGAGCTGGCCTTGTTTTTTCAGACAGATACAGTCACTTTTCTTACTTCTCGCTATTACACTAAATGCAACCCGCAACTGAATTTTTAAAATATCCCAAATGGTGCAGGAAAACTGTGACTTTGGCAATGCTGGTGTGAGAGTTAAATAGGAATTAAGACCAGACTGTTTCTATAAAACACATTAATGTGTACATATTAAGTACACATTCAAGTGTGTGAAAAAATCAAAATGTTTTATTGAATATTAAGAAAGTGGTCTGTAGTGTAGCTTAAAGGGCACTAGTGGGTGATTAGCTGCATAATGCAAGTGTGTGTGTGTGTGTGTGTGTGTGTGTGTTCAGGGTGTTTTTAAGAGTATGCCAACCAGCAGTGTTGTTGGTTTGTTTGCATGTGTGTGTGTTTGTCAATAACACCATCAAGCCAATCCTGAGAGCTGCGTGAATGGTGTCCCCTGGTATTAACAAGGGCAGACACACAACGCCGCCTCTAACTGGAACTGAAAGGGAAAGAACACTTCAGCCTGAGAGGAAAATAACACTTGCAGGGCATGAGAGGCGTATATTAGCATTGTTAACTGAGAGAACGTGAAATGCCTATTTGTTCTAAAAAAAATACTGCCCTGGTCTTGCAGGACAGAATATTAAAATAGCTGTTGCCTATTTATTATAAAAAAATATATATATATATTATAATAATAATAACAAGACAAAACTACAGAGAATGCTTTACTTATTAAGTGCGGTCTGCTCAAACAAGTGCCAGACAAGTTTTCATTTTGGGAATCAGAGGGTATTTAATAGTGTGGTTCAAACTAATTCCAACAAAATGTAATGCCAGCAATCAGAGTAACAAAAACAACAAGAATAACAACTTTAAAGTTCAAAACAGTGTTTGAATGTACAACACCATCAGAAAGATTTTTAAATGTTTTTAGTGAAATGATTTTTAAAAGTCTCGTATGCTCAAAATATATATATATATATATATATATATATATATATATATATATATATATATATATATATATATATATATATATATATATATATATATATATATATAATTATATATATATAATTTATTCCTTGGATATCAAATCATTATAATGACTATTTGAATGTCAAACATTTGTTCTCTATTTTGCTTGTAAATGAGGCAGTGGAGGGGCAGCTGGATCCATCTGGTCTACCTTGTTACCCTAAATATGCTCAAGATCCCCAGCTTACAGCAATCAGAACATTCAGGAAACTTTGAACATTGTGAAAAGTCCTGGATCATTGAATGTTCTGTCTGGTTTGGTGGAGAATTTGATGTGCATCACTACTCTGCAAATACTGGCTCATAAACCGTTGTACATGACCTTGCTGATAGATAGCTGAGATATCCCACAGACACAGGTAGCTCTGGATAACAAGGATTACTGCAAATGTACAGAATCACCCCTTTAACATTAGCTTTAATGGGATAGTATAATTTCCAAGGGATTGAAATTTTGAAACAAAATAAAGTGCATCCATCCAACATTAAAAAGTGCTCCACATGGCTATGGTGAATTAATAAAGGCCATCTGAAGTGAACCGATGTGTTTGTGTAAGAAAAATTATCCATATTTAAAACTTTATAAACTCTAATCTCTAGATACCGCTAACGGTCACACGCTGCTGAAATAGTACAACCACTGAAGTACTGCAACTTTTCACACTTTTCAGGAAAATTTTACTTCAGCCTGTTAAACCTGGATAGAAAATAATATTTTAACATTGAAAAACACGAAACAGAACTTCCTTCTGTTTTTTTTTTTTTTCTCATTATTAAATCTAAGCAAAACTCTCAAACAAAATATTTTGTAGTTTGCTGCTTTTAGATACTAAGCAAAAACACATCTTTTATTTTGTCTTTGTGTGAAGTTATTTTTTCTCAGATATTTGTTTTTATGGCGAGGTAAGCAAATGGAGTGTATGTGATGCTGAGTTTATTAGAAGTGTTGTCTACAAAGCACTTAATTTGCAGGAGGTATTGCTGTCAGCTCTTTCAGTCGCACAGAAGAACTTGATGCAGTATATACGGCTTCAGCATAGCTTTGAGGACTTTGTCTTTGAGTTAGCTGTCTTGCTTTCATATAGACAAAGTGTGTGGGTAAAGCAGTCTTGCCAACACATGTTGACTCTGTTAGATTAATCTGCTCTTGTTGAGAGTTACGCAGAGACGCGGATATGCTGATTAGGGCAACTGGTCGTCATTAGATGCTCACTGATTATAGAACAGCAAACCTCCCACACACAGACACATGTTTATTTATTTATTTATTTATTTGTCTTTCCCTTAAGGCTGGAATACACTACAGGGATTTTAAAATCTGAATAGATTTTTAAAACACTAGGCATCATACATACTTACCGACTTTGTAAATGACAAAGGAAAACTGGCCATCATCCTCCTACCATATATTTATCACCAGGACCCTATGCAGAATTCCTCTCAGAACTATTGGTTAATGTTGATGAAGAGCTAATTGTCGGAGACTTTTTACATTCATGTTGAAAATTCAAATGATGCGTTAGGACTTTTAAGTAAAGACTTTTAATTAATGAATTGCTTAATAAACTCTATTAAGCAATGTGTCACTGGACACACAAATCGTTTTAATCATCCGCTAGATTAGGGGGTGGGCGATCTGTCGATTTTATGACATAATTATACAGCATGGAATTGATCTTACTCATATATGTATTGTACTTCAAAGTTATGATGTTACTGACCACTACCTTGTATCATGCTGCTTGCTGTGTTCTGTGCATGCTGCGTATTACTAATATTAAATATATCGCTCCTCGTTATCCTTGGGGTAGAACTATTTTCCAACCACTAAAGATTAAAATAATTCTCTCAACTGCTTTGTTAGCCTACCCATAAATTCACATGAACCCGACAAATTGACTAGCAATATGGGCACTATCTTCTCTAATACATTAGAAGCTGTTGTCCCGTCAAATAAAAAAAGTTACTGCACCATCGTTCAACAGTAATACCCATTCTCTCAACACAAATGGAGAAAAACTCAATTAGAGGTTTTTAGAATTGCGTGGAAAAACAGTATGTACATCTATAGACAGGCTCTAAAAGCTGCCAGGTCCAAGCATATCTGAATCCAAGGTTTTTATTTAGCACCCTTGGCTAGATTAACAAATAATCAGACATCACCCAAACTAAGATATTCCAACTAAATATATAACTCACAGTTTAGGTAGTAATGACATTATAATTTCTTCACTGATAAAATAACATCAGAAATACAATAACAAATGTACAATATGCATCTTGTAATTCAGCTTCATTCATCACACCTAAAGAAAACTTGCATTGCTTTACAACTAAAGGACAAGAAGAGCTAAATAAACTCATCATTTCAAAAAGCTGCCCCTGATCAGTTGTGCAAGAATAAAAATGTCTATTAGTCAGATTTAAGACCACGTCACTGTCCAGAAACTGCACTTTTTAAATAACAAATGACTTTCTTCTTGCGCCGGACCAAGGCTGCATGTCATTACTAGTTTTACTTGATCTTAGTGCTGTATTTATCACTATAGATAATGACATACTCATAGATTGAATATAACACAATACGGGTATTCAAGGTCAGGCTTTACATTTTCTTTTTCTCTATAATTTATTAGTATATTAGTATTTATAATTTATTGTCTATTCTCTTTATAATTATTTTTTATTGTCTTAAATTATATGTATGTCTGTGCTACAGTATGTTTGTACTTTCTATACTGGATGCTCCTGACACCAATACTAATTTATTGTGTGTGTAAACACACTTGGCAATAAAGTTATTTCTGATTCTGATTCTGAAATGGTTTAGATCCTGTCTATCTGACCCTTACCACTTTGTTTATTTAAATGGGGAATCATCTCAATTAACGGTACACCATTAAAGTATGGCGTGCCACAAGGATCTGTCTTAGGCTCTCTGCTGTTTTAAATATATGTATTGCCCCTTGGTAATAGTATTAGAAAATATGGGATTAGTTTCCATTGTTATGCTGAAACTTCTAAATTACTAACAGTTACTACAGTAATAGCTAACAGTGTGTTAAAAATTAAAAAGTTTGGATGACTAATAATTTTCTCATATTAAATTTAATTTGGATAAGACAGAGACATTACTTATTGGAACTATATATATATATATATATAGAGAGAGAGAGAGAGAGAGAGAGAGAGAGAGAGAGGGAGGGAGGGAGAGAGAGAAGGAGTCTATGATAACAATTTGCATCTAGACGGATGTACTTTTACTTCCTCTACAGTCAAAAACTTGGGTGTTAAATCAGACAGCAACTTGTTTGTATCATATTTCACGTATTACAAAAACAGCATTCTTCAATCTTCGAAACATTGCCAAACAACGGAAAATTTTACCTGTTTCTGATGCAGAAGGTTCATGACCTATAGATTTGACTTCTGTAGTGAACTGCTAGGTGTTTGTCCTACATCTTCAATAAACAAGCTACAGCACAGGTAGTCTAAACTGCAGCTGCTAGAGTCCTTATGTCAAGAAAATATGATCATATTACCCCAATTGTACTATCTCTGCACTGTTTACCTATTAAGTTACGTATCAGTTACAAAATATTACTACTTACTTAATAAGGACCTAAATGGTTTAGCTCCTGTGTACTGTACCTACAGTAACCAGTCTTCTATCACACTACAATCCATCACTTTCCCTAAGGTTGCAAAACTTTGGTAGTACCTAGGAGGTAGAGCATCGGTGTTCAGACACACTCTCTTTGTTTAAATCTAAATTAAATACAAATATCTTTAGCCAAGCATTCACATAATGTATCTTATAATCTTGTACTCCATTTATATCTGATCAAATGCACATTATCATTCTTTGCTTGGTTTGAACACATTATCATTTTATTTGCTTGGTTTGAACAGTAGCTACTCTAATTTTTGTCTATTTGCTTCTCTGTTTCTTCCACGGGATGGGAATCCCAAGGTAACTAGGAATTACACAAGCTTTAGTCTAGATCCAGCCCGTAAAGATCTGAGATGAAGAAACAACTTAGAAGAGATGATGCCAAACCCCCCGAGGACCTCAGATGACGCAACCCTGAACCAACATGCAAAACCAAAATGATTTTGAATGGTAATCAATTGCTTATCCTCTACCTTTGTTCAGTTCCAACCTGTGTCATTTTCTGCACTCATTAGCCTTATTAGAATTATTAAATTATTAATTTTAATGTTTAAATGTAATGTAAAATGTAAAAATGTAAATGTATATTTTATAATTATTATCTCTTGCTCCGTATTTTTGTGTTGCACTGGACTGTTTCAGCAGACATAGACAAGTTTTCATGATTTACCCCAGGCGTCCTGTTAAACCAGAGCTACATCTGGCATTGTTTATCCTCAGCATCACAATAAGCAAAGCTCTGTCATTGCTTTTCTTTGTAATTGAAAAGCCAGATGTTATCTCTTTAGTAAAGGCATTATAAGGTAGGTACAGGATATTTGCTTTTTTCAGCTTTATTGTTGTCAGTCCGAAATTGTTTGTAAGAGTTGTTTAGCAATTGTTAGCAATTTGCAAGAGGACTTATTAGCTCAATGAAGCTGAAGAGGCCATCATGTAGGCGAGACAACAGGCAACAACATTAACATTTGCTTTCAAATAAATCAAATCAAAGCAAAAATATACTAAAATAGAAATCTGCTATTTTAAAATTGCAATAATACTTAACATTATTGTTTCACTGAAATAAATGCACCCTTGATGAGTATACATTTTCAAAAGCATTTATCTTACCAACCCTAAACTCATTATAAAGTCAGGTAGATGTGGTTAAACTTATTCAAAGTATTACAGTACATGCATCTTTCACACAGTGAGAAACATACCAGGTCAAACAAAATGTTGTCTAATGGAAAAATATGCCACATATATGACTGTGAGTGCTGTGCAATCATATGCTGTGATGAAAAAAGTAGAAGAAAGAAAAACAACAAGGGGAGGGAAAAAATACGATTTCTTAAACGTCAGTAAAAAAAAAATTCACAGTTGGAGAGATACTTAGCCTTTGTTCGCTAAAAGTCCAGTAAAGCAGGGCTGCCAGTCTCAGCACAGTTTCAAAGCTTTATTAGAACAGGCACAGTAAAGCCAGTAAATCCAGCCTTACATCTCACTGAAATAGACCCACTGCAGTGCCCTGCAGAGAGCCACCTCAACTTCCAGTTGTTTGCCTCTTAAGCCAAATGGACACTTGGAATGTGTCAACTACCCTTTATTTCCATAAACATCCATCTCAGCGCATGCTGACAGAACCACTGGGGAGAAACTCTGTGTTTTTTGTCACCTATCCCGAGGTCTTGCCTGCGTGCAGCACAGCAGGAATTTGTGATGCACTGCTGCATTTATCAAAGCCATTTCTAAAGCCATTTTCTTCTTCAGAAGTATAAATGTCACTAATGTGATCACATAAAGGAATTGAAATTGGCTAACAAAGAAAATATTATGTTGTGCTTGACAAAATAAAATAAAAATGCATTTAAATTCATATTTTTATTAACAACATCTCTTAGTCTTCAACAAGGAGGTGAAATGACCGACTCTCACTGTTATACATGTCACACTTTCAGGTGCACATGCTCTAAAGTAAATCACAAAATCTAGATCAACCCTGAGTTTTGTGAGCTGAACCCGATTAAAACTAGGCTGGATTTGTTTGGTGTTGTCAACTCTAAGCCTACTCTGAAACTCTGAGTTTGTTCAGCTAGCTTCATGCAACAGGCCACTGGCATTTAATTCAAATAAACCAAATTTTAGAAACTTTCCTGGCTTAAATGTTTAATTTTTTTTCCAAAGAAAGAAGATCATTATAGTGACAAAAGCCAAAATATTAAATCTCATAGATGAATATTTACTGAGTAATCCACTGTTTTGTAAAAGGGATTAAAATGATCTTTTTTTTAGCTGGAGCCCTCTGTTTGAGATGACACGGAATGACCCTTGTACTTTTTTGCTTTCTAATAAACAAAATTATTTTGCTTGAAAAAAGCCTCTTTGTAGGAAAACACATCATTAAATAAAAATTAATTGCATAATTTGTTTTATGATGATTTTCAACCTAGAAGCTGTGTGGTCCTTATGAAAACAGCAAAGCGAAGCCCTGATCCTACTTTGGTGCAAAACTATTAAAACAAAATCAGTTCGATTTAGAAAAGCTAATTTAGGTGGAAGAATGTAATTAGGCTAAAAACCCGCTTAAAGCAAGTTCACCCCAAAATGAATCACCAATTACTCCCCCTCATTCTAAACCAGTATGACTTCTTCTGTGGAAGAGAAAAAAGACTACATTTTGCAGCACACTGTTTTTCTATGTAAACATGCACTAAACAGACGTGTTTGAACATTGCGTTTGTGCCTCACATTTTTTGCAGCATCTCACAAATCTCTGCATTCTTAAAATGTGGCACTTAAATTAAAAGATCAACTTAATCAAATGTCTCTAGGCTTCCCTGAGTCTCATGTTTTTAAATGCAAAAACACGCTCTGTGTGAATGGGCTCTTAGACATTCAGCTTTAAACTTCTGTGGGGGAAATGTCATTAGGGCTGTAAAAGACAAAAGGCCGAGCAAATATGAAAAAAAAAAAATAATAATAATAATAAAAATGTTAATTCGTAGGTGAAATATTCCTGTACATTTTATAATAATGAAAGAATACAACATCACACACAAACTGTCCAGCTTAATTTCCAATTAGCTTTTTCTACATTAACCTAAAGACTCAAATTGCTAGGAAGGAACTGAAGTTGTGTTTCATCACATTAACTAGATCATATCATATCCCTGCGGATCATTTTATATTTCCCCAAAACTGAAATGCAAACCTAAATCACATTACACACACATGCCTCCCTCCTCCCACACTGCTTTGTAACTGCAGCTACAGATGTCTGAAGAATCCACATCCATATTTTAATCAAAGAGAGATGAATGCACAGGGTTAGTTAGGTTAAAAGCTTTTCAAGCATGCATGTTTTATCAATATTTAATATTAGGTTGTGCTGACGAAGCATTTTTCCACATGTGCATGCTAGACAATAATAACAACTCCTTCAATACCATAATGAAAAAGTATTACTTTAGCAGTTTAAAAGCCACATTTGAATACCTGCTTAAATCTGATACTAAGTTTGTTTAACAAAAGTATTTTTTTAAGCAGATTAAATCACTCTTGTGCACACACAAATATCGGGTAAAATATGCCATTTTTAATTGTCACCCTCCATTAAGCTTGTTGCAATGCATTCTGGGAATGCATTCTCTATAAAGGATGCATTGAGAGTGTTGGTTAAACCAAGACATCTTGGGAAGCAGCACAATTAGGCTCTCTACCTTTTAAAACAGCCTTGGCGCCTGCAGCGTACTCACAGTATGATGCCTTATAAAACACCTACTGCAGTGCGCTCACTAGATTTTGCAGAGCAATCAAGTGTTTATTTGTTATTAACTCATCTCCGTCCGAACGGCACTCAATCATAGAACAAGGTTCACACACCCACTGGATGAGTTTGGAGTCTGAACCTGTGACCCGATTCAATTAACTTTGACCATCCTGACACACTGAATAATTCAAGTAGCAATGTGTGTTGCTTTAGCTCTCAACTAAAGTGAGCTTAATGGGCCCCTAGAGATCCATTTACACCAACTGAGTTTATAAACCTGTTGGGTGGGAGAAAAATCCTTAGTAACTGCAGTCAGGATGTAGTGTTATTTATGGCTTCCGAATGAACATTTAGGAGCGATCCAAGGACATCGTTTTTAATTGCAGGTTAATTAATTGGGATAATAATTACTGTAAGTGCCATGGCCAGATACATACATTAATTGCTTATTTTGTATAAAATTTCTAGAATTTTTTTTTTTTTTTTTTTTTTATGTGCAAATTTCCCTTCCCTCTCTCACAAAGACTCATTATAGATAAGGATGTTTAAAGAAGTTGCAATCAGATCATTTTTTGTAAATCCTACATCCTTCAGAAAGAGCTAGTGAAAAGCTATAGGGTAATTACTTATTTTGACTGACCTATAATGAAGTTATACAGATTGGCTTTACAATTGCCTTTTTAGAGTTTCAAGAATAATTCATTTCAATTAACTTGCCTCTCATTCATCATGATCTTCCACTCTTTTATCCTTGTGGGCTCGCTGAAGAGACCGTTGACCTCTTCTGTACAGCGCAGACATGATTAACAGACAGGTTCTCTTTAGCAAGCTGACACTTATTGTGAAACTCATTCACATCTTAATGTTCGCAGGCCCTTGGCAACAATACGACAAGGTCAAAGTTAAAGGACGATTATGTAAACATTATAAAACGGCGAGTTGTTGCATTTACATGGCACCACTGACTTCTGAATAACCACCGTGATGATCGTGCTGGTCATATGGGTTTTTGGTGACTGAAGGATGACATAGTGGGAGTGATTAAGTGTTGAGAAGAGACTTGTTTCAGCTTATGACCCTCACACTCAATCAGACTCATTAAAGCACTGAGTGAGACGTCCAAATTCCCTTTTGAAGATGAAATGACATTCACAGATTCATCACACACAGTGACATCATTTGGGAACTGACTCACGTCGCCCTTGGCAAGATCAGGCGTAAGGTGTCCCAACAGGATAACATAACACAAAACAACAACTACAAATTCCCATGTAGCAAATAACTAGGCATACTTCGATAAAATGTTAATAAAATATGTTCTGGTGATTCATGCACAATAAGACCAGGGACATTTATTACAGCATAAAAATAAAATGCTTGTTTTTAAAAGAAGCTGTTCTCCCAGAAGAGCCCTTCTCTCTTTGAAGTGTTCTGCTTTTGTAGAAACAAACAAAACTAAATAAGTTTAATAAAAATATAAATAAATAAATATTTTGTTTTATTAAAACTGAGGTGGCGTGTGTTTGGTTTGAGTGCCTTGGCAGCTTTTTAGTCTAGCTTTTGACTTTTTTTGAAAACGTGCCAAAAAAAGAAGAGTGGGAGTTTTTATAACACACACACACACACACCCAAACAATTATTGCAAACCTTATTTAGCATGGTATTGGTGGAATATTGTTAGCCATTAAAGTGCTTGAGACAATACAAAATGTAACATTTAACTCAAACTATTCACGTTCAACACCTGTCCTGATAATATTGAACAAACTAATGAATAGACAAACTAACTTTATAATATCTTGCTTTAATAAGTCAAGACTAAATTATATGTAACAATAAGGATCCATTTGTTAACTTACGTTAATGCATTCATTAACTAATAATGAGCACAACAAATACATTTGTTATAATCTTTGTTAACATTAGTAAAAATACAACTGTTCATTATTAACTGTTAACTCAGGTCTATGAAATAATATTAACAGAAACAACTTTTGTTTTAAATAAATAAATGTTGAAATGACATTAAGTAAGATTAAAGTTTGAAATGGTAATTGTTGTAAATAAGCTCCCTAGTGGCTGTAAGCGTTATTACTGTGGAAGTACAAACTCCACAACAGCTCAGCGTGTAAACATCTTCTGTTCTCAATTTCAGCACTCACTACCGAGCTCCAGAGTGCCTCTGGAACCAATATCAGCACTAGAGTTGTTCGCCGGGGGCTTCATTAAACAGGTTTCCATGGGTTTCCAGCTGCAGACGAGCCTGAGATCAGTACAAACACGCTCTGTGATCACGATTCACACTTCACGCCACACTATCTGGCGATCTGACAGCGCTTGCCTAAATGCATATGCCAGCTGTAAAGTTTGGTGGCAGAGGAAACATGGTTTGGGACTGTTCCATGGTACAGAACAGGTCCCATTGTTCCAATGCGGATAATATTATCTAAAGTCAACACCATGCAAATGATACTGGAGATGATTTTGCTCATCCAAAGTACATTATAATGTCCCCACACACAAAGTGGAATCCAGAAATGCTTTTAGACATTGATTTTAGGGCTTTCAGCACGAGCTTGGTGCTTTTGTAAATTTGGATGATGTAACAAGACAACTTATTAAATTATGAATACTGTTATTACAGTATATCAAAATATGACAATAAAACACATTTACATGTTGTTGTTTTTTTTGTTTTTTGTTTTTGCTGGGGAGACAAATTACTCTTGTCAATTAATATATTAGAATGAGTCTATACTGTATATAGTATATGGGACTTTATAGCCAACCTTAACCCATCAAACATTCAATAAGTGCCTTGGTAAACCCATGTTACAAGTAAAATCTTTGAAGTTTATGCTACAATTTCTGTGTAAGGATGCATTTCCTACCATGAAGTGGAAACATCAGAAAACAACAGCAGAAAAGTTTCTTCCACCCGTCCATCCTCGACTACTGTACTTCATTAAAAACACACTAGCTCATATTTACTGTTATGTGCTGTGGCAAAGAGACACAGACCGAATGAGAACAGGCAAGCTCCCACGGAGAGGATATGTATCTTTATCTGTTCATTATGAGCACTGTCTCAAAATATCTGAAGAGAGTTATATACAGGCATTAATAATAAGCAAAGCTGTCAAATATTTACTCAGGGATAAATGAAATGTCATTAGGTTATCTCGGTTTTATACCT
This sequence comes from Carassius gibelio, assembly GCF_023724105.1. Classification (NCBI taxonomy): domain Eukaryota; kingdom Metazoa; phylum Chordata; class Actinopteri; order Cypriniformes; family Cyprinidae; genus Carassius; species Carassius gibelio. The sequence continues at coordinate 10,398,501 of NC_068378.1, forward strand.
TAATGATATTTTAATTAAAAGGGTGATCCTCAAAAAAACATTGTGCCATTTGTGCTAAAGTTCTAAAGTTTAGGGTTTCTTTCTTTCTTTATTCATTTATATTAAAAAAAAATATATATTAAGCAACATATTAAATAAGAAATGTTTCTGCAGCACCAAATCAGATTTGCCATTACAGGAGTAAATACATTTTAAAATATATTAACCTAGAAAACAGTTACTTTATTTTAAATTATAATTATATTTCACAGTTCGCAGTGTTGATGTTGTCGTCCTTAACCCAATCAACACTTCTGTGTCATATCCAACATAATGCCAGAGCAAATCATTATTATCGTAGAAAGTCATAGCATAACACAATTCAACAGAAAGCAGGGGACAAAGACAAATTCTGCATTTTCTTAATTTTCAAAGCATAAGAAAAAAAAACTACTACAGTGAATTCATGATATCTTCATTTGAATAAAGGCCAAATTTAAAGAGAAAGAACATTTTATTCTATATTATGCATTTATCTGACTCTCTAATGTGACAAATTTCTGTAGTAAATCAAGGGAACACCAATATGATATAGTTTGTGCCATTTCCTAAGAATCAAACATTACAAATTACAAACATTATAAATATTACCTGAAATTTCAAAAGCACATTTAGAAAGCAGGATTGGAACAGTCAATAACTGAGTAATAACTGAGCATTACGAAGTTAATGGATAACAAATGGCGGTACATGGGAGAGGAAAAGAGAAATGATTATTGTTTATAAATGTTTATCATCATCAAGGATAATATTAAATTCAAACATGCCCTTAAACTGAATTCAAAACATGAAAAACTGCTCTATAATAAGCTACAGTCACATGCAATCCAATGAAAGGTGAATCCAAACATCAAAACCTGTGATCTCTGGTTAATGGTGAAATTATTGGAAAAAAGAGCACCTTTTGTTAAATTCAGTTTGCCCATTCAGCATGAGCTCTTATTAATGTTTAATGAGCAATCACTTGAACCACTTGTACTGGTACACTATCAAACAGCTCATCACACTGCAAATTAAAGGGTGAATTCTTTAGTAGAGAATAATCAGCAGTAATTCTCCTGTCTGATCGCTGATATGATTTAAAGAATCCTGACAACTGTGTATATTGAGTAAGTTATAACAGGGTAATAATGTATTAATCATAACATTGCTGTCTTTTTCCATATTCCACTATGTTCTTCTCTCAACTTGCCTCTCCCGTCTCAGTGGGTTTCAGGAGTGATGATATTACTACGCCTGTGTTTATCGCGTTTTGGAACCAAACTCTTCATATATATATATATATATATATATATATATATATATATATATATATATATATATATATATATATATATATATATATATATATATATATATATATATATATGTGAAGGTTTTTTCTTTTTTTTTAAACAGTGACCCAACCAACCACATTGTACCATGCAGCACAACCACTCAGAACACCTTGAAAGCTCAGAGCAACACCCTGACAACCACCAAATAACTTAAGCACCAAAGGCAATTTCTTTGGGAAAATGTAGGCTAATTATTGTTGCAGTTGCAGATGGTGTCTCTAGACTTCTACAACGTGACCCTGACAGAAGAATCACTGCGACATTATGTTTATCCTTACGGGTTATAATGTGACTCTTCGTGTAATTACTGCATCTCTTTTCTCTTGGGTGCTTTTAAAATAACTTCATTATTCTTTCTTGTTTAGCCACCACATTTCTCTTGAGGATATTACACAACAACATGAAGAAAGTGAGTTTTTGAAGAAAGCTCACAACAGGGAGAGGAGACGATCAATGAAAAACAAAGTTCAGAGGTGAAGGTATTGCTGGACAACAGGCTTAATAAAAATAATAAATAGAAAATGCATTTGTGCATTTGCACCTAAAACACGAAACATGAGTTTGTAGCCAACTGCAGCATTGTACACAGACGTTCATAAAATGCATTTTGATATTGAAATCAGTCCCAGTAGTGCTGTAATCTCACTGGGCATTAGAGCAGCTCTAGGGTAATGAGCCAGTTTGAGCAGGATGGCTGGTTTTGGTCCCAGGTGAGACAAATGCTTAACCAATGAATATGCTTTTCAGTGTATAAAACTACAGCTTACATGCTTCAGTACTCTTCAAACACAGTGGAAAATTGCTCTCAGAAGAGGGAGAGCATTATGGGTATACATGATTTTATCTGAAGGTATAGCCAAGAGTATATTAAAGTACCACTGCTGTGCTGACTTTGACATTCAAAAGAATGTCTAGGGTTCCTAAAACAGTTCACTAACACTAAATACAGATGCTGATGTCTAATGAACTTGGGAGAGCTTCACAAGGAGTGGACTGAATCTGGACTCAAGAGTCAAGAGTAACTACACTCTTCAGGAAAAGGGCTACAGCTGTCACATCCCTGTGCACGGTGCACAGTATACATTTGGATGCAGTTTTCATGAGGTTTTATGCATGTGGCCTCAGGACTCCTACAAAAGGGCCTAAACTTGTCCTTGTGACGAAGATCTTATTGTTAAAACTTTTCTTGAAAATTGGAAATAGCATTTGAAATGTCATTCCATTGCAAAAAAAAAAAAAATTATCAAGAAAAAAATAAAATAAATATATATATATACTTTGCCTTTTAAGATCGGCACAAACTTCAAGGTTGCATAAGACGTGATGTTCTGCTGTAACTCAGTATGTCTCTAGGCAAACAGGTCCATCATAGCTCAATAAAATGCACTCCATTAAAGTTCTGAGTTAAACGGCTTTTTATCCAGATGTCATCGCTGAAACGGTGACAGCTGAGAGAAAGACAAGTGCCATAATTCACAGGCCATTTTATGTTTGACGTCGCTGTAATTTTTTCAGTTTACTGAAAGATTTTGTTCATGACAAGGGAAGTGTCATATCCATGTCTTTAGAAAACTCCTGAGGAAGCGCATAATGGGAATTAAATTAAGATGTTAAAGTCAAACAGTGTTCATTTACCACTACAGCTCTTAAACAAATGAAGTCTTGGCCTTGACATGTTCTTTTGAAAGCGCCGATTTCAATTTCAACCTGTCACAGTGCTGGGTGTAATTACTCCAGCGTGACATAACACATCAAAGGTTTTAGTTTAATTTGATGTTAAAGTCATTTAGCTGTAGGGGTGACTTTGGTCCCAAGGAAGCTTTGCATATAAAAGTGATTTTTTTTTAATACATATGAGGTGTGCTCAATCCTAACAGAGCAGTTATGCACAATATATTGATATTGTATTTGTTTATCAGATATTTTACATTTGTTAAAGTATCAGTCTACAGTATATTGGATTTATATTTATGCATTCTCATTCCCACCTGCTTTTATATTATAACAACTGATTTTTATGCCGCATTCCAGGCAACCCGTAACCTGTGTTTTTCCAACCTTCTAGCCGTGAAAGTGCACCAGAATGGCAATGAAACCCTTGACTTCCCACCCGTGAACTCGTAGATCGATGTACTCCCAGTTCCAAGTTCTGACGTTACATATTCAGCAAAACAAATATGACTGCCCCTACGGATAATATTGCCTACGGATGCGTGTTTATGCAGTTAAGTGATACACGGTAGAAATATAGTTTAGAAAAATATAACATTGTAATAAAATTAATACTCTAGCTACAATTCCTTGCACTCAGGAAGTTTTGCGTGACTTGCCTGGAACGCTACAAAGTCGTGAGTCATGGTTTGAAGCCATGATTAACGGGCTCAGAAACCTGCCTGGAACATTTTTAATTAATCAAAAAAATATATCTGCATTATTTTGAAAATGATCAGTTTATTGGTATCATACTGGTGCACTGGTGTAGCAGTTTCTCTGTAGAATTTCAGCTTAGTTTACAAGCAAACTCATTCCTCACTCATTATTTTCACTTCAGCAACAGTGTGCCGTTCCAGAAAGCTCATACATCTCTCCAACCTAATAATGAACCTATCCACTTCTTTTTTTTTTCCTTGCAGTGCAAAACACTGTGAGTAATGTATGGGCCTCTTGAACATCAAGCTCGAAGACCTGGATAATTCCAAGGTCAATCCAGCACTAACTACTGCATGTTCTCACACAAGACTAGAACACTGAGGTACAGAGGGAGGAGGAGGAGGACAAAGACAGAGAGTGAACAAAACAGAGCAAGAAAGGAGGCTGAAACAAGAATACTGAGATCATTTAATGGCGTTAATGATTCATATTATGATTATGTCCATTTAACATTAGGACCAAATGCTCCCCAGCTCACAGTCAGAGTGCTCTAGATTTACTGGTGAGGGGTAATTTGACACAAAGATGTGTCCCCATGTTTGCCCCCACACCTGATCAAGCCCCAATGACCTCTTTCATAATGGACACATTTCAGCTGCGTTTCAGCAGACAAACCCAGGTAAATTCAGGTAAATCAAGCCACATTCTTTTTAAATGTCAAAAATGCCTCGATTTACCTGACTGCACCCTGTGTAGTGAACCTTTGAAAAGCTTACAAAACAGAAAAGGATACAGTGCTTTCTACAACTCTGAAATAAAACTCTGAAAAATCTGAACTTCCTTTAAATTTCATGTAGCATTCCTCACAATGAGGTCAAATTCTGCAAAACATACCGCCACCTTGTTTGACCACCGGACTTCTGAATGAACTGCTTTAAACAATGAATGAATGATAAGCTGTACCAGTGCAGAACATGTGTGTACGTGTGTGTGTGTGTGTGTGTGCGTGTGTGTGTGTGTGTGTGTGTGTGTGTGTAAGAAGGGAGGGAAGAAAATGAGATGTAATGATAATTCCCATTTTCCGGGAATAGGTTCTTTTGAGCAGCTCACAGACGATTCAGTGATACTTTTACGTAACAACGCCGGAGTGTGGTCGAAATTTTACGTGCTGTAACAAGTTGTAATAGAGCCATATATACAGTTAGAAACGTAATAAAAATATAAAGCAAATTCCACTCAAAGCTACACAAAGATATGTCAAAGCACATACGCCTAAGTGTGAAACTATAAGTAGCCTAATACATTTGTACATTTGTGAGTAATATATTTAAATCCCACTTAAGGTCTCACATAATTTAAGTTTATGTTTTAAGGTTACAAATTCAAATCTAGGCCCATGACCCACCAGCACGTGCCACTGCAAAATTACTCCCCAGAACAACAACATAAAGCAAAGTTCGCAGCTTTTCTTCCTGAACTACTGGGCTGTAAAAAAGCTTAATTAAAAACCATTATTGTGTTTATTGTGTGCGTTCAAGCAACCACAGCAAAGTCACTGCCTGTTCTCGTATCCCTTTCTGTCTGTTTGTTAGACTACGATTTGGAAATGATTGTTGTCAGAGAGAGTTTCTCGATGCAGTGAGTGAATTTCAAGTCGTTTGCTTGATGACCACTCGAGCCGATTCAAACCGGTTTCACGATTCATTAAAAAGATTCGACTCGCCCTAGCATCGGATGTCGCTAATCCCCAGCTGCCGCGCGAAACAGTCAGTGACCGTGATGTGTCGCTCGTTACGGTGAGATTCCTGTTCATGTCGCTCGTTCACAATACCACACTGAGTTAAACATTTAAGATTCAGAAAGGATCCAGAGTAGAGTTTTTAAATTTAAACTATATTTTCTCTCTCTCTCACTCTCTCTTTAGATCTTAAGCTATAGTGAAATCCCACAGTGCCATAAATCACTTTAATTAATATAAGGTGCAGATAGAAAACGCCAGAAGCCCTCTCTTTAGCTTACCTCTGAGCAGAATTACAATGAAATGCAGAGTATGAAGACGCAACATGTTTGTTCTCGACCTGTGAGAAACTTCTTACTGGATGACACGGAAGGGCAGTAAAAGTGAAAACGGTTCCGTTTGCGCGCGGAGAGATAGATGGTCACACAGTTGCGCGGTTAAGTTCCAGCATCGCTCTCGGAGGATATTCAGAAGCATTCATCATAATGTTCTTCACTTCACACCGGGGTCGGTTTACTCTACTTCAGGTCAAATGAACACCCGTAACGCATTATTTTGGATTTATAGACTCCGTCAAGATCGTGAAGGATGCCGCTGTTTCTCCTCGTTGCGCGACAGACAAATATTCTTCTTTTCTCACATCCGAAGTGTGTTCCCTTGCGTCGCTGTATCCAGCTGCTTAGTCTGCGGTCTTTTGGTGTTAGGGAGCAGCGAGTGAGTTTAATTCCCGTTCCTTGGCACTTTAGTCTCTCTGGTGAAGTCTTGCGGGTTGGGTGGCGTTTCTGTGGGGTTTTTCCTCCTGAAGCGCGATGCGTAAACCAGGATCCGCGTTTCCTCCGCATCCGCTCTCACATCCTCCAATGCGGAATTATCCTGCGCATCCTAAAAGTTGCTCAAGCGCTCGTTTGCATCATTTGCGCTTTCCACATCTTGGGTGTCGCTTAGAATAAACCGAGATGAAGAATAACAATTGGCTGGTTTCTTTCCACTGGAGATGGTGCTTCTTCTGGTATTCAGCAACACCTAGAAAACAAGTACCAGCAGTAAAAATGTACCTGCTTAAAATGAGTGCATGTGGGTTTGAAGAGGTCTTTCTGCGCCAACCTCTCCTCTCCTCTCCTCTCCTCTCACTCACGCGCAGACACTGGCGAGTCCAAACTGAGGCGCAGGGTTAAAGCATCACCTGAGGCGCCACGCTAACATCAAGGGCTCCCCGCAGACCTGTTTGCTAATATGTTTTCCCTGAACATGACAGTAGCTATCATAACACATTTCAGATTCTTCATAGCAGTGGACATAATTTTGCCCTTAGAAATAAAAAGTTGGAGACACGGATGAAAGTTCTTGGTAGTTCATGCCTGTCTGTGTTCCTAAGTATGTAAGTAAGGAAACATTAATTTGGCATGGCAGAAGTTCATTAACACGGATTTGACCATAATTATAAGTGACAATAAATATGGTTATTTATAATCTAATTTTAATCACCCTAAAGCAATAGCGACTCCTTGTGGGCACAAAGTGCATTTACGCGTGTGGATGAGGTTTTATGGTTTTATTTATATTTAGAAGAGCATATGTCCATTGAAAAAGTGTTAAATCTGAAATTACCTAAATGTGGAGACCAGCCAACAGTCTGTGAGGAAAATGGCTTAATAAACCAAATGAATGTCTTAATGAAAACCTAAAAGTGCAAAAATATGAGTGTGAGGATTAGATTTAGGAGCCTAAACTATCAGTCCATTCTGTATAAAAAAACAATAGGTGATGTAAAGTCCACACCAACATAGAAAAACAAAATATGTATATGCAAAACTGTAAAAAAAAATAAAAAAAATAATAATAATAAGTTGATTATTGCATTGTGTCGTAAGCAAAAATTGTTTCTGATTCTTATTCAGAAGGAGAGAATTGTGACAGATGATCTGAACAGATGACAGGCTTATATGTGCAGCTCATTCTGGAGCGAGTTGCTTACATTTTCCTCTAATGTCTAATTCTGAAACTAATTTTGCATTCTAGAAGTCATTGTGTTGTGTGCTATGTCACGCCAACAAAAGTTTACAAGGATTGATCAGTTTCATATGCGATGCACAAGAAGCTTTCTTGGTAGGCCGTTTGCAGAATGTTTTTGTACTTATTTTGCATTTCAATACAGGTTTTATCAGATTCATTGGGTTTATTATAAAAAACATCCATCAAAGCTGTCAGATAAAAACTGTGGAATACTGAGTTAATGTTCAGGCATCAATCAATCAACTCCTCCGCACTGCAGCTGCATTACAATGCGCTTACAACATTATAGGACATTACGCAAAATTCCTCTTTTACCACATCTTTTAAATCATATAGTTTCTAGTAAATAGACGTTTCTGCAATAACAGATGTGTAAACGTTCGGTTCCTAGACACTGATCAAGAGGCAGTACTACATATCTGAGACAGACATAAATAAGTGATGATTGCCTCTGAAAGGAAGAGAAGAAGTAGCAATTGCATCTTCAACAAGCTACTCAATAGATCCCACGTGGAACACTCCTTTAGCTACTTCCCCATAAACCTTCTTGAAAAAGAAAGCAGCACAGAAATATACAGAGCTGACAAGATACCCCGCTTCCCTGCCATCACAGCATCATCACGTCCTTTGAGAACCCTTGAACGCCGGCTAAACGTGGGCTCACACACATTGAGATCAGATTGCATCTATACGCATGTCTATCTTATGCTTAATTAAGTTAGCGAGCATCCCGCTTGAATCCTAATGAGAATGCTCTCCCACATTACCGAATGATAGAAAAGAAAGCTGGCAGTCGGCCCGATTAGAAAAAAGAGAGGAGAAAAAACGACTGAATACAAAATGCAATTATAATCAGCTGCTTCATCTACAATCAGGCTTTCATGTAAGTCTTTTGCGTCTCCATTTGTTAATGAGGGCCTTTGATGTCTCGCGACTCGAAAAACAGATGAGAGGCGGGAAAAGGGGATTGGGGATCAGCAGGTTGGGTTAAATGAACAGCGGTGTTATTTACTAAATAGCGTGCTGCAGGATCCCTCAGAACAGAAATATTTGATGCTAAATCACCTTGACTTCATTAGAGCTGAAATGAACAGAAGATAGAAGATAGTGTGACTGCACTGGAAACAGTCTGACCTGTTTTCATCTGGTCTTGGCTGGTTCATGTTAGTCTTCCAGTCTGGTCAAGATGGTCTTAGCTCGGTTAAGATGGTCTAAAATGCCTGACCAGCAGTAAAGTTCCCAAAACCCCTCAGAAACCAGCCAGGAGATGAGACTGACAGACCAGCTTCAAACACTCAAACACTAGGTCATCAGAATTAGTTAAAATAACAATTAAAAAATACTTTAAAAAATTCATTAATCAATCTTTATTAGTAAATGTGTTACAGATACATGCAAAAATTGTCCGTAAGTTTTACCAGTTAATGTTTGTTAATGCATTAACTAACATTAATTCATGGGACCTTATTGTAAAATGTTATCAGAAAGGGATATCAAAGCAACAAAGTGGCTCCAAATCATTTATGAAAACATATGTGTGAATTTGAAAATGAATGAATGTCATTCTATTAACAACAAATTATGTTTGTTAAAAAGATAACTGTTGGGGTCCAAACAACATTGGGCCGAAAATACTTTCATTGTATGGCCCAGAAACACTGGAGACGTGGAAAAAAAAAAATGTGTTCAACACAATAAACTCATACGGGATTAGAATGATATGAGGGTAAGTAAATTATCATTTGTATTATTTATCTTTCCATAATTATAAATAATAAAAAATGTTTATGAAATGTTTTCCGTGAAAAAAGTGCTATCTTTGATTACAGTTTTTCTCAGTCACTTTGGTGCATTTTTCAAAACAGAAATGCAATTTTCAAAACTACTTGTACAACCTCCACATCATCTAGTCATTAATACACATCATAAAACCAGTTTCTCATTCTTTTGAACAAGTTGCGATTGCTATTGTACATTCATGCAATTGATTACGCACATTTATCTGCGGTTTCCTACATTATCAGTTGCTAATGTCATGTTGCTCAAAATGTATTATACAGTTTTCTGTGCAATAGTCTTACCCCCCAAAACATCTAGTATTTAGTTCATCGTATAAGTCATTAAATGCAAAATGGTTAATCTAGTTGTCATAAACTGCCAAGCACACTTTTTATTTGTATTTTTACACACTATTATTAGATGTTTTGTCAATTTGGCATGAATTGTGCAAGTGAATCTTTACTAATGAAGAGAATGTAGATGATAAACCAATGATAAACCCTTTCTCTGAAATAGCTCAAAGGTTCATCTCATGAATCTTCAGTAGGAAAGCTTATACTGTATAGACAAAGGACAACACAAGAGTTACAAATTCTGAAAATGGAATTATTTTCATCTTTGTTCCCATATTTCCTTTTCTATATCACAATGGCATTGTAAAAGTATTTTTTATTTTTTTATTTTTTTGGTCAGACCACTAGTAAAAGTGTAACTGGGAATTCTATCCAGTCTCTTTCAATCAACATCCCAAAAACAGTAATGTGTAAATGTGTAGTTTTGAAATGGATATATGGCATACATAAGCATATGGCATACTGTTCAATACAGTAGTTTACATCAGAACATCCCTCCACTGTTAAATTGACAACATGACTAAGCAATTTGACTGTCTTATCCGTAAACTATGACACAAGGACTTGTCATTCTGATGGCACTGACATGTTCATTGACACAGATATTTATTTTTGAGAGATGAACTAAGGATTTTGAGCAAGAGACTGGCTTTTGCAGGTCATCCATTGTGTTTTGATATTTGTACGAGTTGTTTTGAGAAATGCACTTACTGTTTTGCAAATCTCAAGAATGATTAGAGAAATGTACCAAAGCGACTGAGAAAAACTGTAAAATAAATGCCACAAGTATATTCATATACATGTGGCTTAACGATTCATTTGCTTTTTGAGGCTGCTGAAAAGCATTGTCTTTACAGAGGGAGACATTTGTCTAACAAAGTGTTTACACATCTTTATCTGCAATAGACAACAATGGAAATAGAACTCACAGTGAACTTTAAACGCATTCTAACCCATTTCAAGAATTATTTAGAAAAGAGAATGTATTCACTCTAAGACACTAAAAGGATTTGAAATGGATTTTTCACACAACAAACAGCGGATATGGTTTAAATTTTGGCTCTTTTGCATTCCGCTATTATTTCACATTTTTGGCAAAAGGCGAATACACAAAGGCTTGAGCACACAGGAGGACTGCTCTATAAAAAATAAGAGCTTGAATGTTCACTGAAATGCTCATGCACAAATACAGACACACTAACACTGTTGTATCCTACTGAGAATGCTGGGAGTCAGAGATTAAGTTCTCTTCAGATGTGGCATTATTCTGCCATCATCCATTCAAACTGTCATGAGCTGTCTAAATACAATTATAAATCCCTATTGATCGCATTCTATCCCCCCTGGAGCCATCTAAATGACTTATATTCACTCTACCTGGCTGCTTTACTCACGTCTAGATCATGTTTCCACTAGCACTTATTCTCAAATCCACCTAATATACTTTTCTGTCTTCATATGCGATCTATTATATATATGAACTGTGGAGGTCAGAGTGCATGCATGCATGGGTCTCAGATCGGCTGGTAAACTCATCAGATTGTTAATGTTAAGGGAATAAAGCTTGAGATCAGAGAAGAGGCCTTTTCTTCAGGCTGTCAGTCAGAGTATGTTGTGCCAGACTAGAAACAGCAAGGTTTAAAAGATTCCCAGTTGTCCAGAAAGCTGAAAGCTGATAGAAAGCAACATTAGTTGTTTATGAGGACATGTAGCAACACTTGGAGATGCACATGTACTATTCATATTTTATATTGATAATAAGTATAAATATATGAATTCTAAAATGAATAATGTATAATATATATATATATATATATATATATATATATATATTAGGGCTGGGCAAGTTAACGCGTTTTTATCGCGTTAACGCATTAATTAATTAACGCCGACAATTAGTTTATCGCGCGTTAACGTACTTTTTATTTTGAAAGTCCGTTGCTCACTGCGTTTCACTACACATAGCTAGAATGTAATAAAACAACCGAATACAACACAAACCATGGGTCACAGGAGGGGTGGGATGTTTATCAGTAGGCTACTTGCTGCTTGGGATGAGCTACAGCGCAAAACAGAAAATCATGTCCAGAGCCGAATTCCGTCTGGTAGGAATGACTTGTATAAGCGACTCCTTCTTTTGTTTGTTTTGTTCTAATTCTGCAGCACTCGCTGCATTTGGCCAGGACGTTGTCAAACGCGCTGTTGTGCAGAGATACTATGACAGAACACTGGAGACTGTGCGCGTTGCAGAGGGCGTGTTCAAAAAGCAGATGTCTCGCAGCAGCTATCATATTTCTTGCGCTATCTGTGCTAAGTGTGCTGACTTTATTTGAAATGTCCCACTGATGTGCAACAGGAATAAAATGTTTAGCGCACGTTTCAGCAAAATGTCTCTCTTTATCATCTCAATACAAATTTACAAAAAACCCTACCATTCCAAGAAACCGCGTTATTTTTTATTCTTTTATTATGTGTTTTGTGT